>NC_140998.1:110355140-110677640 GCF_052327205.1 Somniosus microcephalus | reverse complement strand
TGCTTTATTTCAACAATGAGGTTGTGGTCATCCTAAACAATAAATCTACAGCCACTAATACTAGGTCTATTTCCCTCCTTTATGCCTCTTTTATCCTGCACCTGTGACAATTGCCCTGTGTTAGTGAAGGTAACAGGAGTCAGGTTAAAGGTCAAGGGACAGGGCACTGTCAAGAGGAAGTTATTTTTTCAGGCCACTGACTTAGTTATCGTTTTCTTCTAATGTGACATCCATCTGTCAATCAGGTACATCAGGCAGCTCGCCAGTGCTAACTGCTGTTTTTGTCACAAAGAAACAACTCTTCTCATTTCACTCACCGGGATACCTCTAATTACGTTAATATAACTCAAACAACTGAGCAAAACACTTTAATTTTCCTGGTACCAAAGGTTCAACACTGACAGAGTATAAACTACATGAAGTTCTTATTGAGTATAACATTTAAATTGTTTGCAAGTCAATCAAAGACCAAAATAACTTAATTCTAGAAAGCATGAAGTGATGAAGCTTTGCTGGAGAAAGCAGTTAATTGCAATGGAACTTTCAGTCTTATAGAACTCAGTTTGCTTTTTAAAAGCTTTCACATTTTATGACCAGTTTCTTTTGAACTAGAATGTTTCTCTTCATTCTTAGAGCTGTGATTCAGTTTGGTACTTGTACACACACAACTTTATTCCAGGCTACTCAAAATCTCCTTGGAAAAATTATCGATCCTGTAAATTGTTTGTGTATTACTACAATTTTGGATAAGTAATATTATTGAAATAAGCTTCCTATAGGCAAAATATATTTACAAACTGTTTGCAATCATAGTAGTCTTGCCTCCATCTTCTCATTTTAAATGAAACACATAAAACATTGCTGTTTAGTGATTTACAATACAGCCAAGCTCCCAGGCCATTTTTAGACTGTACATTGGTGTCAGTTATAGTAAAGTGCTTGTTGAAGATTGATCCTGAATCATCGTACAGTCCAGTGATAATTACACAGCATTTGTGTGTCTTTTACCATTTTAGGATGGATAAATACACTAGATTTCTGATGGTATGTAGGCTGAATACCATCCCCTACTGCTATAAATAGGAGAGACCATTTAGTGTGGTGGCTAACTACATAATTTGCCTGTAACATATGGGCTATGACTGTCAAGTATGGCTTTTAGAGACATCTTCTGGTTGTGAAGCTCTTACCCATAATATAGAGATCTACTAGAATAGTCCCTTGAGAAAATGCCAATTTTAGGAGCTCTGGTTGCAATTCTTAACAATCTGAAAACCAGCCTGGCCACTCTAGGAAAAGATTAAGGTGGTGAGCTAGAATGAATTGAATAGAGAAAAAAAGGTAGGTGCCTTATGGGAAGAAAATTACTTTACTCCTTAAACACAGAACAATATTAAAACCTGCTGCTTTGTTCTCTAAACATTTGACCTTGTTTCATCAGGCCACTGCACACAATAGGTAGTTAATGCTAATTATTTAATTGGACGTAAGAAAAAAATTAATAGGTACGAGTCGGATGCGTGTGCTTTGCGCGTGGCGGGGAAGGTAGATATATTGCAGGTAAATCATCAAGGAATACACTGAGACTCCGAGCCAGCTGGCATGCTCCTTCCATTGTGTCAGTGATAGTACTACATGTTGTATTAGGACTGTGTTCAGACAGTCTGTTGCACAGCTGTTCCTATTTTGAAACAAACAGGCTTGTGTTGGGAAATCCAGTCTGTCACTGGTATAAAGCGAATTTTATTCAGACAGGAAAGGAGTGTCTGTTCTTTCAGACAAACATGGAGCATATAAGGTTGATAATCACAGCTTCAGTTAATAATAATTCATAATTACACATGTAATGCCTTTTACTGCAGTTTTGCCATCTGCCACGAAGGAAGATAAGAATCAGAAAGGCAAAGTTGCAATGAAATGAAAATTAAAGTCTGCAATCTTTTGTGCGCTGATTTGAATTTGTGGCAAGGACTTTGCGCGGTTTGATTGCTGTTGTGAATACCACTGGCACTCTTAGTGTTGAACAATTGTTTTCCTCACAGAATTCTGTTTAATGCTAACTCAAAGCGTGTAATAGCAATATACAAACAGCAGTGATTATACTGGGACTAGATATTCAACAATATTGAATGAAGACATTTATTTTACATCATAACCTATATGTAAGATAAGTGATTTGGCATGGTGCGACATCCAGCGACAAATTCCTACACTTACAAAGTATATTACTCTTTGCAGACTGAGCAGTGCAATTTTTGCATTAAATAAAATTCTCTGGAAGCCGTGAAATCGCTGGCTTTTGCGAATCTGAGTGAATAAAAATCACTTGCCACAGTAAACCACTCGCGGTAACCATACATCATCTACATAGAGTGTATCACTAAAATCGCGTGCACTTTTTGCATCGGTTCAGCCGTACATCACTGGACAAGATTCCCATTTTAATCAGTGCTCACTTCACTTCAGTATTTAATTAGATAGCCTTACAAGTGGAGGTTTTGAAATATAGGCCATTATTACATCAATACTTATTTTAATGGAAATTCTGCAACATTGCAATACATTCTGTCATCTACACATGATAATGCAGATGACAAAACATGAGTATAGTTGTTTCAATAGAGGTAAATCTAGATTGATTTCCATTGAATGCAGTGAACCATTTACCCGTCGAAGTGAAGAGAATTTTCCATTTTAGCAGCTAAAGATTCCAAATAAATTAACTTGCAGGTAAGGTGACAACAGCACTTTCTTAAAAGAATAATTAGAATATATTCCATGCATCATATTCAGGTATGACCTTTTCTAACAGTTGACCATTCTGAATTTGATTAAGCCCAAAATAATACAGGTGACAAATAATATGGGTGAAATATGCCACATCCTGTTTTTTGAATATTATTTAAAAAAAATCAGACTTAGCTTCAGCAAACAATAAACTTCACAAGTCCTTTGGGTTTCTTGGTGACAATTTTTTAGATATCTTTTATCTGTTTGATATTAAATGTACCTTAGAAGAATGAAATGCTTCCACAGATCATGTGATATTGAACAACTGTACAATAATCTACAACTTAAAGTGTTTATTAAAAAGGGAAAGTAGGATCACACATTTTGGAGTACATTCAATGTAGATAACTGCCACAATTATAAATCATATATACTGGTGTGGCCAGGACTGCTTTCCAGTTGTGGATTGCAAGTTCACTTTGCAGGATTTATAATTCTGTTCATGGAGGTTGAAAGATTCTGAGGAGGAATGTAATCTGAGATAAACATCTGCATCAATGGTTTACTAGGCTTCCATTTGACAAAATGTGACATCGCAATTGATAATTGTTGTTTCCCTGCTGCATATAATATAAATTAAAATCCTTGTGTACAGAAAGACATGCAGACATTTTTCGTGGGGACATCTTTAGTGACCACAGAACTCTCCACAAATTCAACAACACAACCAAGGGGATAAAAATACCTCCTTTAGCACCAATTTGTAATGGTGGATGCTTTATCCTTAAATTTCAATATCTGTACAGAAAACAATAAAGCTTCTTTTTGCATTCTCTCTAGATTTGGCTCTCATGGTTTTTTTTTAAACAGTCACAAGATCTCTTGTACATAACACAAATCGAAGTAAATGTTTTTCCTAAAAAGACAACAATATGCACCCAACATATTGTGAGTAACAGACTACATTTTCTCCACTTAGGTGCAGATGCTTACATGGGCATTCAGTGGAAAATAAAACTTAAAGCAAAAATGGTGAAATTCAGAACTGGAAAGAGGTTTAGTGGCAAGGAAATGCAATTATATATTTAACTGTGTGCAATCCTAGGAATCTCTTTCAACATACACTCTACACAGTTAATCTATTCAGAAATTCTGCAGTATCACACAGCTGCCTTATAATTTATTTCCCCCCGCATATATAGGGCTGGATTCAGCAGGTCCTGGGTGGGCGATGTCCGTGGCATATGGGGATCCCGCATCTGTGTCGATCCCGGCCTCCAAGATTTTCCGTTGATGGGGCTTGTTAAGCCTGCCCTGCGAGGTTCCCGGCCAATTAATAGGAAGTGGGCCTGATGACGTCATTTGATGAAGTGTCACCAGCCGGTTTCCTTAAAGGGACCATGTCCACAATCATTTTGACAGTTGCGCTGTCAGTGTTCTACAGCATTGAGGTGCTGCAAACACTGACGAGCACTGCACAAAGGTGCTCGGCTGCACCCAGGCTCTCCATAAGCATCTGGAGGGAGTCACAGCACGCAGGGAGGTTCTCTTCTCTTCCAATGGGCAGAAGAGACCTCTCCAGGATACCAATGCAGTCTGGTTGCACATTGCACAGGAGGGCACAAGCAGGGATGTCGTCAGGAGGACCAGGCTGCAGTGACGCAAACCTTTCAATGATCTCAGTAGATCACAAAACGTTACTGCAAAACCACACTCAGCCTCGTCCTGCTGTGCCTTTCATCACATCCCCATCGCTCTACCTTCCCTACCCTACTCCTGCACATCCTTACTCACACCAACTTACCTTGCACCTCCACCCATCCCTCTCTATCTACATTATCACATCCCCATCTCACTAGCCACCCCTCACACTCACCCTCATCCTTGTCCAATCATACCAACTAACAACATACAAGGGTAGGCAGTTGGGTGCTATCGCCAATGTTCATGTAAAGTTTCTGTTAAGGTGTTGTCAATCATTGAAATCTTTATTTTCAACACTTTGCCTTCTTGGACAGATCTGTGTGCACCTTTGGAAGTGGCTTAATGAGTTGCATTGAATGGTGAGACATAATGATACCCCCCAATTGTGATGAGTGTGAAAGGAATGGCTTGGGCATTGTAGGGATGCTTTATCGCGTTGGTGTGGGGTGGTGCCAACCTGGCGCATCATGTGTCAGCCAGGGTGTACAGCGTCAAATGAAGTAAATTTGGCCATGGTGAGGCCATCCTGGCCTCCTGGGCAGCAATGTGTTCCGGTGCTGATGCCCTCTGTCCTGTGCAGCATCAGGTGATTGCGGAGAAGGTTGGTACTGTTGTTGGTGATGCTGGTGTACCTGATGCTGCTGGTGTTTGGGCTGATCGTGGTGGGATTCTGAGGAACAACGTGAGGTTTTTTCAACGGTGCCAATGGAATAAATGGCAGCTGAAGTTGAGATGATGGAAGCAATCTATTAAGGGTGAGATATGATGTTCCAAGGAAGTGACAGTGAATAGAGAGTTTACTGCAAACACTTCCCAACTGCATAAAGCTGAAAATTCTCTTCCAAATAATGAAAGCTCAAGCTTCTGAGATTGGAAAGTGACCAGCTGTGAAATGGTAGCTTTTATACCACTTTTGCAGCTGTCACCTATTCAAAGCAATGGAGAGTTGTCTAAAACCCGACATACTTACCTGATGTGATCCCCAAGCGACGTGAAGCTTGTGAAAAACTTGAGGAAATAGTTTGTAAATGGTAAAACGCTGATTAAATTGCTTTAAACACCCTCTTAACTATCTGATTTGTCTGACCTGCCACTAGTGCTGGGTCTGCAAAGCGCAGGCAGAGCCGGCACTAGGGAAACTCACAAGGAGGCGGGTTCAGAGCGGGATACCGCCCCACTGTCAATCTTTTTGATTTTGACAACAGACCCGGCTCCAAACCTGCTCTCTGAGCGCCGGCAAAATTCAGCCCATAGGGTAGGTTGAAGCTGTATAAAACTACTGGTGGAAAAATGCTTGTGACTTTAAAGGATATTTGATATTATTTAGCAGCAGTCAATATTAGTAATTTGCAGTTTATGTATGCAAGCAACTGACATCTTTGCCTGAGTTGTGGCTGTGTGATTGGCAGGAATTCTGGGCTGAGAGTGAAGAGAGCAGAGGCCTTGAGTATGACTAAATAAACTATACATTACTGA
Organism: Somniosus microcephalus; assembly: GCF_052327205.1. Lineage (NCBI taxonomy): Eukaryota > Metazoa > Chordata > Chondrichthyes > Squaliformes > Somniosidae > Somniosus > Somniosus microcephalus. The sequence goes on along the minus strand of NC_140998.1, from coordinate 110,671,730 downwards.
TATTGACCTCTACACTAAAATGTTAAATACACCAAAGTTAAATAGATAGTGTGAGTAACATGATTTGTCACAGTTATGGTTCTTTGGCTTCTGTGAATGTGTGGGCAGAATTTAATTATGGGCAATTGTGGGGGCTACAGCTTAATAATGTAGATTATGTCATATTTTGATTAGTTAGTTTCTTAGTGTATATTATGACTAATAACCACTAAGATTCAGAACATAGAAACTAATATGAGTTTCACCTTTGTAACATACTCACCAGTTGCACTGCAGTTAATTTAGTTTTTATCTCACATTTTTAATTTGTTCTTTTAAGTTTAAATATTACAGCCTAGAAATGCCAGTTTGCGATATTAGCATTTCAGTCCTTTACAAGCTTGTTTGCCATTCCTCCATCCACTATTTAAAGAGGTGTTAACTCATATACCTTAAACAGATTAATGCTTTGGTGTAAATAGCAGACAGAGGCACATCATAGGAACTTGTTAAGTGCACATATGCTAATATTACCAACAGTAATTTCCAGGCCCAAATATTTTAAATAACACCCAAATTTGATAAAGTAAGCTAATGAAGAAGCTTGTAGTTACATTTGCACAACTTTTTTTTCTAAATGGTTGTCGATTTCTGGCTTACATTATTGAGCATTATTTTCTAAGAATCAGTAATATTATCTGACATTTTACTACCAATTAGAAAATGGCGACCTTGGGTGTTGATATCAATTTAGGCAGTTTTATTACCACATCACATTTTCTGATTTGGATTTAACTTAGTGGTAAACTCTTACTTCCAATTATGAGGTAGCACATCTAATTAAATATATAGTGCTCTACTTCCCAGTATCACTCAGCTTTTATACCTCTTGTACTATTTAAGTCAAACTTGAATCAGGCTACTGCTGACCATTCTGTTGGTTTGACTGTGACATTAGAAGACATTACTTTATCACCTGTGCATTTGTCTTGTCAAAAAAGGAGCAAATGAGTGGATAATGACTGAGCTATGTCAAATTATGAGACTTGATTTGGAGGAGTGTTTTTTTAGTGGCTCTAACTGAGCCTGGAGCTGTGAGTTTGATAGCAACTATCAGTTTCTCAGCCACATGGCCATTTCCTGCACCAGGGGATGATGCTGCCCTTATTAACCAGGTTATCTTGTCCGTTTGCGTTTAGGAGATGAAAGATGCACTCTATGATATCATTCATTCTCCAGGATATGGACGACTAGTTGATCAATCAATTGGATTTTATGTAATTGCTGCCTTCCCCAGGGTATTGGATGTAATTGTTCGTACGCAGGTAAACATGCAGGCGCTATTGGCCAATCTAACCGTGCATATCAATTGTAAGGGCTTCAATTCCCTGAACAATTAGTTGATCCGCTATAGCTAGAAAAGGATTCTTCAGGTGACTGCCAAGTACCCAGGCTCATCAAGCGACTCCTTTGTCTTGAACTAGTCAAGTGTTCCCTGGTTATTGTGAAGGAAGAGCTGACTGCAAGATTGACTTTTTGGTGCCATGGTTGCCCAGCAAACCTGTGACTAATGACTCCTTTAACCAACTGTTCCCAAGTGGACTGTGTAAAGCCCTATGGCACAGTGTACTTACACTTCCAAAAGGCATTTGACAAGCTCCACATGAAAGACTGTTAGTCAAACTCAAAGCTGTGGGGATTCAGAGTAAACCCTGGGAATGGATAAGAAACTGGATCAAGGGTAGAAAAAAAATGGATACTTGTTAGAGGAGTTATGTTGGGGTGGGGGGAGTACTGAGAGGAGTGATCCAGCACTCAGTGTTGGGACTGCTATCTTTCTCATTTACATAAATGACAGACTCAGAGGAGGCAATTTTAGAGTTTCACCTAAAACGAGTGTGAAGTTGGCAGAGGGGCCTGAACTATTTTCGGGTTCGGGCATCATTTGACTACAGCAGGCACCCCACTGCAGCTCAGCGGTGGTGGGAGGGCAGGGAATTGTCTGGCTCCCACACTGAATGGTGGGTGGCAGCTGTGTGATGAAATATTCCATTCATCACTGCCTGTGACTGTGGTTGGTTTCAGGTTTCAGTTCCCTTACCTCAGTTCCGTCTCCTCACCATTGTATTGTATATTGTAATGTATTGTGTGTAGGGCTCCACCCATACCTGGCCCCTATGTAAGCAAGCTCAGTCTGGCCTCATATCCAGTACTGCAGACCTCCAGATGGAAGATACCTCTCTCCACTGCGTGTTACCTTCTAAGTTAATAAAAGCCTTGTTTTGTTTCGCTAACATCGAGTCTCGGAATTATTGAGGCACATCAAGCTGATCCTGGAGGGAAGTGGCAACAGGCCTGCAGAACATAAGAACATAAGAAATAGGAGTAGGCCATTTGGCCTACTGCGCCATTTAATAAGATCATGGCTGATCTTCTACCTCAACTCCCCCTTCCTGCACTATCCCCATATCCCTTGGTTCCCTTAGTATCCAAAAATCTATCGATCTGTGTCTTGAATATACTCGATGACTGAGTATCCACAGCCCCCTGGAGTAGAGATTTCCAAAGATTCACAACTTTTTGAGTGAAAAATTTTCTCCTCATCTCAGTCCTAAATGGCCAGCCCCTTATTGTGAGACTGTGACCCCTAGTTTAAGACTCCCCAGCCAGGGGAAGAATCCTCCCAGCATCTACCCTGTTAAGCCCCTTAAGAATTTTATATTTTTCCAATGAGATCACCTCTCATTCTTCTAAACTCTAGGGAATATAGGCCTAGTCTACTCACTCTCTCCTCGTAGGATAATTCTCTCATCCCAGGAATCAATCTAGTGAACCTTCGTTGCACTCCCTCTTAGGCAAGTATATCCTTCCTTAGGTAAGGAGACCAAAACTGTACACAGTACTCCAAGTGTGGTCTCACTAAGGCCCTATATAATTGTAGTAAACTTCTTTACTCTTATACGCCAATCCCTTTGTAATAAAGGCTAACATACCATTTGCCTTCCTAATTGCTTGCTGTACCTGCATGTTAACTTTCTGTGATTCGTGTACAAGGACATCAGGTCCCTCTAAACACCAACGTTTCCATAGAAGCCCACAGTATTTCAGTGCAATCAATGGTGGGCCAACGTTTATTGTTCTCTATCAATTAAGGACATGTACGCACAGAAGTGAGTACCAAACAATTATAGTCTGGTATTTAAAGCTGTGCATATTCCTATTTCATCTATTTGCCTGTTTTAGTCCATGTAATCCTTAATTTCCTTTGGGCACACATGTCTGTCTGTGATTCTTCTGATTCCCAAGTAACAGCAGTGATTGTGTTTGAAGGAGACTGTTACAAATTTCGGGTCTGCCATAGATACCTATTCAAGTTCAGTGGCGTCGGTGGTTCCTGTAAGGAGATCCCAAGCCGTTTACATTGACTTACAGTGCTCACTTATATGATAGTGTAACCCAGAGGATGTAACAGTGCGACCCCCTTAATAAACAAACTGGATGCCATAAACTGGCCTAGAAATTCGGTGGGCTGCGCCACCAGTTAGCGCCTAAAGAGGGCATTCAGTGGCTTTAGCGCCACTGGCCGCGCCTCCCACGATATTTAGCTGGGGCGCTAATGGCAGCGTTAAGCTGTTGCGCTGCGCCATCTCCGATGACGTCATCGGTGTGCGCAGCGCCCCGCTACCGCCCCGATCTCGATATTTGGCAGCGACCGCCTCTGTAGCGCCGTTCGCAAATGGCGCCCGTTTCACGGGGCCTTCCTGTGGCGGCAGTGGCGCAAATTAAGGTGGAGGTGCGGGGCGGCCGTTTCTTTCGGCAGCCGCCTGCCGGCACCTCTGTCCCCGGCCTCCTGATCGCCCCCCGCGGCATTGGCGGCTTTCTTCCGAGAGCCCGGCACTTCTCCTTGGTGCCGGGCTCTTTTGCCAGCACTCGCGATCTCTGATCGCGCTGGTGCAGGCCCCTCCCCCTTAAGAATGGGAGGAAGGCCTGCAGTACTGCAGCACGCCGTGCTGCAGCGTGTGGCGCTGCGGCACGTTGCGCTGCGATATTCAGTTTCAGCGCCCTAAGAGGGGCGCGGAGTGCCTCGAGCCTCGCCCCGTGTCCCTCTTGGGGCACTCAAGCTGAATTTCCGGCGGTCGCTACTGCTCCAAACGCTGTGCAAAATCCGGCGCCCAGGCGAGCTTGGCGCCCCGTTTGCAGCTCCAATTTCTCCCCCACTGTCTTTAAGTTATATCTGTTGATCACATCACCCATCTGCTCCTCTATTTGCATCTGAGGAGCACAAAAACTGCAACACAACACAAGTCTCTCCAATTTTTTTTCCTGCACCAGTAATGCTACTTCTCTGCCAGGTGAGAGCCTATTGGGTGGTGTTATGTTACATTGTCCAATCTAGCCTGAAGCTCTGTGCTGGTATGTTGCTGATGAAGTGTTTGTGTCATAAGCTGTGGAGAATGTGCTGTCAATCCAGATGGTTCAGACTCATCTGTAGACAAATGAAGGGGTACATTAAATGTGCAGGACAGACTCTTCATAATCATATTACCAGACATCACTACATGTAACATTGCAGATGAAGCATAGGATTTCCTTCTTTATTCTTTTATTTTTGTATTTTTATCTTGTAAAAATTTTTTTGTACGCCTGAAGATGAGGGGTCTTAGTGCTCGGGAATGAAAATCTTCCCATTTTATGCACTCAGTGTCATTATCAAGCACTCCCAGGTCAAGTATAGCACAGTCAGAGTCAGGGTAATGCTCCCCTTACTATGTCCTGACAGTAGGCCTCAGCCCTAAACACAGAAGAGAACCTCATACTGTGACATTTTTTCCCATTTCCCACACCAAAGAGCTGATTTTAAGTTTTGACAACAACAATCAGAACAATATAGTATAAGAACTATAAGAACATAAGAAATAGGAGCAGGAGTAGGCCATTTGGCCCTTCGACCCTGCTCCGCAATTCAACAAGATCATGGCTGATCTTCTATCTCAACTCCACCTTCCCGCACTATCCACATATCCCTTAATTTCCTTTGTTCCCAAAAATGTATCGACCTCTGTCTTGAATATACTCAATGACTGAGCATCCACTGCTCTCTGGGGTAGAGAATTCCAAAGATTCACAACCCTATGAGTGAAGAAATTTCTCATCTCAGTCCTAAGCGACTGATTTGCTTCCGCCCGTTTTCTGCCATCGTCAGTAGTTAAAATCAGCCTTCAATTGCCTTGTGGCCCTTCTGAGTGAGGTGAATTAGAGAAGTATTGTGCTACCTATACCCACTAGGAATTGGATTGAGACTGCTCAAACTCATTATAAATAGGACTCTTACCGCCATCAAAGAAGAGAAGACTTATCCCATCCGTTTGGACCTCTTATTTCTGAAGACTGCATTGAACTGCTGAGTAAGCGACTCCCAGGCCTCCTTCATTCTGGAGTTGAGTGCATTCACTCATGTGCCAAAGATGGCTGTACACTGGGCCATTTACTCCTGCAGTCTCACCCTTACCTCCTGGTTCCAGGATTGTTTGGTTTGATGTGCCATTTTCTGATCACCCCCAGTGATAATGTCATTATTTAATGGCCCAAGACTTTGGTTCTTGTTCAGCTGTGATTATTGCTGATCTTTACTGATTTGGGTGGCTTAGTTTACCTTGGTCATTAAAGGACGCGACTGCTGCCAATGAAATTAAGTAGTTGCGCTTGCGGAGTTCCAGTGGGTTTTTCCATTGTTCTCGCAGGACTTCCCACATATTAGTGAGAGAGAAAGGTGAGGGGGTGGAAATTTCAGATATTGTGAGGTCTGTAATATGACTTGAAGGTGATATTAGGATGTGGTCAGCTTGTGAGAGTTTTATTGTACTCTCACAGAGTGTGTTTATCGCTATCAGATCCTCTATCTGTTGTGGTTTGAACACGCGGATTTAATCGGCTGGGAAAAGGATAATTGAGAAAGAGGGTAGAGACAGTGTGGAGAGATAGAGAGAGGAGCGCTAGACAAAGAGACTCGGGAGGAAAAGGAGAGGGAGGGTGGAGAAGTAACACGAGAAGAGAGAGAGTGGCAGCGGTGTGATTAATTCATCCGAATGAACTGCTAAAACTTCCAGTACAATTTAACGAAGGTGATATCAGGATGTTGTCAACTTGTGAGAGTTTTATTATAATCTCATGGAGTGTATTTATCGCCATCAGCTCCTCTGTCTGTTGTGGTGACCGTTACTTTTCCATATTTGGGACCTGAGATTTATGCGCAGAATACATTGGCAGCTGTCACTCTGTCATTTAAATCCTCTTGAATGCATCAGGTGGAATGCAGTTAACTCAGTGGTAACTGTACTTTACAACTGATCACCAACACTAAATTTGGAGTGTTATTCCAGAGTCAGGGTCTGACTTGACTTGGGAGCAAAGCAAGACTCCCTGGAGGGTTTGGTCTATCACCACTTTGGTTTGACACTGGAGTGTAAATCAGTGCGGTGTCAAACCTGATTTACATATTGCTTGGAAGGGCATTGTACTTCCTGGCACTTTTCAATGTACCTTACTTCAATTTAAGTGTTTTGACAGTGTTGTGTTTGTTTTTAAAAAGTCCTTCGTTGTTACAAGGGATGCAATCATCACATACCTTCATTCCAGCAGAAAACACCTCACTCTTCTAATTCTGGATGAATATAGTACGCCCCTCTCTTCATTTATGGTAAACTGACAGCATATCATTTTTTTAAACAAATAACTAGACCTTCTGAAGCGAAGTATTCGGAATTTTAAACAATTTACTACTTCAAGTGTGAGGACTAGGGAAGGGTTTTTGTTACTGAATGGGAAAACACAAGTAGTCCTTGTATCCAGCACCACCCACAACTCCCTACCCTCTTTCAATCTCACTTCCTTCTGCATCCACCCCTGGAGAAAACTCTTCCCCAAGTCACTTCACACACACTCTCAAGCTCCCAACTGCATAGCCTTCGACCCCCTCATTCGCCACAATACTTCTGCAGCTGTTGATTTGCTCAACAACTCCCTCACCTCCATCTTTAATGCCCTCATTCCAAGCAAAACCTTTAATGCCTCCTATCCTTATCATTATCTCTGGTATGGCCCCCATCTTTATTGTCTCAACTCCAAGGACATAAGCTTGAGCATACCTGGTGCACAACTGGCTTATCAATTCATCACATAGAATCATAGAATGGTTAAAACACAGAAGGAGGCCATTTGGCCCGTCAAGCCCGTGCCAGCTCTCTGCAAGAGCTCTTCAGCTAGTCCCACTTCCCTGCCCTTTCTCCATACCCCTGTAATTTTCTTTCCTTCAGGTACTTATCCAATTCCCTTTTGAAAGCCACGATTGAGTCTGCCTCCACCATCCTTTCAGGCAGTGCATTCCAGATCCTAACCAGTCGTTGCATAAAAAGTTTTTCCTCATGTCGCCTTTGGTTCTTTTGCCAATCACCTTAAATCTGTGTCCTCTGGTTCTCGATCCTTCCACCAATGGGAACAGTTTCTCTCTATCTACTCTGTCTAGACCCCTCATGATTTTGAACACCTCTATCAAATCTCCTCTCAACCTTCTCTACTCTAAGGAGAACAACCCCAGCTTCTCCAGCCTATCCACGTAACTGAAGTCCCTCATCCCTGGGATCATTATCGTAAATCTCCTCTGCACCCTCTCTAAGGCCTTCACATCCTTCCTAAAGTGCGGTGCCCAGAATTGGACACAACCAGCTGAGGCCGAACCAGTGTTTTATAAAGGTTCATCAAACTCTGTATCAAGCTCTATCAGGCTTGGTCTCCTCTGCCAAAACTGCCCGCTACTCTAGGATCTTCTTTGAGGGCAAATATAACCCCAGGCTCTTTTTCTCTATTAAAACCTCCTTCTTAAGATATGTAGTGTACTTCCTGACCCCTTCCACCTTCACCTCTAATACGAAGTACAAGGAGCTCATGGATTTCTTCATCACCAAGACAGGGACCATCTATTCAACTCATTCTTCTGCTTTTCCCCTTTCCCCTGCCACACCAAGCCAGACCTGCTCCCTTCAATCCCCATCTCTCTCTACTTTCTCTCCCATCTCCCCTCTCCAAGCTTACCTCATCCATGAGATCTACCTTCTGCTCCTTCAACCTCATTACCACTAATTCCTCACCATCCGACTTCCCTTACTGACTGATACTGTAAATGGATCCCTCTCTTCAGGCACTGCACCATTCTCTTTCAAAACCGCCATAATTACCCTCTGTGTCAAAAAAAGCACCCTTGACCCAATGTCCTTGCTGCCTACTGCCTCTTTTCTCTCCAGAGGCCTTGAACATTTTGTTGCTTCCCAAGTCCATTCGCATCTCACAATGTCTCTATAGTTGTAGCCAAATTAGAAATGAAATAAAAATAGTAAGTAACCATGCCTAGAAGATTGTGGACTTCTGGCATGTTATTTTAGACTGCGGCATTGTGGATTGCATCTGGTGACATTTCCTCCTTTGTAAAGACAAAGCCAAAATATTGTTTGCTTCAGCTTCATAGTTCTTGGATGTGACCATAGGTTATTTTCTTGTAGCCTGTGAAGAACACTGTGAAGGTTGAATGTCGTTTTTCTGCTTGGTTGGGTGCATGTATTAAAATATCTGCTTAAATTCAAGATGCTTGAATTCCCTCAACAGCTTAACTGTCAAAATATTTTTACTGCTGAAGCTATATTGAAAATTAATCTTTTGTATCACTTCAGAGCAACGTGTGTTGCAAACCTTTTAATAGAGCGCTTTCTTCATCAAGGTGTAGCTGTTGGTACCCAGTCAGATCTCACTTTGAGAAAACATATGATTCATATAACTCTGCAATAATCTCATCTGGATTATAATGTCATTCACACTAAATTGCTTTATTTGCTGCATGCACATTGACACAAAGGTATATATCATTAGAATCCTAGGGATCGGAGCTGATTACTCGAGGCAAGACCATTCTTGGTGCTTGACATTTATCTGAATGATAGAAATTTGTTGCTTAGTTTCTACACCTGTACAATGTTTGGCTGGGTCAAGTACACTGGCTGCTTCTAAAAGCTCATCGAAGATGCACTTTTTTATCTTCTAGACAAACCTCTTTCTATAATTTGTATTTTAATTTCATGACCAGCATCAGTGCTACTTGTTGACATAAGGGTGTGCAAAACCATTTACAGATTCTTTCTTGTGTTACGCAGCCCATTGAAATATGATTGATTCATAGGTTGCATTTTGCCTGGGAATGAAAAAAATCACTAAGACTTTTATTCACCATATCGTAATCTGCATCATTTCCAGTATCAGGCAGAATGTTGAGTCTTATGTTCATTAATAAATAGACATTCTTATTATGAACACAGCTAGCTTTTGCTAGTTACTTTATTGAGCACATGTGGACTGGTACAGTATCTGTAGAGGCTTCCATCTTGACTGCTGCCTTGTGGGTAGCCTAGTGCCTCATGGGTAATGTAGTCTTAATATATATACAGCTGGGTAGTGTAGTCTTATATACAGCTCTACACAGCTCTACGGCTCCACCTAGTGTCCACTATAGAATGACATGTTATTGATCGTTACATCCCCCTTTCTTTGAGGTTTAACAAAATCAATATCAATCAACTTTCAAGAAAACAATAAAGATAATATCAGTAACACTTTTGTTAGTGCTCTATAAACATAAACATTTTCAAAACAGTCAACACATTTTCAAAGCTTTACATTGTACTCAAAGATTAAGCCTATCAGGCTTTTTTACTTCACGTGTGGATCTTCTCAACACGGGTAAGTCTGATGTGTCTTCATGAGATTGTTCTGGCTGTGAATGACAAGATGCAGTTGCGGCATTGTCATCAATCTGCTCTTGTATAGATCGAGGTCTCCTTGCGATCTTTGCTTGGAGAGGGTTTCAGTATTTCCTTCACTCTTCATGCCATAACTCTCAATGTAGTCAATGCACTCTCGAAAAACTGCTGGCAGCTGGATCCCATCATACAGCATAGTCCTCTCAGCAGCCTCGGCTAATGGAACACCAAAGATTGGCCTGAGGGAAGAAGGAGTATCCACCGGAACTGCTTCCTGCTCTGGTGCAGGCTTCTTCTTTTTCTTTTTCTCTTTCCACTGCTTAACAACATCTGCTGCGGTTATATCTTTGGACTTTTTCTCCTTGTGTTTTTCCTCTTTGTGCTTTTCTCCCTTTGGCTTCTCTTTGACCTTAAAGTCATTTTCTTTCTTCTTGGAGAAACTAGGCTTTTTGAAGACATGGATACCCTTTGGCCTTTTCATCCTTGATGGGCTCTCTGCTTCATCACCTGAGTCATCTGGTCTGCTTATGGCACAGTTTATACGGTAGACTCTCTTGACCAGTTCTAAGTCTTCACAAGCTTTGTCACCTAGTATCGAATCAAGTCTTTCAGCCACAACAGAAAACATGAGATGATGCACTTTGTCTTTGACTGTCACTTTAAGTCTGCATACACCTAAGCTATCTATTTTCTGTCCATTATAGCTCTTCAGTAGTACTGACTTTTTCTGTATTTTGGGCTTTTCTTTCATATTTTTTATGTCACTCATACTGATTAAGTTTGCTTTTGCCCCAGTGTCCAGTTTCAATGTAACTAATGCTCCATTTATCTGCAGTGGGATCATCCATTTGTCCACTTTTACTGCATTGACTTTATGTTCAGCATTGTCCATTTCTGAGGGCTGCACATTTTCTGTATCTTTTTTGATATCGTCACATGACACCATTCCTACAAAAAATGTCTCACTTAAATCAGTGTCCTCAATTACATTAACTCGTTGCCCTTTCTTAGTTTGTACTTTTGAAAAGTATTGTTTGGCAAAGTGATTCTTTCCCTTACACTTTGTGCACATTTTTCCAAACGCTGGGCATTGTCTTAACTGGTGTTTGTAACCACAGTGTTTACAATTAAAAATTTCATCCTCCGATTGCTTTTCATTTCTGTTCTGCCCACGTTTCTTCCCCTTGTAGGACACAGCACCGACAGCAGCATTATCACTCATTACAATCGCATCATTATTGATTTCACTGAAAGTCTTCGCGTGCTTTCGAGCTAGCTCGCTGGCTTGGCATATTTTCACCGCATTTTCCAAATTTAGTTCGGTTTCTCTCAACAGACGTTCCCTGACTTTTTTATCATGAATACCAAACACAATCTGGTCACGAATCATGGATGCTTTAAGCTCAGAGAAATTACATGTCTGTGCTTTCAGTTTCAGATCAGTTATAAAGCTATCAAAAGTCTCATTTTGCTGCTGTGTCCGAGAACAGAAGATGTATCTTTCATAGGTCTCATTCTTTTTGGGAGAGCAATGTGCATCAAAATTTTTTAGCACATCTTCTAATTTTTCTCTGTTCTCCTCAGGATTAAATACAAATGTATTAAATACCTCTATCGCCTGTGGGCCTGCAACCGTAAGCAGCAACGCTATCTTCCTTGCGTCTGGCTTTGTACCGAATCCGATGGCTGCAATGTAGAGTTCGAATTGTTGTTTAAGAGTCTGCCAATTGTAGTCGATGTTTCCTGTGAGTTTCAAACGCTCTGGTCGCTTCAAATTCTCCATGTCGCTTTTCACAATTTTCAGCAGATCTTCACCACCCTGGTACCATCTTATGTTCATTAATAAATAGACATTCTTATTATGAACACAGCTAGCTTTTGCTAGTTACTTTATTGAGCACATGTGGACTGGTACAGTATCTGTAGAGGCTTCCATCTTGACTGCTGCCTTGTCGGTAGCCTAGTGCCTCATGGGTAATGTAGTCTTAATATATATACAGCTGGGTAGTGTAGCCTTATATACAGCTCTACACAGCTCTACGGCTCCACCTAGTGTCCACTATAGAATGACATGTTATTGATCGTTACATTGAGTATATGCCTTTGTTACCTCTAGACTTGACTATTCCAACGCACTCCTGGCTGGCCTCCCACATTCTACCCTACGTAAACTTGAGGTCATCCAAAACTCGGCTGCCCGTGTCCTAACTCGCACCAAGTCCCGTTCACCCATCACCCCTATACTCTCTGACCTATATTGGCTCCCAATTAAGCAATGCCTCAATTTCAAAATTCTCATCCTTGTTTTCATATCCCTCCATGGCCTTGCCCCTCCCTATCTGTAATCTCCTCCAGCCCCACAACCCCCTGAGATATCTGCGCTCCTCTAATTCTGCCCTCTTGAGCAACCCTGACTATAATCGCTCAACCATTGGTGGCCCTGCCTTCTGTTGCCTAGGCCTTAAGCTCTGGAATTCCCTGCCTAAACCTCTCTGCCTCTCTACCTCTCTTTCCTCCTTTAAGATGCTCCTTAAAACCTACCTCTTTGACCAAGCTTTTGGTCACCTGCCTTAATTTCTTCTTATGTGGCTCGGTGTCAATTTTTTTGTCTTATAATACTCCTGTGCAGCGCTTTGGGATGTTTTACTATGTTAAAGGCACCATATAAATACAAGTTGTTGTTGTTGTAGTTGTTGTATCTTGCAGACATTTGTCCCATAATCCAAAAGGAAAGCTCTCTTTCGCATTGTATTAGTGATATCAAAACCCATCATCGCACACTTAAACCATTTCACCCATCTTTCTCACCTTGAAGGGACTAGCATGGGGTTATTTTATTAGTTGAAGTGGGATATATAATGGCAAGTCCAAAGACATATTACTAGCAGAACTGTATTGTTAGTTAGACATATATAGATTAATTAATAGGTTGCATGGGATCTATGGTTATGACTCATTCCAGATGAAGCATATGTAAGCTATAAAAGTTAAGTAATTCTTTTTGTACTTCCTGAACTTATCTTTAATTGGCTGAAATCACAATCAAAAATGTTGTGTTTGTCTTTAGAAACAATTCTTGTTATTTGCAGGCGAAGTGCTTGTTTCTTGCAAGTGATACAATCATTTCATGGTCTTTGTTCCAACAGAAAACTCCTAGCTGACTATCTAGTGTCCAAATGAATACACTACAAAGAGCAGAGGTTCCGAAATGTTTAAAGGACTGAAATGTCAGAGGAGGGTGGGGGGAGGTGGTGTGGTGTAGAGGGGGGACTGTAAATTCAGGGACAAAGGCAATATGCTACAAAGGTGCTGCCTATGTTTCTCCACCTGGCTAATGCTGGGAGGGCAGGAAGCGTGTGCTGCTCCAGGGGATGAGCCTTATTAAGCCATTAAAATGAATGTAAATCAAGGAGGGGCATGCCTCCCAGAAGCACACCCACATGAAGAAGTTTCTCACTCCTGTTAAAACTACCTCCCTAGAAATGGTAATCATTTATTTTTGATTTTTGTTTTTTTTGTTGCACTTATTCCACAGCATTTATTTTAGGATTTCACTTTCATTTATTGTATTGTTTTCTTTTACTTTCACTTGTTCTCAACAGACCAGTCAGGAGTTTTCCCACTGTAAAGTACAACAGCCCCCTCACTGCTATGGTGGGGATTTGGCCTTTGGGAGCTGGAGGATAAAGAGGAATTCCAGCGGATTCAGCAGAGGGAAGTCCGCCTGCACCTGAGGTGGGAATGCACCAACTTACCCTTAGCCGGGTAGGCTGGATCACAGATTCCAGCAGAGCTCCTTGGGTTTGTCACAGGGCAGTTGATGAGAGTGGCCATTTTCCAGGTTGGAATTCAGCCCTCGAGGTGACACCTGGATTGCCAGTTGAAAAGTTGTCTTGAGAGGTTGCAGATGAAGAAGAAAATGTATAGTTATGTGTGAGCTGGAAGATTCTGTGAGGGCATGGCATACATTAGGAGTCAATATAATGGAGGCAACTCTTTGCAGGAAACAATCTTTGGGTGATGTATGGCATATGTGCTACTGTTGAGAGCTGTTCTCTTCCCAGATTCCTTTAAGTGTGCTGTTTTCTTCTCCACCTGGTCCTTCAGGTAGTGTACAAAGCATTTAGCCTGTTTACCATCTGCTGCCAGAAGTGCCTTGCTGTCCTCTGGGGATGGTGCCCTGAAGTGCCAAATTCAGCAGCCCTCCCCACACCCACCTCACGCAGCTGGATGTCCATTTAGCCATCCCTCAAACAAGGGTCAGGTGCTGTACCACTCCTTCCCTTGCCCAGAGTTTTGTGTCTCCAAATTTGGCTTCCTTTCACTTTATATGTGCCTCTCCTTCTCCTCTTCCTCCACCAACCTTGACCGATACAGACAAATCTCTGAAGTGTATTTTGAAGCTTGATAAAGGCTGAAATAAATATTTGTCTCAATATGCAGGCACTTACCTTTAAGTTCACATTTAGTTTGGATCTGCTGGTCAGAAATTCTGCTTTGGGCTTGTTCCCTGCACAAAGGCAAAACCGCATTGGCAGCTACGCATAATTATTCAAATGAGCTGAAGCAAAAGTTTTGGGACAGAGCTCCACTGACATAGTTTATGCCAGAAACTATGATGCAAAAACCTCAACAGTGCTGGGAGTGGAATTTCAGCCACTAAGTTTCTAACTGTTGTGAGAGAACTTTTTGCCTGTCTTCAGACACGTGCAGAGCCTAATTCTAAACAGGGCAGTTGAAAGTTCCAGCCAGGCAGAAGCCAAGCAATGTAAACAAAGTTCTGCCTGGCTGGAATAGCTACTGGTCTACTCCAGTGTAAATACATCCTGAAATACCCAACAGTAGGCAAATAGAGGGTCACCGTGTCCTTATTGTTAATCAGAGTCAGTACCAGTTTCCTGTTTGTACAGCAATCACTGTAATATCACAAGTGTGTATTGTTTGCTTTATTGAATTGCTGCTTCACAATATTCACGTCAATGGCCCCACAAGGTAATGTGCAAGAAAGTAAAACTTATTGTAGAAAGTAAAACAAAAGCACTATTTGCTCAGACCTCTAAGGTCAACAGCTTGACTGGTATTCATCCTATTGAACGAAAATGAATGAACACTGTGGCTTACTTCTGGCACGGTCCTCTGTGACTAGTTGTATTAAATGCTGGTGAAGGAAGAAGTTATGGGAACAGAATAACAGTTTTCTTTCTTATAAATGATCAAAATGAAAATCCTCAACAAATTTAAGTGCATTCTTAATTGTTACAAATGAGAAGCCAAATGACTGACAGAGCAATGCCATCACAGTATGAACCTGAGAGAATGTATTCTTAAACACTGCCATGATTGTCCTCAACCCTAATATTGTATTACTCATGACTGGAAAGTACGATTAGTAGAAATGTTTCTATTATCAGACTTTCTCTCAGGCCTTACACGCATTCCAAAGTGCATTTTCTATTCTTCATTTGCGGGCTGCCTTAGGAGGGTACTGGCAGTCTTTGGGAAACAACACCTGCAGTTACATTCAAAGGCCTAACATTTCCAAACATCCTCTGAAGTGGTTAGTCATTGTTCTGAGATGGATAAAGACCCGGTTTTTACCTGACTAACAGAGACATTCCAGCACCATCAGAGCTCTGAACACCCCCTCTATGGGTAATGAGTCCTGCTGGCTTTATTCTGCAAGACATTGAAAACCCACAGGGAAAATGTGGTTGGATATAAAAAGAGGGTTGGGGTTTTTAATAAGTTTCCTATCCACAGATGCCATCAAGCTTTTATACTATTCATTTTATTTCTGTGGTCTTTACAAAGACTCCCAAAGCTGTGGTCACTACTTCTGCAGCGATAATGCACGTAATTAGGCTGCAGTCTACACTTCAGTGAATTAAATACAGACATTTTACTGGATATCACAAAATAAACATGTTGATGAACATTTTACACACAAAAAATACTGCTGGTTTACCAGATCTCATCCCTTTTTTAATGTGAACTCATTGGTGCAATTCTTTGATTATAATCGGTCAAACCAATGTCCATGTGTTTTAAAGCTCTATCTGATGCAATTTATTTTTTGTAAATGGCGTGCAATTGCAAGAATTTCTTTTACACCTTATGCTTCAGAGTGAATTTTGTCACCCAGCAAAACCTGGCTTTTAAGTTTGTCAGCAAAAGCAAACACAAGTCCTTTTTTTCTCAGGGAAATGATAGCCTCTTAATTCTATAAGGCTCTTGAACCTGATGATGCTGCATTCATAAGAAGAACTAAATTACCCCAGTGGTCAAATGGGAGTTTAAATGTAACCAGAAACCATAGCAGATTTTTTTCATCTTTGTACTTGAAAGCCCATTCTCAAGTACAAACGTTTCTACGTGGGCTTCAAGCCAGATTTATACAATGATCATCATAGGAGGCCAAATAACAGTGTAAGTTTTATATCTAGGGATGGGTGGAAGAGCAGATGATCTCTTGCCACACACATTGTTATTTGAATGTGGCACCAAATAAATGTACCCAGAAAATGAACTTAATCAACCATGAAAGACAATACAGCCAAGGTTGGGAGCATAAAATGCACTTCATCATGTACCTGTAATTCTTAGATTCCTCTTTTTATTATCTCTGTCACTTTGTCAAACATTTCTACTTAAGATAAAATCAAGCCTATTAGATGCAATTCCTGCCTTTAATCCCAGTGCATCCACTCCTACATTTTTCCCTGGGTCTAATTATGCAATGATTCCATGGAATTGTGTCCTTATTACTTAATCTTCTTTTTACCGCGCGCACTCCTTTAACATATTCTTGTCTTTTCAGCTTGCTGAGTGGAAGTTGAATGGCTATCCCACGGTTAATTGATCCTGAGCTTTCCAGCTGAGTCCACATCCCTCTTTTGGGTACCAAGCCTCCTCCAGCTGTTTCACGAAGAATAGGAAGATTAAGCACAAATGGCAATCTTAAGCAGAAACTTCCTGCTCTGCAGTTTACATTAGGTCATTGATATGTCACTTCTAAAACCAATGTTGGACAAATACAGGCATCACTTGTCATGAATGGGCTAGTGGAGGCCCACAGTTGGTGTGATATTTAAGAAATTCTGAAATGGTTTCAGTCTGATATATCTTCCCATTAAACCTTGTTGATTCATTTAAGAATGTTCTTTTGTTTGAATTGACCAGTTACTCTAAATGCTAAGGGTAAGGGAAATCATATTTCCTTTTTCAAAAAAAAATCATCCACTGTCTCTCTCTCTCTTCAGGCACAGTTTAAACTACGCTTTTTATGCTAATAGTGACATTGTGTAATTCTGGCATTAGTTTTGTAGACGGCAAATGTTATATATTTTGAACAGAAAATAAGGGCCTGTGCACAGGATTTCCTGATAAGGGCACTCCTAGTGGTTGGGGTTTCATTACTAGCAAAAGTGGAAAATCACCCCTTAAATTGATTTCCAAATTACATTCTAGCTTCCTAGCTGTGGTGCAAGCATTTTAATATGCCATTAATATCTGTCAAATGCAAAATCTACCCTGCAGTGATTATTTTTCTGGGGAGTGTCAGGAGGTTATTTCATCAGTGTTGCGAGCATCGATTTATTTTATTTTTTCAAACAATTTGTTGTGTGCAATGGCTCCAAAATGATCATCTCATAGACGTAGAATGTCCTGATCTTCCTACTGTAGACAGGGTGATGCAGAGTTGCTTCATTGCAAGGAGTGGGAAAACATCAGAAGATGTGCCCTTTCCTATGCCACACGTAATCATTTGCTGGCGGTGAGCTCGAATAGGACATTGAGACTAAGACATATGACTAAGAGAAGATAGTCCACACTCTCTCAATCAGGAAATTATGTGGTATATATGGAAACTAAAAGAAAAGCACAAAAGTAAGTTGGGAAAATTTATATAACAAAAAGCTTTAAATGATCTGTTGAGGACAGGACTCCATTCCATAATAATGGCTTTAGGAACAGCTGGAGATGAATCTTAGTTAGTGGTGGAGATAAAAACGTGATGCTATTTGACATTATCCTCTACTGGTGGTAGCATAAGATTGGTCGGTGGGCAGTATTTTGGAGATGGGGATGATCTGGTAACTGTCTGCAGCAGTAGAAACCGATGGCTAGTCAGGGAAGAATCAGATTGCCGCCAAGGGAAGTAGCAATTTTTGCTGTCAGTGACAGGAAAACCACATCATAGCAACCATAGCTAATAAAATCCAAACAACATTTTGAGCAACTTGAGCTGGAAAAAAAAATCACTGCCAGCTGGGAGTTGCTGCAAACTCGGCTAGAAGTCGGTTTCCATGGGTCAGGTATTTACAGATCAGCATACATGCTGGTCTGGAGTGCTGGCCCAATTGAAATTCTCACATACACAACAAATGAACACTGCTTATATCATACTGCTTAGTTCATATCAGCCTCTCTTAATTTGGAGAACGTAGACATTTTGCACAGGACAAAGTGTGACTTAAATGGATGAAATGAGTGGAATGGATCCTGCAGAATGAACAAATGGCAAATTCACAGTTCATATATTTGCAGTTATAATATTGAGATTAATTACTGAAGTGCACAGTTTAATGTGTGTCCTTACAAAGTATATTGTGGAATAAGGTAGCAACAACATTTGACAGATTAGTTCATTTTCAGTATGAATGTTCTGTGCCGTAGCTGAGGGTGGACATTTAGGCTGGAACTATAATTACATTCACTAACTGTTGTACTTCAGAATCAGTAGGAGTTGTATCAGACTGGGTTGAGTATGACGGGAGGGTCCAGTTTGGGAATGATAGCAGAAGAAACATTGAGAATGACAGCAGGATTTGTAACTCCCCAAAATCTGCCATATTGCTTCCTATAGTGTTCGTCTGATACTTGGACAATTTAACCTGATGCTTAAAAACTAATACCAGGTCTAAGTAGAAATTAAGGTCCTTTGGCCTAGAAATTGTAGAACACTGGAAACCTGCTGGTAACATCGGTAGCCAAGGATAACGGTTGCCGGCTGAGAGAGCGCGGTTAATGCCTACTCATTAACATCAGCGTGGCATTGATTTTTTGGTGGAACACACCCTTAGCAGTGCTAATCTCAGAAGGAGGCCAAAGGTCACCTCTGTCTCCCCTTGCAGTGTAGGGGAATGGGGAAGAAAGGAGCGACCCGAACAATTACCCTACTTGCTGCAAAAATATTAGCTGCCACCCAATGTTTGTGGATTTTTTAATAGTTTATGAAATGAATGCATCTGCGTTCTCTGTAACCAATGGTCACTCTTGAAAGTGTTTAAATGTGTAGTCATTGTGGCAGCTTTTAGTGGGTCTTGCATACTCGACATAAAATAATTATTTGATAAATAATTGGTTATGGAATTTTGAATAAATTATTTATAATTCCTTAAAATCTTAAGCGGTTGAGCCCAGATTTGCTAGGGGGTGATGTTCTGGTGACACTATCATCATAACGATAAAAGAGATCTTAGCAGAGATGATCTTCAAACGTTGCAATGGAGTTCCAGGCAATCTGATGCTCTTTAGGAATTCGATTTCTTTATTTGCTGGGAATCCGCCGAGGGATTTGTAGTTTTGTGCAGGTGTTCAGTTCTGAACTAAAAGCTTGTTCCACAAGGTTTCACCCATTGATTTACTGACCCGCAAACACTGTAGGCCTCTCGGAAAGCTGCCAGAAAATGCAACCCTGCCCCCTCCCTCCCCCTCCCCCCGCCCCGACTGATGGGCAAAAAATAGAAGTATAAAAGCAGAACCTTGGCAAAGGAGGTGTTTTGAGGCTCCGGCATCCCCCGAGCTGTTTGCCACTTGTCAGTGTCCATCCTCGTAAGTCCTGCCAAACTCCTCATGGCCGTTAATGCTGCTGAAACATCTTTTAGTGGTAGCATGGTCTGATGTGATTTAGTGTGAGTGGCAATGGGAGCGGCAAACTCCATCATGGATGAGCTGGCATCAACTCGCCTTTGCACGCCGACTGATGTTACTCTCCAACTCAGTGCTGCTGACCTGCCAAAAATGGTGGCCACCGCGGGACCCGCCACCAGCTGCTGGAAGAGTGCTGACCGCTGTTTTTTCACCATTTCATGGTGGTAACGGGTGGCGCAAGTCACCCGAATTTCTAGGCCCTTTTCATTATATTTTCCCCTATGGAATGCTCCATGTGCTTCTGTTCCAGTTGAACAAGACTGTCCCAGACATTAACAAGCATGTAAAATCTGTTCAGTCTCTGAGAAAGATGAGCAGCTGGAAGAATACAATCCAGCATGTACGAGTAAGATTTCAGCCTGCGAGAGAGGCTCCAGACAACGAGAGGTCAGGAATTGAAAAGAGAGGCAGCAGCCTTGAAGGCATCTCTTTATTCACTTTAATTGTTATTTCTTCATATCTGCTTCTGACTCTTTTTCTCATCTTCTCCCTCTTACTGCTCCCTTTTCTTTTTGTGCCCTTCTCTCCCTACACCACTCACATATGGGAAATGCAGAGCAGTATGTGGAGCAGATTACTTGGACGGGCGATGGAACAAGAAACCTTAATGGGTTTCAAGAAGGATCTAGACAGGTTCTTGTTAACAAATGGAATTCAAGGTTCTTAGAAATGCACCAAGGACATACTGTGAATAGGTGGGCTAGATGGATCAAAGATCTTCTCCTGCTTGAAACTGTTACTAGCTTACTATATGTTCTTTACTGATTAACTAACTTGCACTAAGAGTAAATGATTGTATTGATATGCATATAGGTCATCCTTGTATGTTTGGTCACACCCCTAACTCCATTCCTACTAATATGTACCCCAACAAAACATAGATTTATAATTTTAAATGTAAATTTCATTGTAATTACATGTAGGAGCTGTACAATATGCTCCATGATGTCTGTCAACAACAGAAAATGCTGTACAATTTTCTCTGTTCAAGATCTGGGGGCAAATATTGGTACACCTACACTTGCACATCCTCAAATTTGCTGGTTTTGGAGGAACTAAAGTAATATGAGAACAAAAAAGGTTTTAAAGACATTAACATTCGCACACCTCTAATATCTTCCTACTGCAAAACAAAACAAATGTACAGGCCTGTGCTTTCTTGAGCTTGATTCTGAGGTTCTTGCCAAATTACTGTCTTGATCAGAAAGACAACCTCCATTTCCAACCACATTGTTGAAGATGCAGCATTTTTTAAATCCCTAAATACTGGGGTCTGGTTTGACTGCAGCACCTGAAGCAGTGCAGATACACTGATGATGTCAGTTTATGATTACCCTTGTAATGCCAATTGTAGTACTTGCTTCACAAAGCGTCCTTGAATGGTTTGTTTACAACTACATCCATTTTCTGTAGTTGGCTTGTCACCCCTCCAGGTATTATGAGCAAATCAGTGTTGCATTGACCAGTAAGCTGCTTAACAGCTGAAGTTAAAAGGCCATGGTAAACATGTATTGTTAGTAAATCATGTTTGGGAGTGTAGGAAAGTACAAGACAAGGAAAGACTCTGCACTACATGTGGCTGGTATTGGTCCCCTCCCTCAAGTATCTGTCCAATTCTACAGTACACTTCTTCAACACTGTCTGCCTCCATTTGCCTCCCTGGGCAATCTCTTGCACATGTTCACCATCCTCTGCATCAAGTTAAATTTAAACTGTCGGTGCACCTTCTCTCTTCTAAGCTTGCGCACATGTTTCCTAGTTCCAATGTTCATATTATGGGGGCTATTCAATCTATTTATTCCAGCCATACTGATATTACCGGTAACATGTGTGCCATCTATTCAGTATCACCATGTGATGTGACACTATGGTAAATTGGACAGGCCAGCAAAGGTATCAGAAGTTGATTTCTTACCGCACACACTCCCTCCCACCCATCCCCCCATGCTTCAAAAAAGGTGCAGCCTACATGTGCAGCAATATGATAAGTTTCTGCTGGGGGAAGAGTAGACTCAGCACTTTAAATGTCCAGACAATATGTTGAAGCAATTAAAAAAGTGAATAGACTGCTGTGAAATTAAGCTGCAAATGTATAATTCAAGGCATCAGAGGTTGTTGAATCTTTCGATGGACTGATCAGACCACATTTAGATAATTGCACTCGATACTATATTCAGTTCTAGTCATTACACCTCAAAAACATTGCATGCATTGGTGAGGGTACAGAGAAGAGCTGATCTCAAGTGTAAAGGGGATTAGGGAAGCTCAAACTCTATGGTGTCGAAAGGAAGCAGTTAGCAGACAACGACATAGAAACTGGAGTGGTGTGGCGACACGCCACCACTGGACACAATCCACTCATGGCGGTACGGACAGTTTAAGCAGACGCCCCCAACCGGGGGCCCTTTCCTCCAGCAACTTGTTTCCCACAGGGACAGGCTGCCGGGAGCACCTCCTGTCTGGGGAGTATTTAAGTCAGGCGCGGGCTCTTCCAGTTCTTGTTTTGCCATGAGGCTGAAATAAAAAGCTGTTCTGATTTACTAGCTCTGGTCTCGACTCCCACGTTTGCCGCGGTATCTCAACACTGGTGACCCCGACGCTCAGGACGAATCCTAAGCTAGCATGGCGGATACAAACGCAGTCACGGTTAAATTACCAGACTTTTGGGAAAACTTGGCCGAAGCCTGGTTCGTTCAAGCCGAGTCCAGATTCCGGCTGAAAGGCATCACAGGCGACACCACGAAGTACGACTACCTCGTCTCCTCGCTCACGTACGCTACTGTCCCCAAAGTTTGGGCAGCGCTGCAGGACCCACCACAGACTGGGAAGTACGAACATCTGAAGGCTGCGCTCCTTAAAAAATTTCAAACGTCCTCTTACCAGCGCCACTGCCAACTCCTTGACCTCCCCGGTCTCGGTGACGCTTCACCATCAGATCTGCTTTCCCACATGCTGTCCCTCGCGGATGACAAGCCCCCCGGCGCCCTCTTTCGCACGCTTTTCATTCGGCAGCTTCCTGCCAGCATCCGCCCGTTCATTGTGGAGTCCGGCTCCACGGACCTGAATGACATAGCAGAAAAGGCCGACCGGCTGCTCTCTGCACAGTCCGCGCGCGAAGTCACGCCCGACCTCGCGGCAACGACCACGCGGTCTCCCCGGCCCACCAGGCCCGCCCGCCCTACCACTTCGGGCCACTGTTACTGCCACACCCGCTTTGGCACTAAGGCCCAACGCTGCACGCCACCGTGTACCTTCAATTCCCCCCCCGCACTGGCCCCCGCGATGGCCGTGGGGCAAAAGGGGCCTCTACTGTACGTCACTGACGACAGAACCAACCGACGATTTCTGTGCGACACAGGGGCACAGCACAGCATCACCCCCGCCTCCACCCTCGAAATCCAACGTGGCACACGAGGTATCACGCTGGCCGCTGCCAATGGCTCGGACATCCGCACATATGGCACCCGCATGGTCACGCTCGACCTCGCGGGCCGCCGCTACCGCTGGGAGTTCCTCACCGCCGAGGTCCTCTGCCCACTCATCGGCGCCGACTTCCTACGCGCCCACGGCCTCCTTGTCGACATTCCGAGGCACCGCCTCGTCGACGCCAACACTATGGCCACCATCCCCGGCTCCTTTACCCCGGACCGTTCGGCCGGCCTGACGACCTACTGCCTTGCCAGGGCCGTGGACGACTACTCGGCACTCCTAGCCGAGTTTCCCGCCCTCACCAACCCGACCTTTTCGGCCAAAGCCACCAAACACAGGGTGGAGCACTATATCCCCACCACCGGCCCTCCAGTTTCTGCCCACGCCCGCAGGCTCAACCCGGCCAAGCTGGAAATCGCGCGGGCCGAGTTCGCCACCATGGAACAACTCGGCATCATCCGCCGTTCCAGCAGCCCCTGGGCCTCGCCTCTCCACATCGCCCCTAAGCCCGGCGGAGGCTGGCGCCCTTGTGGGGACTACCGCCGCCTTAACGACGCCACCACCCCCGACCGATACCCGGTGCCTCACATCCAGGACTTCTCGGCCCGACTGGCTGGATGAACCGTCTTTTCCAAAGTCGACCTGGTGCGCGGTTACCACCAAGTCCCCGTACACCCCGCGGACATGCCCAAAACGGCCGTCATCACCCCATTCGGCCTATTCGAGTTCCTGAGGATGCCCTTCGGCCTCAAGAATGCAGCCCAGGCTTTCCAGCGCCTTATGGACTCGGTCCTGCGGGACCTGAAGTTCCTATTCATCTATCTAGACGACATTCTCATGGCCAGCTCCTCCAAACAGGAACACCTCGAACACCTTCGCGTCCTGTTCGGGCACCTAGCCCAACACGGGCTCATCCTCAGCCCGGCGAAGTGCCAATTCGGCCTAACCGAGATCGATTTTCTCGGTCACCACATCACCCCTGCTGGGGCCGTCCCCCTGCCCAACAAGGTGCAGGCCGTCCAGCAGTTCCCCCGCCCCACAACCATCAAGGGCCTCCAGGAGTTCCTCGGGATGGTGAACTTCTACAACAGGTTCATCCCCAGAGCTGCAGCCCTCATGAAGCCCCTATACGACTCCCTCCGAGGTAAATCCGGCAAGATGGCCGTAGCCTGGACCACTGACACGTCAGCCGCCTTCGATGTCACCAAAAACGCGCTCGCCGACGCCACTCTGCTCGCGCACCCGAGGGCCGACGCCCGGGTCGCGCTCACCACCGACGCCTCCGACCACGCGGTCGAGGCCGTGTTCGAGCAGTGGGTTAATGGCACGTGGCAGCCACTTGCCTTCTACAGCCGCCAACTGCGCCCCCCGGAGGTCAAATACTCCACTTTCGACCGCGAGCTTCTCGCGCTCCACCTGTCGGTCCGCCATTTCAGGTTCCTCCTGGAAGGCCGCCCCTTCACCGTGTACGTGGACCACAAGCCACTCACATACGCGATGGTCAAGCACACCGAACCCTGGTCCGCTCGGCAGCAATGCCAGCTCGCGGCCGTGTCCGAGTTTACCACGGACATCCAGCATGTCTCCGGTAGAGACAACGTTGTCGCCGACAGCCTTTCCCGTCCCGCCATCTGCGCGAATCACCTCGCGGTCGACTACGCGCAACTAGCAGCGGCCCAGCTCATGGACCCAGACCTCCTCTCGGCGGCTACCAGCCTGCCAGGGCTACGCCTAGCCAAGGTCGCGCACGGGTCCGAAGCCATGGCAGTTACTTGCGACATCACACTCAGCCAACCCAGGCCGGTCGTCCCTGAAACCTGGCACCACCGCGTCTTCGACGCGCTCCACGGGCTCTCCCACCCGGGTTCCCGCGCGTCCGTCAAACTCCTCTCCCAGCGTTTCGTCTGGCGCGGCCTCAGCAGAGATGTTCGGACTTGGGCCACCTCCCGCCTCGTCTGCCAACGGGCTAAGGTACAACGGCATACAAAAGCATCCCTGGGAGACTTCGAGGTACCCAGCCGCCGCTTCGACCACGTACACGTCGACATCGTCGGGCCCCTGCCGCCATCGCAAGGCCAGACTTACCTCCTCACGATGGTCGACCGCTACACACGCTGGCCTGAGGCAGTGCCGCTGACCTCCACCACCACAGCCGACATCGCCAGGGCGTTCGTTAACACCTGGGTAGCGAGGTTCGGCGTACCGGCCGACATAACCTCCGACAGAGGCGCCCAGTTCACCTCCGAACTCTGGACGGCCACAGCACGCAACCTCGGTGTGACGCTCCACCGAACCACGGCGTACCACCCGCAGGCCAACGGGCTTTGTGAACGCTTCCACCGGTCACTCAAGGCCTCACTCTGCGCCAGCCTGCAGGACAGTACCTGGACTGACCGCCTACCGTGGGTACTACTAGGCCTACGCACCGCGGTCAAAGAAGACCTCCAGTCCTCGGCAGCGGAGTTAGTCTACGGACAACCGCTGCGCGTCCCAGGCGAATTCCTTCCGGAGGCTACCACGCCTTGGTCGGCCGACCAGCAGCGGCTCAACTTTTTCTCTTCCGCTCAGTAGTTCGCCCCACTTCCGGTCAACTGACACGGTGAACTCGCACCTCACGTTCCGCCAAATTTACAGCAGGCGCGCTTCGTCTTCGTGCGACACGACGCGCACCGCGGACCCCTGTGACCCCCGTACGACGGACCGTACGAAGTACTACAAACCGGGGACAAGGTCTTCAAGCTGCGACTCGGCGACAGGGTCGAGACAGTCTCCATCGACCGGCTCAAACCAGCACACACAGAACCAGGGGAACAGGTCCCCGTGGCTCGGCCTCCAACTAGAGGCCATCCCGCCAGCAAGCCAGCACAGCCGGCGGCGAACCGCCAGGCCCCGACAACTAGACCGGCGATCACGCAGAGCCGCTGCGGCAGAACCATCAGACCACCGTCACGACTCGTCCACTCCTCCTAAGCGGATTCTGGGGGGAGCTCTGTGGCGACACGCCACCACTGGACACAATCCGCTCACAGCGGTATGGACAGTTTAAGCAGACGCCCCCAACCGGGGGCCCTTTCCTCCAGCAACTTGTTTCCCACAGGGACAGGCTGCCGGGAGCACTTCCTGTCTGGGGAGTATTTAAGTCAGGCGCGGGCTCTTCCAGTTCCTGTTTTGCCATGAGGCTGAAATAAAAAGCTGTTCTGATTTACTAGCTCTGGTCTCGACTCCCACGTTTGCCGTGGTATCTCAACAGTGGGCCATTTAGTTCCTCAAGTCTGTTCCGCCATTCAATGAGATCATGGCTAATTTGTGACCTAACTCCATATACTTGCCTTTGCCCACATCCCATAATACCTTTTGTAAATTCTATCAATCTCAGATTTAAAATTAACTATTGACCCAGCATCAACTACTGCGGAAGAGTATTCCAAACTTCTATCACCCTTTGCGTGTCGAAGTGTTTCATAACTTCACTCCTGAAAGGTCTGGCTCTAATTTTTAGACTATGGCCCCCTAGTCCGAGACTCCATAACCAGTGGAAATAGTTTCTCTCTATCTACCCTATCAGTTCATCATTGAGACATATCAAACGTTAAAGTGGTATAGATAAGGCAAACTTGCTTCAGAGTGAAAAGTAGGACATAAATTTAAATCAGTGTAAAGTTATTTTAAAACCAATATTAGGATGGACTTCTTTGTTCAAATGTGAGAAATGTTTGCCAGGCGAGGTGTTTGAGACAAAAATATTTGGAGCATTCAAAATGCACTTGGTTGTTAAAATTGCTGGGAGACATGAAAAAGAGCTCAACGACCTTCTCGCATCCTTAACTTTTCTAATGGTCTTATTCTCACAGTCAATTTGTATAATATGACTGGAACTTTATTGCATTGGCATTGATTATGGAAATGGATAAATTAGCTTTGTATTCTGAAAAGAGATTTCTAACAATATTGATGCATGTGTGCAGTTGTGGGAAAAGATGACTCAATATGAAACATGAAGGTGCAAGTATTAATCAGTGCTGCTGAGTTATTTATAGCAAATAATGAGTGTCTTATTATGCAGGATGTCTGATGGAAAGACATTCAGATGCTTCCCTTCTCACACGAGATGTTTTGATAATACAGATGACATTACAATATGACATTTTCCTGCAAAACTTTAAATATACTGAATGTTGGTGAAAAAAAATCCTATCAGGATTAATTGTGTATTGAAAGGTGCTTTGCTTACAAAGGAAAATGGCAGCATGTGGAATTAGGTGGAAATACAATAAAAGAATAAAACACTCAATTTTACTAAAATAAACCGTAGGCAGATTGTTTGTTTTGTCAGGGTTTTTCAGTGTTTTTAAATCATTCCTGAAAATTTGCAAAAAATAAGCAGCAAAAAACTGCAAGTTTTGTAATTGTAAAGAAAACAGACATGTTGGAAATACAAAGTCAGCAACGGAATAGAATTGAAAAGATTCATGTTTTTGGAATATCACTTAGTAAAATAGTTTAATGTACTGGAGACATTGGACTATTTATCCAATATCTGAACTTAGAGAAGCATTTAGATTAGAAATTAGTATTTGAGATATTAGTATCCGGATACTGGGGATGATGTTGGAGGAGGAATGTCGGTGATGTTGGAGGAGGAATGTCGGTGATGTTGGAGGAGGAATGTCGGTGATGTTGGAGGAGGAATGTCAGTGATGTTGGTGGAGGAATGTCGGTGATGTTGGAGGAGGAATGTCGGTGATGTTGGAGGAGGAATGTCGGTGATGTTGGAGGAGGAATGTCAGTGATGTTGGTGGAGGAATGTCGGTGATGTTGGAGGAGGAATGTCAGTGATGTTGGTGGAGGAATGTCGGTGATGCTGGAGGACGAATGTCGGTGATTTTGGGGAAATGTCGGTGATGTTGGAGGAGCAATATCGGTGATAATTTTGGGGGAATGTCGATAATGTTGGAGGAGGAATGTCAGTGATGTTGGTGGGGGAATGTCGGTGATGCTGGTGGAGGAATGTTGGTGAAGTTAGAAGAGGAATGTCGGTGATGTTGGTGGGGGATTGTCAGTGATAAAAGAGGGAGCTCGGTGATGTTGGAGGAGGAATGTCGGTGATATTGGTGGGGGAATGTCGGTGATGTTGGAGGAGGAATGTTGGTGATGTTGGAGGATGGATGTCGGTGATGTTGGAGGATGAATGTCGGTGATGTTGGGGGAATGTCGGTGATGTTGGAGGAGGAATGTCGGTGATGTTGGTGGGGGAATCTCGGTGAGGTTGGAGGAAGAATGTCGGAGATGTTGGTGGGGGAATGTCGGTGATGTTGGAGGAAGAATGATGGTGACGTTGGTGGAGTAACATCGGTGATGTTGGAGGGGGAATGTCGGTGATGTTGATGGAGGAATGCCAGTGATGTTGGTGGAGGAATGTCGGTGATGTTGAAGCAGGAATGTCGATGATGTTGCAGGAGGAATATCAGGGATGTTGGCGGAGGAATGTCGGTGATGTTGGAGGAGGAATGTCGGTGATGTTGGAGGAGGAATGTCGGTGATGTTGGAGGAATAATGTCGGTGATGTTGGTGGAGGAATGTCGGTGATGTTGAAGGGGAAATGTCGGTGATGTTGATGGTGGAATGTCGGTGATGTTGATGGAGGAATGTCGGTGATGTTGGTGGAGGAACGTCAGTGATGTTGGCGGAGGAATGTTAATGATGTTGCAGGTGGAATGTCAGGGATGTTGTAGGAGGAATGTCGGTGATGTTGGTGGAGGAATGTCAGTGATGTTGGAGGAGGAATGTCGGTGATGTTGGAGGAGGAATGTCGGTGATGTTGGAGGGGGAATGTCGGTGATGTTGGAGGAGGAATGTCAGTGATGTTGGAGGGGGAATGTCGGTGATGTTGGAGGAGGAATGAAAGTGAAGTTGGTGGAAGAATGTCAGTGATGTTGGAGGAGGAAAGTCGGTGATGTTGGAGGAGGAATGTCGGTGATGTTGGAGGAAGAATGTCGGTGATGTTGGAGGGGGAATGTCGGTGATGTTGGAGGAGGAATGTCAGTGATGTTGGAGGGGGAATGACGGTGAAGTTGGTGGGGGAATGACAGTGAAGTTGTTGGAAGAAAGACAGTGATGTTGGAGGAGGAAAGTCGGTGATGTTGGAGGAGGAATGTCGGTGATGTTGGAGGAAGAATGTCGGTGATGTTGGTAGGGGACTGTCGGTGATGTTGGTGGGGGAATGTCAGTGATGTTGGAGGAGGAATGCCGGTGATGTTGGAGGATGAATGTCGGTGATGTTGGTGGAGGAATCGCGGTGATGCTGGTGGAGGAATGTCGGTGATGTTGATGGAATGTCGGTGATGTTAGAAGAGGAATATCAGTGATGTTTGGAGGAGGAATATCGGTGATGGTGGGGGAATGTCGGTGATGTTGGAGGAGGCATGTCGGTGATGTTGGAGGAGGAATATCGGTGATGTTGATGGAGGAATGTCAGCGATGTTGGTGGAGGAATCTCAATGATGTTGGAGGAGGAATGTCGATGATGTTGCAGGAGGAATGTCAGGGATGTTGTTGGAGGAATGTCAGTGATGTTGGTGGAGGAATGTTGGTGATGTTGGAGGTGGAATGTCGGTGATGTTGATGGGGGAATTTCGGTGATGTTGATGGAGGAATGTCGGTGATGTTGGTAGAGGAATATCAGGGATGTCGGTGGAAGATTGTCGGTGATGTTGGAGGAGGACTTTCGGTGATGCTGGAGGAGGAATGTCGGTAATGTTGGAGGGGAATGTCGCTGGTGTTGGTGGAAGAAAGTCGGTGATGTTGTAGGAGGAAAGTTGGTGATGTTGGAGGCGGAATGTCGGTGTTATAGGAGGAGGAATGTCGGTGATGTTGGAGGAGGAATGTCGGTGATGTTGGAGGAAGAATGTCAGCGATTTTGGTGGAGGAATGTCGGTAATGTTGGAGGAGGAATGTCAGTGATATTGGTGGAGGAATGACGGTGATGTTGGTGGAGGAATGTCGGTGATGTTGGAGCAGGAATGTCGGTGATGTTGGTGGTGGAATGTCAGTGATATTGGTGGAGGAATGTCGATGATGTTGGAGGAGGATTGTCCGTGATGGTGGAGGAATGTCGGTGATGTTGGAGGGGAAATGTCAGTGATGTTGATGGGGGAATGTCAGTGATGTTGATGGAGGTATGTCGGTGATGCTAGTGGAGGAATCTCAATGATGTTGGAGGAGGAATGTCGATGATGTTGCAGGTGGAATGTCAGGGATTATATTGGAGGAATGTCAGTGATGTTGGTGAAGGAATGTCGGTGATATTGGAGGTGGAATGTCGGTGATGTTGGAGGGGAAATGTCAGTGATGTTGATGGGGGAATGTCGGTGATGTTGGAGGAGGACTTTCAGTGATGCTGGAGAAGGAATGTCGCTGATGTTGGAGGGGGAATGTCGGTGCTGTTGGAGGAGGAATGTTGGTGATGTTGGTGGGGGAATGACGGTGATGTTGGAGGAGGAATGTCGGTGATGTTGGAGGAAGAATGTCGGTGATGTTGGTGGGGGAATGTCGGTCATGTTCGAGGAGGAATGTCGGTGGTGTTGGAGGAAGAATGCCGGTGATGTTGGTGGGGGAATGTTGGTGATGCTGGAGGAGGAATGTCGGTGATGTTGGAGGAGGAATGTCGGTGATGTTGGAGTAGGAATGTCGGTGATGTTAGAAGAGGAATGTCTCTGATGTTGTTGGAGGAAGATCGGTGATGTTGGTGGGGGAATGTCGGTGAGATTGGTGGAGGAATGTCGGAGATGTTGGTGGGGGAATGTCAGTGATATTGGTGGAGGAATGTCAGTGAAGTTGGAGGGGAAATGTCGGTGATGTTAGAAGAGGAATGTCTCTGATGTTGTTGGAGGAAGATCGGTGATGTTGGTGGGGGAATGTCGGTGAGATTGGTGGAGGAATGTCGGAGATGTTGGTGGGGGAATGTCAGTGATATTGGTGGAGGAATGTCAGTGAAGTTGGAGGGGAAATGTCGGTGATGTTAGAAGAGGAATGTCTCTGATGTTGTTGGAGGAAGATCGGTGATGTTGGTGGGGGAATGTCGGTGAGATTGGTGGAGGAATGTCGGTGATGTTGGAGGGGAAATGTCGGTGATGTTCATGGGGGAATGTCGGTGATGTTGATGGAGGTATGTCGGTGATGCTGGTGGAGGAATCTCAATGATGTTGGAGGAGGAATGTCGATGATGTTGGAGGAGGATTGTCCGTGATGGTGGAGGAATGTCGGTGATGTTGGAGGGGAAATGTCGGTGATATTGATGGGGGAATGTCGGTGATGTTGGAGGAGGACTTTCAGTGATGCTGGAGGAGGAATGTCGGTGATGTTGGAGGGGGAATGTCGGTGATATTGATGGGGGAATGTCGGTGATGTTGGAGGAGGAATGGCAGTGATGTTGGTGGAAGAAAGTTGGTGATGTTGGAGGAGTAATGTCGGTGATGTTGGAGGAGGAATGTCGGTGCTGTTGGAGGAGGAATGTCGGTGATGTTGGAGGCGGAATGTCGGTGCTGTTGGAGGAGGAATGTTGGTGATGTTGGTGGGGGAATGACGGTGATGTTGGAGGAAGTATGTCAGCGATTTTGGTGGAGGAATGTCAGTGATGTTAGTGGGGGAATGTCAGTGATGTTGGAGGAGGAATGTCGGTGATGTTGGTGGTGGAATGTTGGTGATGTTATTGGATGAATGTCAGTGATGTTGGTGGAGGAATGTCGGTGATGTTGGAGGTAGAATGTCGGTGATGTTGGTGGTGGAATGTTGGTGATGTTGGAGGAGGAATGTCCGTGATGGCGGAGGAATGTCGGTGATGTTGGAGGGGAACTGTCGGTGATGTTGATGGGGGAATGTCAGTGATGTTGGAGGAGGACTTTCAGTGATGTTGGAGGAGGGATGTTGGTGGAGGCTTGACGGTGATTTTGGAGGAGGACTTTCGGTGATGCTGGAGGAGGAATGTCGGTGATGTTGGAGGGGGAATGTCGCTAATTTTGGAGGAGGAATGGCAGTGATGTTGGTGGAAGAAAGTCAGTGATGTTGGAGGAATAATGTCGATGATGTTGGAGGCGGAAAGTCGGTGCTGTTGGAGGAGGAATGTTGGTGATGTTAGTGGGGGAATGACAGTAATGTTGGAGGAAGAATGTCAGTGATTTTGGTGGGGGAATGTTGGTGATGTTGGAGGAGGAATGTCGGTGAGGGCGGAGGAATGTCGGTGATGTTGGAGGTGGAATGACGGTGATGTTGGTGGAGGATTGTCGGTGATGTTGGAGGAGGAATGTCGGTGATGTTGGTGGAGGAATGTCGGTGAAGTTGGAGGGGACATGTCGGTGATGTTGATGGGGGGAATGTCGGTGATGTTGGAGGAGGAATCTCAATGATGTTGGAGGAGGAATGTCGATGATGTTGCAGGTGGAATATCAGGGATGTTATGGGAGGAATGTCAATGATGTTGGTGGAGGAATGTCGGTGATATTGGAGGTAGAATGTCAGTGATGTTGGTGGAGCAATGTCAGTGATGTTGGAGGGGAAATGTCGGTGATATTGATGGGGGAATGTCAGTGATGTTGGAGGAGGACTTTCAGTGATACTGGAGGAGGAATGTCGGTGATGTTGGAGGGGGAATGTCGCTAATGTTGGAGGAGGAATGGCAGTGATGTTGGTGGAAAAAGTTGGTGATGTTGCAGAAGTAATGTCGGTGATGTTGGAGGCGGAATGTCGGTGCTGTTGGAGGAGGAATGTTGGTGAGGTTGGTGGGGGAATGACGGTGATGTTGGAGGAAGTATGTCAGCGATTTTGGTGGAGGAATGTCAGTGATGTTAGTGGGGGAATGTCGGTGATGTTGGAGGAGGAATGTCGGTGATGTTGGAGGAAGAATGTCAGTCATGTTGGTGGCGGCATGCCAGTGATGTTGGTGGGGGAATGACGGTGATGTTGGAGGAAGTATGTCAGCGATTTTGGTGGAGGAATGTCAGTGATGTTGGTGGGGGAATGTCGGTGATGTTGATGGAGGAATGTCGGTGATGTTGGAGGAGGAATGTCGATGATGTTGCAGGTGGAATGTCAGTGATGTTATTGGATGAATATCAGTGATGTTGGTGGAGGAATGTCGGTGATGTTGGAGGTAGAATGTCGGTGATGTTGGTGGTGGAATGTTGGTGATGTTGGAGGAGGAATGTCCGTGATGGCGGAGGAATGTCGGTGATGTTGGAGGGGAACTGTCGGTGATGTTGATGGGGGAATGTCAGTGATGTTGGAGGAGGACTTTCAGTGATGTTGGAGGAGGGATGTTGGTGGAGGCTTGACGGTGATTTTGGAGGAGGACTTTCGGTGATGCTGGAGGAGGAATGTCGGTGATGTTGGAGGGGGAATGTCGCTAATTTTGGAGGAGGAATGGCAGTGATGTTGGTGGAAGAAAGTCAGTGATGTTGGAGGAATAATGTCGATGATGTTGGAGGCGGAAAGTCGGTGCTGTTGGAGGAGGAATGTTGGTGATGTTAGTGGGGGAATGACGGTGATGTTGGAGGAAGAATGTCAGTGATTTTGGTGGGGGAATGTTGGTGATGTTGGAGGAGGAATGTCGGTGAGGGCGGAGGAATGTCGGTGATGTTGGAGGTGGAATGACGGTGATGTTGGTGGAGGATTGTCGGTGATGTTGGAGGAGGAATGTCGGTGATGTTGGTGGAGGAATGTCGGTGAAGTTGGAGGGGACATGTCGGTGATGTTGATGGGGGAATGTCGGTGATGTTGGAGGAGGAATCTCAATGATGTTGGAGGAGGAATGTCGATGATGTTGCAGGTGGAATATCAGGGATGTTATGGGAGGAATGTCAATGATGTTGGTGGAGGAATGTCGGTGATATTGGAGGTAGAATGTCAGTGATGTTGGTGGAGCAATGTCGGTGATGTTGGAGGGGAAATGTCGGTGATATTGATGGGGGAATGTCAGTGATGTTGGAGGAGGACTTTCAGTGATACTGGAGGAGGAATGTCGGTGATGTTGGAGGGGGAATGTCGCTAATGTTGGAGGAGGAATGGCAGTGATGTTGGTGGAAAAAGTTGGTGATGTTGCAGAAGTAATGTCGGTGATGTTGGAGGCGGAATGTCGGTGCTGTTGGAGGAGGAATGTTGGTGAGGTTGGTGGGGGAATGACGGTGATGTTGGAGGAAGTATGTCAGCGATTTTGGTGGAGGAATGTCAGTGATGTTAGTGGGGGAATGTCGGTGATGTTGGAGGAGGAATGTCGGTGATGTTGGAGGAAGAATGTCAGTCATGTTGGTGGCGGAATGTCAGTGATGTTGGTGGGGGAATGTCGGTGATGTTGATGGAGGAATGTCGGTGATGTTGGAGGAGGAATGTCGATGATGTTGCAGGTGGAATGTCAGTGATGTTATTGGACGAATGTCAGTGATGTTGGTGGAGGAATGTCGGTGATGTTGGAGGTAGAATGTCGGTGATGTTGGTGGTGGAATGTTGGTGATGTTGGAGGAGGAATGTCCGTGATGGCGGAGGATTGTCGGTGATGTTGGAGGGGAACTGTCGGTGATGTTGATGGGGGAATGTCAGTGATGTTGGAGGAGGACTTTCAGTGATGTTGGAGGAGGGATGTTGGTGGAGGCTTGACGGTGATTTTGGAGGAGGACTTTCGGTGATGCTGGAGGAGGAATGTCGGTGATGTTGGAGGGGGAATGTCGCTAATTTTGGAGGAGGAATGGCAGTGATGTTGGTGGAAGAAAGTCAGTGATGTTGGAGGAATAATGTCGATGATGTTGGAGGCGGAAAGTCGGTGCTGTTGGAGGAGGAATGTTGGTGATGTTAGTGGGGGAATGACAGTAATGTTGGAGGAAGAATGTCAGTGATTTTGGTGGGGGAATGTTGGTGATGTTGGAGGAGGAATGTCGGTGAGGGCGGAGGAATGTCGGTGATGTTGGAGGTGGAATGACGGTGATGTTGGTGGAGGATTGTCGGTGATGTTGGAGGAGGAATGTCGGTGATGTTGGTGGTGGAATGTCAGTGATATTGGTGGAGGAATGTCGGTGAAGTTGGAGGGGACATGTCGGTGATGTTGATGGGGGAATGTCGGTGATGTTGATGGAGGTATGTCGGTGATGTTGGTGGAGGAATCTCAATGATGTTGGAGGAGGAATGTCGATGATGTTGCAGGTGGAATATCAGGGATGTTATGGGAGGAATGTCAATGATGTTGGTGGAGGAATGTCGGTGATATTGGAGGTAGAATGTCAGTGATGTTGGTGGAGCAATGTCGGTGATGTTGGAGGGGAAATGTCGGTGATATTGATGGGGGAATGTCAGTGATGTTGGAGGAGGACTTTCAGTGATACTGGAGGAGGAATGTCGGTGATGTTGGAGGGGGAATGTCGCTAATGTTGGAGGAGGAATGGCAGTGATGTTGGTGGAAAAAGTTGGTGATGTTGCAGAAGTAATGTCGGTGATGTTGGAGGCGGAATGTCGGTGCTGTTGGAGGAGGAATGTCGGTGATGTTGGTGGGGGAATGACGGTGATGTTGGAGGAAGTATGTCAGCGATTTTGGTGGAGGAAAATCAGTGATGTTAGTGGGGGAATGTCGGTGATGTTGGAGGAGGAATGTCGGTGATGTTGGAGGAAGAATGTCAGTGATGTTGGTGGCGGCATGCCAGTGATGTTGGTGGGGGAATGTCGGTGATGTTGGAGGAAGAATGTCGGTGATGTTGGTGGGGGAATGACGGTGATGTTGATGGAGGAATGTCGGTGATGTTGGTGGAGGAATCTCAATGATGTTGGAGGAGGAATGTCGATGATGTTGCAGGTGGAATGTCAGGGATGTTATTGGAGGAATGTCAGTGATGTTGGTGGAGGAGTGTCGGTGATGTTGGAGGTAGAATGTCGGTGATGTTGGTGGAGGAATGTCGGTGATGTTGGAGGAGGAATATCCGTGATGGTGGAGGAATGTCGGTGATGTTGGAGGGGAAATGACGGTGATGTTGATGGGGGAATGTCGGTGATGTTGGAGGAGGACTTTCAGTGATGTTGGAGGAGGAATGTTGGTGGAGGATTGTCGGTGATGCTGGAGGAGGACTTTCAGTGATGTTGGAGGAATAATGTCGTTGATGTTGGAGGCGGAATGTCAGTGCTGTTGGAGGAGCAATGTCGGTGATGTTGGTGGGGGAATGACGGTGATGTTGTAGGAAGAATGTCAGTGATTTTGGTGGAGGAATGTAAGTGATGTTGGTGGGGGAATGTCGGTGACGTTGTAGGAGGAATGTCGGTGATGTTGGAGGAAGAATGTCGGTGATGTTGGTGGGGGAATGTCAGTGATGTTGGTGGGGGAATGTCGGTCATGTTCGAGGAGGAATGTCGGTGGTGTTGGAGGAAGAATGCCGGTGATGTTGGTGGGGGAATGTTGTTGATGCTGGAGGAGGAATGTCGGTGATGTTGGAGGAGGAATGTCGGTGATGTTGGAGTAGGAATGTCGGTGATGTTAGAAGAGGAATGTCTCTGATGTTGTTGGAGGAAGATCGGTGATGTTGGTGGGGGAATGTCGGTGAGATTGGTGGAGGAATGTCGGAGATGTTGGTGGGGGAATGTCGGTGTTGTTGGAGGAGGAATGTCGGTCATGTTGGTGGAGGAATATCGGTGACGTTGGAGGGGCAATGTTGGTGATGTTGATGGGGGAATTTCGGTGATGTTGATGGAGGAATGTCGGCGATGTTGGTGGAGGAATGTTGGTGATTTTGGAGCTGGAATGTCGATGATGTTGCAGGAGGAATATCAAGGATGTCGGCGGAAGAATGTCGGTGATGTTGGAGGAGGAATGTCGGTGATGGAGGAGGAATGTCGGTTATGTTGGAGGTGGAATGATGGTGATGTTGGTGGAGGAATGTCGGTGTTGTTGGAGGAGGAATGTCTGTGATGTTGGTGGAGGAATGTCAGTGATATTGGTGGAGGAATGTCGGTGATGTTGGAGGGTAAATGTCAGTGATGTTGATGGGGGAATGTCGGTGATGTTGATGGAGGAATGTCGGTGATGTTGGTGGAGGAATCTCAATGATGTTGGAGGAGGAATGTCGATGATGTTGCAGGTGGAATGTCAGTGATGTTATTGGATGAATCTCCGTGATGTTGGTGGAGGAATGTCGGTGATGTTGGAGGTAGAATGTCGGTGATGTTGGTGGCGCAATTTTGGTGATGTTGGAGGAGGAATGTCCGTGATGCTGGAGGAATGTCGGTGATGTTGGAGGGGAACTGTCGGTGATGTTGATGGGGGAATGTCAGTGATGTTGGAGGACGACATTCAGTGATGTTGGAGGAGGGATGTTGGTGGAGGATTGACAGTGATGTTGGTGGAGGACTTTCGGTGATGCTGGAGGAGGAATGTCGGTGATGTTGGAGGGGGAATGTCGCTAATTTTGGAGGAGGAATGGCAGTGATGTTGGTGGAAGAAAGTCGGTGATGTTGGAGGAGTAATGTCGGTGATGCTGGAGGAGGAATGTCAGTAATTTTGTTGGAGGAATGTCAGTGATATTGGTGGAGGAATGACGGTGATGTTGGTGGAGGAATGTCGGTGATGTTGGAGCAGGAATGTCGGTGATGTTGGTGGTGGAATGTCAGTGATATTGGTGGAGGAATGTCGATGATGTTGGAGGAGGATTGTCCGTGATGGTGGAGGAATGTCGGTGATGTTGGAGGGGAAATGTCAGTGATGTTGATGGGGGAATGTCAGTGATGTTGATGGAGGTATGTCGGTGATGCTAGTGGAGGAATCTCAATGATGTTGGAGGAGGAATGTCGATGATGTTGCAGGTGGAATGTCAGGGATGATATTGGAGGAATGTCAGTGATGTTGGTGAAGGAATGTCGGTGATATTGGAGGTGGAATGTCGGTGATGTTGGAGGGGAAATGTCAGTGATGTTGATGGGGGAATGTCGGTGATGTTGGAGGAGGACTTTCAGTGATGCTGGAGAAGGAATGTCGCTGATGTTGGAGGGGGAATGTCGGTGCTGTTGGAGGAGGAATGTTGGTGATGTTGGTGGGGGAATGACGGTGATGTTGGAGGAAGTATGTCAGCGATTTTGGTGGAGGAATGTCAGTGATGTTAGTGGGGGAATGTCGGTGATGTTGTAGGAGGAATGTCGGTGATGTTGGAGGAAGAATGTCGGTGATGTTGGTGGGGGAATGTCAGTGATGTTGGTGGGGGAATGTCGGTCATGTTCGAGGAGGAATGTCGGTGGTGTTGGAGGAAGAATGCCGGTGATGTTGGTGGGGGAATGTTGGTGATGCTGGAGGAGGAATGTCGGTGATGTTGGAGGAGGAATGTCGGTGATGTTGGAGTAGGAATGTCGGTGATGTTAGAAGAGGAATGTCTCTGATGTTGTTGGAGGAAGATCGGTGATGTTGGTGGGGGAATGTCGGTGAGATTGGTGGAGGAATGTCGGAGATGTTGGTGGGGGAATGTCAGTGATATTGGTGGAGGAATGTCAGTGAAGTTGGAGGGGAAATGTCGGTGATGTTCATGGGGGAATGTCGGTGATGTTGATGGAGGTATGTCAGTGATGCTGGTGGAGGAATCTCAATGATGTTGGAGGAGGAATGTCGATGATGTTGCAGGTGGAATGTCAGGGATGATATTGGAGGAATGTCAGTGATGTTGGTGAAGGAATGTCGGTGATATTGGAGGTGGAATGTCGGTGATGTTGGAGGGGAAATGTCAGTGATGTTGATGGGGGAATGTCGGTGATGTTGGAGGAGGACTTTCAGTGATGCTGGAGAAGGAATGTCGCTGATGTTGGAGGGGGAATGTCGGTGCTGTTGGAGGAGGAATGTTGGTGATGTTGGTGGGGGAATGACGGTGATGTTGGAGGAAGTATGTCAGCGATTTTGGTGGAGGAATGTCAGTGATGTTAGTGGGGGAATGTCGGTGATGTTGTAGGAGGAATGTCGGTGATGTTGGAGGAAGAATGTCGGTGATGTTGGTGGGGGAATGTCAGTGATGTTGGTGGGGGAATGTCGGTCATGTTCGAGGAGGAATGTCGGTGGTGTTGGAGGAAGAATGCCGGTGATGTTGGTGGGGGAATGTTGGTGATGCTGGAGGAGGAATGTCGGTGATGTTGGAGGAGGAATGTCGGTGATGTTGGAGTAGGAATGTCGGTGATGTTAGAAGAGGAATGTCTCTGATGTTGTTGGAGGAAGATCGGTGATGTTGGTGGGGGAATGTCGGTGAGATTGGTGGAGGAATGTCGGAGATGTTGGTGGGGGAATGTCAGTGATATTGGTGGAGGAATGTCAGTGAAGTTGGAGGGGAAATGTCGGTGATGTTCATGGGGGAATGTCGGTGATGTTGATGGAGGTATGTCAGTGATGCTGGTGGAGGAATCTCAATGATGTTGGAGGAGGAATGTCGATGATGTTGCAGGTGGAATGTCAGGGATGATATTGGAGGAATGTCAGTGATGTTGGTGAAGGAATGTCGGTGATATTGGAGGTAGAATGTCAGTGATGTTGGTGGAGGAATGTCGATGATGTTGGAGGAGGATTGTCCGTGATGGTGGAGGAATGTCGGTGATGTTGGAGGGGAAATGTCAGTGATGTTGATGGGGGAATGTCGGTGATGTTGGAGGAGGACTTTCAGTGATGCTGGAGGAGGAATGTCGGTGATGTTGGAGGGGGAATGTCGCTAATGTTGGAGGAGGAATGGCAGTGATGTTGGTGGAAGAAAGTTGGTGATGTTGGAGGCGGAATGTCGGTGCTGTTGGAGGAGGAATGTTGGTGATGTTGGTGGGGGAATGACGGTGATGTTGGAGGAAGTATGTCAGCGATTTTGGTGGAGGAATGTCAGTGATGTTAGTGGGGGAATGTCGGTGATGTTGGTGGGGGAATGTCGGTGATGTTGATGGAGGAATGTCGGTGATGTTGGAGGAGGAATGTCGATGATGTTGCAGGTGGAATGTCAGTGATGTTATTGGATGAATGTCAGTGATGTTGGTGGAGGAATGTCGGTGATGTTGGAGGTAGAATGTCGGTGATGTTGGTGGTGGAATGTTGGTGATGTTGGAGGAGGAATGTCCGTGATGGTGGAGGAATGTCGGTGATGTTGGAGGGGAACTGTCGGTGATGTTGATGGGGGAATGTCAGTGATGTTGGAGGAGGACTTTCAGTGATGTTGGAGGAGGGATGTTGGTGGAGGCTTGACGGTGATTTTGGAGGAGGACTTTCGGTGATGCTGGAGGAGGAATGTCGGTGATGTTGGAGGGGGAATGTCGCTAATTTTGGAGGAGGAATGGCAGTGATGTTGGTGGAAGAAAGTCAGTGATGTTGGAGGAATAATGTCGATGATGTTGGAGGCGGAAAGTCGGTGCTGTTGGAGGAGGAATGTTGGTGATGTTAGTGGGGGAATGACAGTAATGTTGGAGGAAGAATGTCAGTGATTTTGGTGGGGGAATGTTGGTGATGTTGGAGGAGGAATGTCGGTGAGGGCGGAGGAATGTCGGTGATGTTGGAGGTGGAATGACGGTGATGTTGGTGGAGGATTGTCGGTGATGTTGGAGGAGGAATGTCGGTGATGTTGGTGGTGGAATGTCAGTGATATTGGTGGAGGAATGTCGGTGAAGTTGGAGGGGACATGTCGGTGATGTTGATGGGGGAATGTCGGTGATGTTGATGGAGGTATGTCGGTGATGTTGGTGGAGGAATCTCAATGATGTTGGAGGAGGAATGTCGATGATGTTGCAGGTGGAATATCAGGGATGTTATGGGAGGAATGTCAATGATGTTGGTGGAGGAATGTCGGTGATATTGGAGGTAGAATGTCAGTGATGTTGGTGGAGCAATGTCGGTGATGTTGGAGGGGAAATGTCGGTGATATTGATGGGGGAATGTCAGTGATGTTGGAGGAGGACTTTCAGTGATACTGGAGGAGGAATGTCGGTGATGTTGGAGGGGGAATGTCGTTAATGTTGGAGGAGGAATGGCAGTGATGTTGGTGGAAAAAGTTGGTGATGTTGCAGAAGTAATGTCGGTGATGTTGGAGGCGGAATGTCGGTGCTGTTGGAGGAGGAATGTCGGTGATGTTGGTGGGGGAATGACGGTGATGTTGGAGGAAGTATGTCAGCGATTTTGGTGGAGGAAAATCAGTGATGTTAGTGGGGGAATGTCGGTGATGTTGGAGGAGGAATGTCGGTGATGTTGGAGGAAGAATGTCAGTGATGTTGGTGGCAGCATGCCAGTGATGTTGGTGGGGGAATGTCGGTGATGTTGGAGGAAGAATGTCGGTGATGTTGGTGGGGGAATGACGGTGATGTTGATGGAGGAATGTCGGTGATGTTGGTGGAGGAATCTCAATGATGTTGGAGGAGGAATGTCGATGATGTTGCAGGTGGAATGTCAGGGATGTTATTGGAGGAATGTCAGTGATGTTGGTGGAGGAGTGTCGGTGATGTTGGAGGTAGAATGTCGGTGATGTTGGTGGAGGAATGTCGGTGATGTTGGAGGAGGAATATCCGTGATGGTGGAGGAATGTCGGTGATGTTGGAGGGGAAATGACGGTGATGTTGATGGGGGAATGTCGGTGATGTTGGAGGAGGACTTTCAGTGATGTTGGAGGAGGAATGTTGGTGGAGGATTGTCGGTGATGCTGGAGGAGGACTTTCAGTGATGTTGGAGGAATAATGTCGTTGATGTTGGAGGCGGAATGTCAGTGCTGTTGGAGGAGCAAT
Source organism: Somniosus microcephalus (assembly GCF_052327205.1). Classification (NCBI taxonomy): domain Eukaryota; kingdom Metazoa; phylum Chordata; class Chondrichthyes; order Squaliformes; family Somniosidae; genus Somniosus; species Somniosus microcephalus. The sequence continues at coordinate 110,629,860 of NC_140998.1, read as the reverse complement.
GTCGGTGATGTTGGTGGGGGAATGACGGTGATGTTGTAGGAAGAATGTCAGTGATTTTGGTGGAGGAATGTAAGTGATGTTGGTGGGGGAATGTCGGTGACGTTGTAGGAGGAATGTCGGTGATGTTGGAGGAAGAATGTCGGTGATGTTGGTGGGGGAATGTCAGTGATGTTGGTGGGGGAATGTCGGTCATGTTCGAGGAGGAATGTCGGTGGTGTTGGAGGAAGAATGCCGGTGATGTTGGTGGGGGAATGTTGTTGATGCTGGAGGAGGAATGTCGGTGATGTTGGAGGAGGAATGTCGGTGATGTTGGAGTAGGAATGTCGGTGATGTTAGAAGAGGAATGTCTCTGATGTTGTTGGAGGAAGATCGGTGATGTTGGTGGGGGAATGTCGGTGAGATTGGTGGAGGAATGTCGGAGATGTTGGTGGGGGAATGTCGGTGTTGTTGGAGGAGGAATGTCGGTCATGTTGGTGGAGGAATATCGGTGACGTTGGAGGGGCAATGTTGGTGATGTTGATGGGGGAATTTCAGTGATGTTGATGGAGGAATGTCGGCGATGTTGGTGGAGGAATGTTGGTGATTTTGGAGCTGGAATGTCGATGATGTTGCAGGAGGAATATCAAGGATGTCGGCGGAAGAATGTCGGTGATGTTGGAGGAGGAATGTCGGTGATGGAGGAGGAATGTCGGTTATGTTGGAGGTGGAATGATGGTGATGTTGGTGGAGGAATGTCGGTGATATTGGTGGAGGAATGTCGGTGATGTTGGAGGGTAAATGTCAGTGATGTTGATGGGGGAATGTCGGTGATGTTGATGGAGGAATGTCGGTGATGTTGGTGGAGGAATCTCAATGATGTTGGAGGAGGAATGTCGATGATGTTGCAGGTGGAATGTCAGTGATGTTATTGGATGAATCTCCGTGATGTTGGTGGAGGAATGTCGGTGATGTTGGAGGTAGAATGTCGGTGATGTTGGTGGCGCAATTTTGGTGATGTTGGAGGAGGAATGTCCGCGATGCTGGAGGAATGTCGGTGATGTTGGAGGGGAACTGTCGGTGATGTTGATGGGGGAATGTCAGTGATGTTGGAGGACGACATTCAGTGATGTTGGAGGAGGGATGTTGGTGGAGGATTGACAGTGATGTTGGAGGAGGACTTTCGGTGATGCTGGAGGAGGAATGTCGGTGATGTTGGAGGGGGAATGTCGCTAATTTTGGAGGAGGAATGGCAGTGATGTTGGTGGAAGAAAGTCGGTGATGTTGGAGGAGTAATGTCGGTGATGCTGGAGGAGGAATGTCGGTGATGTTAGTGGGGGAATGACGGTGATGTTGGAGGAAGAATGTCAGTAATTTTGTTGGAGGAATGTCAGTGATATTGGTGGAGGAATGACGGTGATGTTGGTGGAGGAATGTCGGTGATGTTGGAGCAGGAATGTCGGTGATGTTGGTGGTGGAATGTCAGTGATATTGGTGGAGGAATGTCGATGATGTTGGAGGAGGATTGTCCGTGATGGTGGAGGAATGTCGGTGATGTTGGAGGCGGAATGTCGGTGCTGTTGGAGGAGGAATGTTGGTGATGTTGGTGGGGGAATGACGGTGATGTTGGAGGAAGTATGTCAGCGATTTTGGTGGAGGAATGTCAGTGATGTTAGTGGGGGAATGTCGGTGATGTTGGAGGAGGAATGTCGGTGATGTTGGAGGAAGAATGTCAGTGATGTTGGTGGGGGAATGTCGGTGATGTTGATGGAGGAATGTCGGTGATGTTGGAGGAGGAATGTCGATGATGTTGCAGGTGGAATGTCAGTGATGTTATTGGATGAATGTCAGTGATGTTGGTGGAGGAATGTCGGTGATGTTGGAGGTAGAATGTCGGTGATGTTGGAGGTAGAATGTCGGTGATGTTGGTGGCGGAATTTTGGTGATGTTGGAGGAGGAATGTCCGTGATGCTGGAGGAATGTCGGTGATGTTGGAGGGGAACTGTCGGTGATGTTGATGGGGGAATGTCAGTGATGTTGGAGGACGACATTCAGTGATGTTGGAGGAGGGATGTTGGTGGAGGATTGACAGTGATGTTGGAGGAGGACTTTCGGTGATGCTGGAGGAGGAATGTCGGTGATGTTGGAGGGGGAATGTCGCTAATTTTGGAGGAGGAATGGCAGTGATGTTGGTGGAAGAAAGTCGGTGATGTTGGAGGAGTAATGTCGGTGATGCTGGAGGAGGAATGTCGGTGATGTTAGTGGGGGAATGACGGTGATGTTGGAGGAAGAATGTCAGTAATTTTGTTGGAGGAATGTCAGTGATATTGGTGGAGGAATGACGGTGATGTTGGTGGAGGAATGTCGGTGATGTTGGAGCAGGAATGTCGGTGATGTTGGTGGTGGAATGTCAGTGATATTGGTGGAGGAATGTCGATGATGTTGGAGGAGGATTGTCCGTGATGGTGGAGGAATGTCGGTGATGTTGGAGGGGAAATGTCAGTGATGTTGATGGGGGAATGTCAGTGATGTTGATGGAGGTATGTCGGTGATGCTAGTGGAGGAATCTCAATGATGTTGGAGGAGGAATGTCGATGATGTTGCAGGTGGAATGTCAGGGATGTTATTGGAGGAATGTCAGTGATGTTGGTGAAGGAATGTCGGTGATATTGGAGGTGGAATGTCGGTGATGTTGGAGGGGAAATGTCAGTGATGTTGATGGGGGAATGTTGGTGATGTTGGAGGAGGACTTTCAGTGATGCTGGAGAAGGAATGTCGCTGATGTTGGAGGGGGAATGTCGGTGCTGTTGGAGGAGGAATGTTGGTGATGTTGGTGGGGGAATGACGGTGATGTTGGAGGAAGTATGTCAGCGATTTTGGTGGAGGAATGTCAGTGATGTTAGTGGGGGAATGTCGGTGATGTTGTAGGAGGAATGTCGGTGATGTTGGAGGAAGAATGTCGGTGATGTTGGTGGGGGAATGTCAGTGATGTTGGTGGGGGAATGTCGGTCATGTTCGAGGAGGAATGTCGGTGGTGTTGGAGGAAGAATGCCGGTGATGTTGGTGGGGGAATGTTGGTGATGCTGGAGGAGGAATGTCGGTGATGTTGGAGGAGGAATGTCGGTGATGTTGGAGTAGGAATGTCGGTGATGTTAGAAGAGGAATGTCTCTGATGTTGTTGGAGGAAGATCGGTGATGTTGGTGGGGGAATGTCGGTGAGATTGGTGGAGGAATGTCGGAGATGTTGGTGGGGGAATGTCAGTGATATTGGTGGAGGAATGTCAGTGAAGTTGGAGGGGAAATGTCGGTGATGTTCATGGGGGAATGTCGGTGATGTTGATGGAGGTATGTCGGTGATGCTGGTGGAGGAATCTCAATGATGTTGGAGGAGGAATGTCGATGATGTTGCAGGTGGAATGTCAGGGATGATATTGGAGGAATGTCAGTGATGTTGGTGAAGGAATGTCGGTGATATTGGAGGTAGAATGTCAGTGATGTTGGTGGAGGAATGTCGATGATGTTGGAGGAGGATTGTCCGTGATGGTGGAGGAATGTCGGTGATGTTGGAGGGGAAATGTCAGTGATGTTGATGGGGGAATGTCGGTGATGTTGGAGGAGGACTTTCAGTGATGCTGGAGGAGGAATGTCGGTGATGTTGGAGGGGGAATGTCGCTAATGTTGGAGGAGGAATGGCAGTGATGTTGGTGGAAGAAAGTTGGTGATGTTGGAGGCGGAATGTCGGTGCTGTTGGAGGAGGAATGTTGGTGATGTTGGTGGGGGAATGACGGTGATGTTGGAGGAAGTATGTCAGCGATTTTGGTGGAGGAATGTCAGTGATGTTAGTGGGGGAATGTCGGTGATGTTGGAGGAGGAATGTCGGTGATGTTGGAGGAAGAATGTCAGTCATGTTGGTGGCGGAATGTCAGTGATGTTGGTGGGGGAATGTCGGTGATGTTGGAGGGGGAATGTCGGTGTTGTTGGAGGAGGAATGTCGGTGATGTTGGTGGAGGAATATCGGTGACGTTGGAGGGGGAATGTTGGTGATGTTGATGGGGGAATTTCGGTGATGTTGATGGAGGAATGTCGGTGATGTTGGTGGAGGAATGTCGGTGATTTTGGAGCTGGAATGTTGATGATGTTGCAGGAGGAATATCAGGGATGTCGGCGGAAGAATTTCGGTGCTGTTGGAGGAGGAATGTCGGTGATGGAGGAGGAATGTCGGTGATGTTGGAGGTGGAATGATGGTGATGTTGGTGGAGGAATGTCGGTGATGTTGGAGGAGGAATGTCTGTGATGTTGGTGGAGGAATGTCTGTGATGTTGGTGGAGGAATGTCAGTGATATTGGTGGAGGAATGTCGGTGAAGTTGGAGGGGAAATGTCAGTGATGTTGATGGGGGAATGTCGGTGATGTTGATGGAGGAATGTCGGTGATGTTGGTGGAGGAATCTCAGTGATGTTGGAGGAGGAATGTCGATGATGTTGCAGGTGGAATGTCAGGGATGTTATTGGATGAATGTCACTGATGTTGGTGGAGGAATGTCAGTGATGTTGGAGGTAGAATGTCGGTGATGTTGGTGGTGGAATGTTGGTGATGTTGGAGGGGGAATGTCCGTGATGGTGGAGAAATGTCGGTGATGTTGGAGGGGAACTGTCGGTGATGTTGATGCTGGAATGTCAGTGATGTTGGAGGAGGACTTTCAGCGATGTTGGAGGTGGGATGTTGGTGGAGGCTTGACGGTGATTTTGGAGGAGGACTTTCGGTGATGCTGGAGGAGGAATGTCGGTGATGTTGGAGGGGGAATGTCGCTAATTTTGGAGGAGGAATGGCAGTGATGTTGGTGGAAGAAAGTCAGTGATGTTGGAGGAATAATGTCGATGATGTTGGAGGCGGAAAGTCGGTGCTGTTGGAGGAGGAATGTTGGTGGTGTTAGTGGGGGAATGACGGTGATGTTGGATGAAGAATGTCAGTGATTTTGGTGGAGAAATGTCAGTGATGTTGGTGGGGGAATGTCGGTGATGTTGGAGGAGGAATGTCGGTGAGGGCGGAGGAATGTCGGTGATGTTGGAGGTGGAATGACGGTGATGTTGGTGGAGGATTGTCGGTGATGTTGGAGGAGGAATGTCGGTGATGTTGGTGGTGGAATGTCGGTGATGTTGGAGGAGGAATGTCGGTGAGGGCGGAGGAATGTCGGTGATGTTGGAGGTGGAATGACGGTGATGTTGGTGGAGGATTGTCGGTGATGTTGGAGGAGGAATGTCGGTGATGTTGGTGGTGGAATGTCGGTGATATTGGTGGAGGATTGTCGGTGAAGTTGGAGGGGACATGTCGGTGATGTTGATGGGGGAATGTCGGTGATGTTGATGGAGGTATGTCGGTGATGTTGGTGGAGGAATCTCAATGATGTTGGAGGAGGAATGTTGATGATGTTGCAGGTGGAATGTCAGGGATGTTATGGGAGGAATGTCAATGATGTTGGTGGAGGAATGCCGGTGATATTGGAGGTAGAATGTCAGTGATGTTGGTGGAGCAATGTCGGTGATGTTGGAGGGGAAATGTTGGTGATATTGATGGGGGAATGTCGGTGATGTTGGAGGAGGACTTTCAGTGATGCTGGAGGAGGAATGTCGGTGATGTTGGAGGGGGAATGTCGCTAATGTTGGAGGAGGAATGGCAGTGATGTTGGTGGAAAAAGTTGGTGATGTTGCAGAAGTAATGTCGGTGGTGTTGGAGGCGGAATGTCGGTGCTGTTGGAGGAGGAATGTCAGTGATGTTGGTGGGGGAATGACGGTGATGTTGGAGGAAGTATGTCAGCGATTTTGGTGGAGGAAAATCAGTGATGTTAGTGGGGGAATGTCGGTGATGTTGGAGGAGGAATGTCGGTGATGTTGGAGGAAGAATGTCAGTGATGTTGGTGGCGGCATGCCAGTGATGTTGGTGGGGGAATGTCGGTGATGTTGTAGGGGGAATGTCGCTGATGTTGGAAGAAGAATGTCGGTGATGTTGGTGGGGGAATGACGGTGATGTTGGAGGAAGAATGTCAGTGATTTTGATGGAGGAATGTCAGTGATCTTGATGGGGGAATGTTGGTGATGTTGGAAGAAGAATGTCGGTGATGTTGGTGGGGGAATGACGGTGATGTTGGAGGAAGAATGTCAGTGATTTTGATGGAGGAATGTCAGTGATCTTGATGGGGGAATGTTGATGATGTTGGAGGTGGATTGATGGTGATGTTGGTGGCAGAATGTCGGTGAAGTTGGAGGGGAAATGTCAGTGACGTTGATGGAGGAATGTCGATGATGTTTCAGGTGGAATGTCAGGGATGTTATTGGAGGAATGTCAGTGATGTTGGTGGAGGAATGTCGGTGATGTTGGAGGTAGAATGTCGGTGACGTTGGTGGAGGAATGTCGGTGATGTTGGAGGAGGAATATCCGTGATGGTGGAGGAATGTCGGTGATGTTGGAGGGGAAATGGCGGTGATGTTGATGGGGGAATGTCGGTGATGTTGGAGGTGGAATTTCAGTGATGTTGGAGGAGGAATGTTGGTGGTGGATTGTCGGTGATGCTGGAGGAGGACTTTCAGTGAAGCTGCAGGAGGAATGTCGGTGATGTTGGAGGGGAATGTTGCTAATGTTGGAGGAGTAATGGCAGTGATGTTGGTGGACGAAAGTTGTTGATGTTGGAGGAATAATGTCGGTGATGTTGGAGGCGGAATGTCGGTGCTGTTGGAGGAGGAATGTCGGTGATGTTGGTGGGGGAATGACGGTGATGTTGGAGGAAGAATGTCAGTGATTTTGGTGGAGGAATGTAAGTGATGTTGGTGGGGGAATGTCGGTGATGTAGTAGGAGGAATGTCGGTGATGTTGGAGGAAGAATGTCGGTGATGTTGGTGGGGGAATGTCAGTGATGTTGGTGGGGGAATGTCGGTGATGTTGGAGGAGGAATGTCGGTGGTGTTGGAGGAAGAATGCCGGTGATGTTGGTGGGGGAATGTTGTTGATGCTGGAGGAGGAATGTCGGTGATGTTGGAGGAGGAATGTCGGTGATGTTGGAGTAGGAATGTCGGTGATGTTAGAACAGGAATATCTCTGATGTTGTTGGAGGAATGTCGGTGATGTTTGTGGGGGAATGTCGGTGAGATTGGTGAGGAATGTCGGAGATGTTGGTGGGGGTATGTCGGTGTTGTTGGAGGAGGAATGTTGGTGATGTTGGTGGAGGATTATCGGTGACGTTGGAGGGGGAATGTTGGTGATGTTGATGGGGGAATTTCGGTGATGTTGATGGAGGAATGTCGGTGATGTTGGTGGAGGAATGTCGGTGATTTTGGAGCTGGAATGTCGATGATGTTGCAGGAGGAATATCAACGATGTCGGCGGAAGAATGTCGGTGATGTTGGAGGAGGAATTTCGGTGATGGAGGAGGAATGTCGGTGATGTTGGAGGTGGAATGATGGTGATGTTGGTGGAGGAATGTCGGTGATGTTGGAGGAGGAATGTCTGTGATGTTGGTGGAGGAATGTCAGTGATATTGGTGGAGGAATGTCGGTGAAGTTGGAGAGGAAATGTCAGTGATGTTGATGGGGGAATGTCGGTGATGTTGATGGAGGAATTTTGGTGAAGTTCGTGGAGGAATCTCAATGATGTTGGAGGAGGAATGTCGATGATGTTGCAGGTGGAATATCAGGGATGTTATTAGATGAATGTCAGTGATGTTGGTGGAGGAATGTCGGTGATGTTGGAGGTAGAATGTCGGTGATGTTGGAGGAGGAATGTCGATGATGTTAGTGGGGGAATGACAGTGATGTTGGAGGAAGAATGTCAGTGATTTTTTGGAGAAATGTCAGTGATGTTCGTGGGGGAATGTCGGTGATGTTGGAGGAGGAATGTCGGTGAGGGCGGAGGAATGTCGGTGATGTTGGAGGTGGAATGACGGTGATGTTGGTGGAGGAATGTCGGTGATGTTGGAGGAGGAATGTCGGTGATGTTCATGGGGGAATGTCGGTGATGTTGATGGAGGTATGTCGGTGATGTTGGGGGAGGAATCTCAATGATGCTGGAGGAGGAATGTCGATGAAGTTGCAGATGGAATGTCAGGGATGTTATTGGAGGAATGTCGGTGATGTTGGAGGAGGAATATCCGTGATGGTGGAGGAATGTCGGTGATGTTGGAGGGGAAATGACGGTGATGTTGATGGGGGAATTTCGGTGATGTTGGAGGAGGACTTTCAGTGATGTTGGAGGAATAATGTCGGTGATGTTGGAGGCGGAATGTCAGTGATTTTGGTGGAGGAATGTAAGTGATGTTGGTGGGGGAATGTCGGTGAAGTTGTAGGAGGAATGTCGGTGATGTTGGAGGAAGAATGTCGGTGATGTTGGTGGGGGAATATCAGTGATGTTGCTGGGGGAATGTCGGTCATGTTCGAGGAGGAATGTCGGTGGTGTTGGAGGAAGAATGCCGGTGATGTTGGTGGGGGAATGTTGGTGATGCTGGAGGAGGAATGTCGGTGATGTTGGAGGAGGAATGTCGGTGATGTTGGAGTAGGAATGTCGGTGATGTTAGAAGAGGAATGTCTCTGAAGTTGTTGGAGGGAGATCGGTGATGTTGGTGGGGGAATGTCGGTGAGATTGGTGGAGGAATGTCGGAGATGTTGGTGGGGGAATGTCGGTGTTGTTGGAGGAGGAATGTCGGTGATGTTGGTGGAGGAATATCGGTGACGTTGGAGGGGGAATGTTGGTGATGTTGATGGGGGAATTTCGGTGATGTTGATGGAGGAATGTCAGTGATGTTGGTGGAGGAATGTTGGTGATTTTGGAGCTGGAATGTCGATGATGTTGCAGGAGGAATATCAAGGATGTCGGCGGAAGAATGTCGGTGATGTTGGAGGAGGAATGTCGGTGATGGAGGAGGAATGTCGGTTATGTTGGAGGTGGAATGATGGTGATGTTGTTGGAGGAGGAATGTCTGTGATGTTGGTGGAGGAATGTCAGTGATATTGGTGGAGGAATGTTGGTGATGTTGGAGGGGAAATGTCAGTGATGTTGATGGGGGAATGTCGGTGATGTTGATGGAGGAATGTCGGTGATGTTGGTGGAGGAATCTCAATGATGTTGGAGGAGGAATGTCGATGATGTTGCAGGTGGAATGTCAGTGATGTTATTGGATGAATGTCCGTGATGTTGGTGGAGGAATGTCGGTGATGTTGGAGGTAGAATGTCGGTGATGTTGGTGGCGAAATGTTGGTGATGTTGATGGGGGAATGTCAGTGATGTTGGAGGACGACTTTCAGTGATGTTGGAGGAGGGATGTTGGTGGAGGATTGACAGTGATGTTGGAGGAGGACTTTCGGTGATGCTGGAGGAGGAATGGCGGTGATGTTGGAGGGGGAATGTCGCTAATGTTGGAGGAGGAATGGCAGTGATGTTGGTGGAAGAAAGTCGGTGATGTTGGAGGAGGAATGACGGTGATGTTGGAGGAAGAATGTCAGTGATTTTGTTGGAGGAATGTCAGTGATGTTGCAGGTGGAATGACGGTGATGCTGGTGGAGGAATGTCGGTGATGTTGGAGCAGGAATGTCGGTGATGTTGGTGGTGGAATGTCAGTGATATTGGTGGAGGAATGTCGGTGAAGTTGGAGGGGAAATGTCGGTGATGTTCATGGGGGAATGTCGGTGATGTTGATGGAGGTATGTCAGTGATGCTGGTGAAGGAATCTCAATGATGTTGGAGGAGGAATGTCGATGATGTTGCAGGTGGAATGTCAGGGATGATATTGGAGGAATGTCAGTGATGTTGGTGAAGGAATGTCGGTGATATTGGAGGTAGAATGTCAGTGATGTTGGTGGAGGAATGTCGATGATGTTGGAGGAGGATCGTCCGTGATGGTGGAGGAATGTCGGTGATGTTGGAGGGGAAATGTCAGTGATGTTGATGGGGGAATGTCGGTGATGTTGGAGGAGGACTTTCAGTGATGCTGGAGGAGGAATGTCGGTGATGTTGGAGGGGGAATGTCGCTAATGTTGGAGGAGGAATGGCAGTGATGTTGGTGGAAGAGAGTTGGTGATGTTGGAGGAGTAATGTCGCTGATGTTGGAGGCGGAATGTCGGTGCTGTTGGAGGAGGAATGTTGGTGATGTTGGTGGGGGAATGACGGTGATGTTGGAGGAAGTATGTCAGCGATTTTGGTGGAGAAATGTCAGTGATGTTAGTGGGGGAATGTCGGTGATGTTGGAGGAGGAATGTCGGTGATGTTGGAGGAAGAATGTCAGTCATGTTGGTGGCGGAATGTCAGTGATGTTGGTGGGGGAATGTTGGTGATGTTGGAGGGGGAATGTCGGTGTTGTTGGAGGAGGAATGTCGGTGATGTTGGTGGAGGAATATCGGTGACGTTGGAGGGGGAATGTTGGTGATGTTGATGGGGGAATTTTGGTGAGGTTGATGGAGGAATGTCGGTGATGTTGGTGGAGGAATGTCGGTGATTTTGGAGCTGGAATGTTGATGATGTTGCAGGAGGAATATCAGGGATGTCGGCGGAAGAATGTTGGAGATGTTGGAGGAGGAATGTCGTTGATGGAGGAGGAATGTCGGTGATGTTGGAGTTGGAATGTCTGTGATGTTGGTGGAGGAATGTCAGTGATATTGGAGGAGGAATGTCCGTGAAGTTGGAGGGGAAATGTCAGTGATGTTGATGGGGGAAAGTCGGTGATGTTGATGGAGGAATGTCGGTGATGTTGGTGGAGGAATCTCAATGATGTTGGAGGAGGAATGTCGATGATGTTGCAGGTGGAATGCCAGGGATGTTATTGGATGAATGTCAGTGATGTTGGTGGAGGAATGTCGGTGATGTTGGAGGTAGAATGTCGGTGATGTTGGTGGTGGAATGTTGGTGATGTTGGAGGTGGAATGTCCGTGATGGTGGAGGAATATCGGTGATGTTGGAGGGGAACTGTCGGTGATATTGATGGGGGAATGTCAGTGATGTTGGAGGAGGACTTTCAGTGATGTTGGAGGAGGGATGTTGGTGGAGGCTTGACGGTGATTTTGGAGGAGGACTTTCGGTGATGCTGGAGGAGGAATGTCGGTGATGTTGGAGGTGGAATGATGGTGATGTTGGTGGAGGAATGTCGGTGATGTTGGAGGAGGAATGTCTGTGATGTTGGTGGAGGAATGTCAGTGATATTGGTGGAGGAATGTCGGTGAAGTTGGAGGGGAAATGTCAGTGATGTTGATGGGGGAATGTCGGTGATGTTGATGGAGGAATGTCGGTGATGTTGGTGGAGGAATCTCAATGATGTTGGAGGAGGAATGTCGATGATGTTGCAGGTGGAATGTCAGGGATGTTATTGGATGAATGTCAGTGATGTTGGTGGAGGAATGTCGGTGATGTTGGAGGTAGAATGTCGGTGATGTTGGTGGTGGAATGTTGGTGATGTTGGAGGAGGAATGTCCGTGATGGTGGAGGAAATTCGGTGATGTTGGAGGGGAACTGTCGGTGATATTGATGGGGGAATGTCAGTGATGTTGGAGGAGGACTTTCAGTGATGTTGGAGGAGGGATGTTGGTGGAGGCTTGACGGTGATTTTGGAGGAGGACTTTCGGTGATGCTGGAGGAGGAATGTCGGTGATGTTGGAGGGGGAATGTCACTAATTTTGGAAGAGGAATGGCAGTGATGTTGGTGGAAGAAAGTCAGTGATGTTGGAGGAATAATGCCGATGATGTTGGAGGCGGAAAGTCGGTGCTGTTGGAGGAGGAATGTTGGTGATGTTAGTGGGGGAATGACGGTGATGTTGGAGGAAGAATGTCAGTGATTTTGGTGGAGAAATGTCAGTGATGTTGGTGGGGGAATGTCGGTGATGTTGGAGGAGGAATGTCGGTGAGCGCGGAGGAATGTTGGTGATGTTGGAGGTGGAATGACGGTGATGTTGGTGGAGGATTGTCGGTAATGTTGGAGGAGGAATGTCGGTGATGTTGGTGGTGGAATGTCGGTGACATTGGTGGAGGAATGTCGGTGATGTTGATGGGGGAATGTCGGTGATGTTGATGGAGGTATGTCGGTGATGTTGGTGGAGAAATCTCAATGATGTTGGAGGAGGAATGTCGATGATGTTCCCGGTGGAATGTCATGGATGTTATGGGAGGAATGTCAATGATGTTGGTGGAGGAATGTCGGTGATATTGGAGGTAGAATGTCAGTGATGTTGGTGGAGGAATGTCGGTGATGTTGGAGGAGAATGTCTGTGATGGTGGAGCAATGTCGGTGATGTTGGAGGGGAAATGTCGGTGATATTGATGGGGGAATGTCGGTGATGTTGGAGGAGGACTTTCAGTGATGCTGGAGGAGGAATGTCGGTGATGTTGGAGGGGGAATGTCGCTAATGTTGGAGGAGGAATGGCAGTGATGTTGGTGGAAGAAAGTTGGTGATGTTGGAGGAGTAATGTCGGTGATGTTGGAGGCGGAATGTCGGTGCTGTTGGAGGAGGAATGTCGGTGATGTTGGTGGGGGAATGACGGTGATGTTGGAGGAAGTATGTCAGCGATTTTGGTGGAGGAAAATCAATGCTGTTAGTGGGGGAATGTCGGTGATGTTGGAGGAGGAATGTCGGTGATGTTGGAGGAAGAATGTCAGTGATGTTGGTGGGGGAATGTCGGTGATGTTGGAGGAAGAATGTCGGTGATGTTGGTGGGGGAATGACGGTGATGTTGATGGAGGAATGTCGGTGATGTTGGTGGAGGAATATCCGTGATGGTGGAGGAATGTCGGTGATGTTGCAGGTGGAATGTCAGGGATGTTATTGGAGGAATGTCAGTGATGTTGGTGGAGGAGTGTCGGTGATGTTGGAGGTAGAATGTCGGTGATGTTGGTGGAGGAATGTCGGTGATGTTGGTGGAGGAATGTCGGTGATGTTGGAGGAGGAATATCCGTGATGGTGGAGGAATGTCGGTGATGTTGGACGGGAAATGACGGTGATGTTGATGGGGGAATGTCGGTGATGTTGGAGGAGGAATTTCAGTGATGTTGGAGGAGGAATGTTGGTGGTGGATTGTCGGTGATGCTGGAGGAGGACTTTCAGTGAAGCTACAGGAGGAATGTCGGTGATGTTGGAGGGGGAATGTTGCTAATGTTGTTGGAGTAATGGCAGTGATGTTGGTGGATGAAAGTTGGTGATGTTGGAGGAGTAATGTCGGTGATGTTGGAGGCGGAATGTCGGTGCTGTTGGAGGAAGAATGTTGATGATGTTAGTGGGGGAATGACGGTGATATTGGAGGAAGAATGTCAGTGATTTTGTTGGAGGAATGTCAGTGATGTTGGTGGGGGAATGTCGGTGATGTTGGAGGAGGAATGTCGGTGAGGGCAGAGGAATGTCAGTGATGTTGGAGGTGGAATGACGGTGATGTTGGTGGAGGAATGTCGGTGATGTTGGAGGAGGAATGTCGGTGATGTTGGTGGTGGAATGTCAGTGATATTGGTGGAGGAATGTCGGTGAAGTTGGAGGGGAAATGTCGGTGATGTTCATGGGGGAATGTCGGTGATGTTGATGGAGGTATGTCGGTGATGTTGGTGGAGGAATCTCAATGATGTTGGAGGAGGAATGTTGATGATGTTGCAGGTGGAATGTCAGGGATGTTATTGGAGGAATGTCGGTGATGTTGGAGGAGGAATTTCCGTGATGGTGGAGGAATGTCGGTGATGTTGGAGGGGGGCTTTCAGTGATGTTGGAGGAGGAATGTTGGTGGAGGATTGTCGGTGATGCTGGAGGAGGACTTTCAGGGAAGCTGGAGGAGGAATGTCGGTGATGTTGGAGGGGGAATGTCGCTAATGTTGGAGGAGCAATGGCAGTGATGTTGGTGGACAAAAGTTGGTGATGTTGGAGGAATTATGTCGGTGATGTTGGAGGCGGAATGTCGGTGCTGTTGGAGGAGCAATGTCGGTGATGTTGGTGGGGGAATGACGGTGATGTTGGAGGAAGAATGTCAGTGATTTTGGTGGAGGAATGTAATTGATGTTGGTGGGGGAATGTCGGTGATGTCGTAGGAGGAATGTCGGTGATGTTGGAGGAAGAATGTCGGTGATGTTGGTGGGGGAATGTCAGTGATGTTGGTGGGGGAATGTCGGTGATGTTGGAGGAGGAATGTCGGTGGTGTTGGAGGAAGAATGCCGGTGGTGTTGGTGGGGGAATGTTGGTGATGCTGGAGGAGGAATGTCGGTGATGTTGGAGGAGTAATGTCGGTGATGTTGGAGTAGGAATGTCGGTGATGTTAGAAGAGGAATGTCTCTGATGTTGTTTGAGGAATGTCCGTGATGTTGGTGGGGCAATGTCGGTGAGATTGGTGGAGGAATGTCGGAGATGTTGGTGGGGGAATGTCGGTGTTGTTGGAGGAGGAATGTCGGTGCTGTTGGAGGAGGAATGTCGGTGATGTTATTGGGGGAATGATGGTGATGTTGGTGGAAGAATGTCAGTGATTTTGTTGGAGGAATGTCAGTGATGTTGGTAGGGGAATGTCGGTGATGTTGGAGGAGGAATGTCGGTGAGGGCGGAGGAATGTTGGTGATGTTGGAGGTGGAATGATGGTGATGTTGGTGGAGGAATGTCGGTGATGTTGGAGCAGGAATGTCGGTGATGTTGGTGGTGGAATGTCAGTGATATTGGTGGAGGAATGTCGGTGATGCTGGTGGAGGAATCTCAATGATGTTGGAGGAGGAATGTCGATGATGTTGCAGGTGGAATGTCAGGGATGTTATTGGAGGAATGTCAGTGATGTTGGTGAAGGAATGTCAGTGATATTGGAGGTAGAATATCAGTGATGTTGGTGGAGGATTGTCGGTGATGTTGGAGGAGGATTGTCCGTGATGGTGGAGGAATGTCGGTGATGTTGGAGGGGAAATGTCGGTGATGTTGATGGGGGAATGTCGGTGATGTTGGAGGAGGACTTTCAGTGATGCTGGAGGAGGAATGTCGGTGATGTTGGAGGGGGAATGTCGCTAATGTTGGAGCAGGAATGGCAGTGATGTTGGTGGAAGAAAGTTGGTGATGTTGGAGGAGTAATGTCGGTGATGTTGGAGGAGGAATGTCGGTGCTGTTGGAGGAGGAATGTCGGTGATGTTGGTGGGGGAATGACGGTGATATTGCAGGAAGTATGCCAGCGATTTTGGTGGAGGAATGTCAGTGATGTTAGTGGGGGAATGTCGGTGATGTTGGAGGGGGAATGTCGGTGATGTTGGAGGAAGAATGTCGGTGATGTTAGTGGGGGAATGACGGTGATGTTGGAGGAAGAATGTCAGTGATTTTGGTGGAGGAATGTCAGTGAACTTGATTGGGGAATGTCGGTGATGTTGGAGGATGAATGTCGGTGATGGAGGAGGAATGTTGGTGATGGAGGAGGAATGTTGGTGATGTTGGAGGTGGAATGATGGTGATGTTGGTGGAGGAATGTCAGTGATGTTGGAGGAGGAATGTCAGTGATCTTGGTGGGTCAAAGTTGGTAATGTTGGTGGATGAATGTCGGTGATGTTGGTGGAGGAATGTCAATGATGTTGGTGGATGTATGTCGGAGATGTCGGTAGGGGAATGTCGGTGATGTTGGTGGAGGAATGTCGGTGTTATTGGATGGGGAATTTTGGTGATGTTCGAGGAGGAATGTCGGTGATGTTGGTGGAGAATTGTCGGTGATGTTGGAGGAGGACTTTCAGTGATGCTGGAGGAGGAATGTCAGTGATGTTGGAGGGGGAATGTCGCTAATGTTGGAGGAGGAATAGCAGTGATGTTGGTGGAAGACATTCCGGTGATGTTGGAGGAGGAATGTCGGTGATGTTGGTGGGGGAATGACGGTGATGTTGGAGGAAGAATGTCAGTGATTTTGGTGGAGGAATGTAATTGATGTTGGTGGGGGAATGTCGGTGATGTCGTAGGAGGAATGTCGGTGATGTTGGAGGAAGAATGTCGGTGATGTTGGTGGGGGAATGTCAGTGATGTTGGTGGGGGAATGTCGGTCATGTTCGAGGAGGAATGTCGGTGGTGTTGGAGGAAGAATGCCGGTGGTGTTGGTGGGGGAATGTTGGTGATGCTGGAGGAGGAATGTCGGTGATGTTGGAGGAGTAATGTCGGTGATGTTGGAGTAGGAATGTCGGTGATGTTAGAAGAGGAATGTCTCTGATGTTGTTTGAGGAATGTCCGTGATGTTGGTGGGGCAATGTCGGTGAGATTGGTGGAGGAATGTCGGAGATGTTGGTGGGGGAATGTCGGTGTTGTTGGAGGAGGAATGTCGGTGCTGTTGGAGGAGGAATGTCGGTGATGTTATTGGGGGAATGATGGTGATGTTGGTGGAAGAATGTCAGTGATTTTGTTGGAGGAATGTCAGTGATGTTGGTAGGGGAATGTCGGTGATGTTGGAGGAGGAATGTCGGTGAGGGCGGAGGAATGTTGGTGATGTTGGAGGTGGAATGATGGTGATGTTGGTGGAGGAATGTCGGTGATGTTGGAGCAGGAATGTCGGTGATGTTGGTGGTGGAATGTCAGTGATATTGGTGGAGGAATGTCGGTGATGCTGGTGGAGGAATCTCAATGATGTTGGAGGAGGAATGTCGATGATGTTGCAGGTGGAATGTCAGGGATGTTATTGGAGGAATGTCAGTGATGTTGGTGAAGGAATGTCAGTGATATTGGAGGTAGAATATCAGTGATGTTGGTGGAGGATTGTCGGTGATGTTGGAGGAGGATTGTCCGTGATGGTGGAGGAATGTCAGTGATGTTGGAGGGGAAATGTCGGTGATGTTGATGGGGGAATGTCGGTGATGTTGGAGGAGGACTTTCAGTGATGCTGGAGGAGGAATGTCGGTGATGTTGGAGGGGGAATGTCGCTAATGTTGGAGCAGGAATGGCAGTGATGTTGGTGGAAGAAAGTTGGTGATGTTGGAGGAGTAATGTCGGTGATGTTGGAGGAGGAATGTCGGTGCTGTTGGAGGAGGAATGTCGGTGATGTTGGTGGGGGAATGACGGTGATATTGCAGGAAGTATGCCAGCGATTTTGGTGGAGGAATGTCAGTGATGTTAGTGGGGGAATGTCGGTGATGTTGGAGGGGGAATGTCGGTGATGTTGGAGGAAGAATGTCGGTGATGTTAGTGGGGGAATGACGGTGATGTTGGAGGAAGAATGTCAGTGATTTTGGTGGAGGAATGTCAGTGAACTTGATTGGGGAATGTCGGTGATGTTGGAGGAGGAATGTCGGTGATGGAGGAGGAATGTTGGTGATGGAGGAGGAATGTTGGTGATGTTGGAGGTGGAATGATGGTGATGTTGGTGGAGGAATGTCAGTGATGTTGGAGGAGGAATGTCAGTGATCTTGGTGGGTCAAAGTTGGTAATGTTGGTGGATGAATGTCGGTGATGTTGGTGGAGGAATGTCAATGATGTTGGTGGATGTATGTCGGAGATGTCGGTAGGGGAATGTCGGTGATGTTGGTGGAGGAATGTCGGTGTTATTGGATGGGGAATTTTGGTGATGTTCGAGGAGGAATGTCGGTGATGTTGGTGGAGAATTGTCGGTGATGTTGGAGGAGGACTTTCAGTGATGCTGGAGGAGGAATGTCAGTGATGTTGGAGGGGGAATGTCGCTAATGTTGGAGGAGGAATAGCAGTGATGTTGGTGGAAGACATTCCGGTGATGTTGGAGGAGGAATGTCGGTGATGTTGGTGGGGGAATGACGGTGATGTAGGAGGAAGAATGTCAGCGATTTTGGTGGAGGTATGTCAGTGATGTTGGTGGGGGAATGTCGGTGATGCTGGAGGAGGAATGTCGGTGATGTTGGAGGAAGAATGTCGGTGATGTTGTGGGGGAATGTCAGTGATGTTTGTGGGGGAATGTCAGTGCTGTTGGAGGAGGAATGTCGGTGATGTTGGAGGAAGAATGCCGGTGGTGTTGGTGGGGGAATGTTGGTGATGCTGGAGGAGGAATTTCGGTGATGTTGGAGGAGGAATGTCAGTGATGTTGGAGTAGGAATGTCGGTGATGTTAGAAGAGGAATGTCTGATGTTGCTGGAGGAATGTCGGTGATGTTAGGAGAGGAATGTCAGTGATGTTATAGAGGAATGTCGGTGATGTTGGGGGAATGTCGGTGATGTTAGAAGAAGAATATCGGTGATGCTTGGAGGAGGAATGTTGGTGAAGTTGGTGGGTGAATGTCGGTGATGTTGGAGGATGAATGTCAGTGATGTTTGAGGAGGAATGTCATTGATTTTGGAGGAAAAATGTCAGTGATGTTGATGGAGGGAAGTTGGTGGAGGAATGATGGTGATGTTGGAGGGCATTATGTCGGTGATGTTGGAGGAGGAATTTCAGTGATTTTGGTGGAGGGCTTATGGTGATAATGCAGGAGGAATGTTGGTGATTTTGATGGGGGAATGTTGGTGATGTTGGAGGAATGTCAGTGATGATGGTGGCGGAAAGTCTGTAAGATTGGAGAAGGAATGTTGGTGATGTTTGAGGAGGCAAGTCAGTGATTTTGGAGGAGGAATGTCAGTGATGAAGGAGGAGGAATGTTGATGATGCTTGTACGGGAACGTTGGCGGAATGTCGGTGATGATAGTGGTGGGAAGTCCGTGATGTTGGAGGAGCAATGACGGTGATGTTGGAGGAGGAATTTTGGTGACGTTTGTGGAGTAATGTTGGTGATGTTGGTGGGGGAATGTCAGTGATGTTGGAGGAATGTCAGTGGTCTTGGTGGAGGAATGTCAGTGACATTGGTGGAGCAATGTCGGTGATGTTGGAGGAGGAATGTTGGTGATATTGGTGGAGTAATGTCGGTGATGTTGGTGGGTGAATGTCAGTGATGTAGGTGGAGCAATGTCAGTGATGTTGGAGGAGGGCTTTCGGTGATGCTGGAGGAGGAATGTCGGTGATGTTGGTGGGGGAATGACGGTGATGTTGGAGGAAGAATGTCAGCGATATTGGTGGAGGAATATCAGTGATGTTGGTGGGGGAATGTCTGTGATGTTGGAGGGGGAATGTCGGTGATGTTGATGGGTGAATGTCAGTGATGTTGATGGAGGAATGTCGGTGATGTTGGTGGAGGAATGTTGGTGATGTTGGAGCAGGAATGTCGATGATGTTGGAGTAGGAATGTCGGTGATGTTAGAACAGGAATGTCTCTGATGTTGTTGGAGGAATGTCGGTGATGTTGTTGGGGGAATGTCGGTGAGATTGGTGGAGGAATGTCGGAGATGTTGGTGGGGGAATGTCGGTGTTGTTGGAGGAGGAATGTCGGTGCTGTTGGAGGAGGAATGTCGGTGATGTTATTGGGGGAATGACGGTGATGTTGGTGGAAGAATGTCAGTGATTTTGTTGGAGGAATGTCAGTGATGTTGGTAGGGGAATGTCGGTGATGTTGGAGGAGGAATGTCGGTGAGGGCGGAGGAATGTTGGTGATGTTGGAGGGGGAATGACGGTGATGTTGGAGCAGGAATGTCGGTGATGTTGGTGGTGGAATGTCAGTGATATTGGTGGAGGAATGTCAGTGATGTTGGTAGGGGAATGTCGGTGATGTTGGAGGAGGAATGTCGGTGAGGGCGGAGGAATGTCGGTGATGTTGGTGGGGGAATGACGGTGATATTGCAGGAAGTATGCCAGCGATTTTGGTGGAGGAATGTCAGTGATGTTAGTGGGGGAATGTCGGTGATGTTGGAGGAGGAATGTCAGTGATTTTGGTGGAGGAATGTCAGTGAACTTGATTGGGGAATGTCGGTGATGTTGGAGGCGGAATGTCGGTGCTGTTGGAGGAGGAATGTCGATGATGTTGGTGGGGGAATGACGGTAATATTGCAGGGAGTATGCCAGCGATTTTGGTGGAGGAATGTCAGTGATGTTAGTGGGGGAATGTCGGTGATGTTGGAGGAGGAATGTCGGTGATGTTGGAGGAAGAATGTCAGTGATGTTGGTGGGGGAATGTCGTTGATGTTGGAGGGGGAATGTCGGTGATGTTGGAGGAAGAATGTCGGTGATGTTGGAGGAAGAATGTCAGTGATGTTGGTGGGGGAATGTCGTTGATGTTGGAGGGGGAATGACGGTGATGTTGGAGGAAGAATGTCAGTGATTTTGGTGGAGGAATGTCAGTGAACTTGATTGGGGAATGTCGGTGATGTTGGAGGAGGAATGTCGGTGATGGAGGAGGAATGTTGGTGATGGAGGAGGAATGTTGGTGATGTTGGAGGTGGAATGATGGTGATGTTGGTGGAGGAATGTCAGTGATGTTGGAGGAGGAATGTCAGTGATCTTGGTGGGTCAAAGTTGGTAATGTTGGTGGATGAATGTCGGTGATGTTGGTGGAGGAATGTCAATGATGTTGGTGGATGTATGTCGGAGATGTTGGTAGGGGAATGTTGGTGATGTTGGTGGAGGAATGTCGGTGATATTGGATGGGGAATTTTGGTGATGTTCGAGGAGGAATGTCAGTGATGTTGGTGGAGAATTGTCGGTGATGTTGGAGGAGGACTTTCAGTGATGCTGGAGGAGGAATGTCGGTGATGTTGGAGGGGGAATGTCGCTAATGTTGGAGGAGGAATAGCAGTGATGTTGGTGGAAGACATTCCGGTGATGTTGGAGGAGGAATGTCGGTGATGTTGGTGGGGGAATGACGGTGATGTTGGAGGAAGAATGTCAGCGATTTTGGTGGAGGTATGTCAGTGATGTTGGTGGGGGAATGTCGGTGATGTTGGAGGAGGAATGTCGGTGATGTTGGAGGAAGAATGTCGGTGATGTTGTGGGGGAATGTCAGTGATGTTTGTGGGGGAATGTCAGTGCTGTTGGAGGAGGAATGTCGGTGATGTTGGAGGAAGAATGTCGGTGATGTTGGTGGGTAAATGTTGGTGATGCTGGAGGAGGAATGTCGGTGATGTTGGAGGAGGAATGTCAGTGATGTTGGAGTAGGAATGTCGGTGATGTTAGAAGAGGAATGTCTGATGTTGCTGGAGGAATGTCGGTGATGTTAGGAGAGGAATGTCAGTGATGTTATAGAGGAATGTCGGTGATGGGGGAATGTCGGTGATGTTAGAAGAAGAATATCGGTGATGCTTGGAGGGGGAATGTTGGTGAAGTTGGTGGGTGAATGTCGGTGATGTTGGAGGATGAATGTCAGTGATGTTTGAGGAGGAATGTCATTGATTTTGGAGGGAAAATGTCAGTGATGTTGATGGAGGGAAGTTGGTGGAGGAATGATGGTGATGTTGGAGGGCATTATGTCGGTGATGTTGGAGGAGGAATTTCAGTGATTTTGGTGGAGGGCTTATGGTGATAATGCAGGAGGAATGTTGGTGATTTTGATGGGGGAATGTTGGTGATGTTGGAGGAATGTCAGTGATGATGGTGGCGGAAAGTCTGTAAGATTGGAGAAGGAATGTTGGTGATGTTTGAGGAGGCAAGTCAGTGATTTTGGAGGAGGAATGTCAGTGATGAAGGAGGAGGAATGTTGATGATGCTTGTACGGGAACGTTGGCGGAATGTCGGTGATGATAGTGGTGGGAAGTCCGTGATGTTGGAGGAGCAATGACGGTGATGTTGGAGGAGGAATTTTGGTGACGTTGGTGGAGTAATGTTGGTGATGTTGGTGGGGGAATGTCAGTGATGTTGGAGGAATGTCAGTGGTCTTGGTGGAGGAATGTCAGTGACATTGGTGGAGCAATGTCGGTGATGTTGGAGGAGGAATGTTGGTGATATTGGTGGAGTAATGTCGGTGATGTTGGTGGGTGAATGTCAGTGATGTAGGTGGAGCAATGTCAGTGATGTTGGAGGAGGGCTTTCGGTGATGCTGGAGGAGGAATGTCGGTGATGTTGGTGGGGGAATGACGGTGATGTTGGAGGAAGAATGTCAGCGATATTGGTGGAGGAATATCAGTGATGTTGGTGGGGGAATGTCTGTGATGTTGGAGGGGGAATGTCGGTGATGTTGATGGGTGAATGTCAGTGATGTTGATGGAGGAATGTCGGTGATGTTGGTGGAGGAATGTTGGTGATGTTGGAGCAGGAATGTCGATGATGTTGGAGTAGGAATGTCGGTGATGTTAGAACAGGAATGTCTCTGATGTTGTTGGAGGAATGTCGGTGATGTTGTTGGGGGAATGTCGGTGAGATTGGTGGAGGAATGTCGGAGATGTTGGTGGGGGAATGTCGGTGTTGTTGGAGGAGGAATGTCGGTGCTGTTGGAGGAGGAATGTCGGTGATGTTATTGGGGGAATGACGGTGATGTTGGTGGAAGAATGTCAGTGATTTTGTTGGAGGAATGTCAGTGATGTTGGTAGGGGAATGTCGGTGATGTTGGAGGAGGAATGTCGGTGAGGGCGGAGGAATGTTGGTGATGTTGGAGGTGGAATGACGGTGATGTTGGTGGAGGAATGTCGGTGATGTTGGAGCAGGAATGTCGGTGATGTTGGTGGTGGAATGTCAGTGATATTGGTGGAGGAATGTCGGTGAAGTTGGAGGGGAAATGTCGGTGATGTTCATGGGGGAATGTCGGTGATGTTGATGGAGGTATGTCGGTGATGCTGGTGGAGGAATCTCAATGATGTTGGAGGAGGAATGTCGATGATGTTGCAGGTGGAATGTCAGGGATGTTATTGGAGGAATGTCAGTGATGTTGGTGAAGGAATGTCAGTGATATTGGAGGTAGAATATCAGTGATGTTGGTGGAGGATTGTCGGTGATGTTGGAGGAGGATTGTCCGTGATGGTGGAGGAATGTCGGTGATGTTGGAGGGGAAATGTCGGTGATGTTGATGGGGGAATGTCGGTGATGTTGGAGGAGGACTTTCAGTGATGCTGGAGGAGGAATGTCGGTGATGTTGGAGGGGGAATGTCGCTAATGTTGGAGCAGGAATGGCAGTGATGTTGGTGGAAGAAAGTTGGTGATGTTGGAGGAGTAATGTCGGTGATGTTGGAGGAGGAATGTCGGTGCTGTTGGAGGAGGAATGTCGGTGATGTTGGTGGGGGAATGTCGGTGCTGTTGGAGGAGGAATGTCGGTGATGTTGGTGGGGGAATGACGGTGATATTGCAGGAAGTATGCCAGCGATTTTGGTGGAGGAATGTCAGTGATGTTAGTGGGGGAATGTCGGTGATGTTGGAGGAGGAATGTCGGTGATGTTGGAGGAAGAATGTCAGTGATGTTGGTGGGGGAATGTCGTTGATGTTGGAGGGGGAATGTCGGTGATGTTGGAGGAAGAATGTCGGTGATGTTAGTGGGGGAATGACGGTGATGTTGGAGGAAGAATGTCAGTGATTTTGGTGGAGGAATGTCAGTGAACTTGATTGGGGAATGTCGGTGATGTTGGAGGAGGAATGTCGGTGATGGAGGAGGAATGTTGGTGATGGAGGAGGAATGTTGGTGATGTTGGAGGTGGAATGATGGTGATGTTGGTGGAGGAATGTCAGTGATGTTGGAGGAGGAATGTCAGTGATCTTGGTGGGTCAAAGTTGGTAATGTTGGTGGAGGAATGTCAATGATGTTGGTGGATGTATGTCGGAGATGTCGGTAGGGGAATGTCGGTGATGTTGGTGGAGGAATGTCGGTGATATTGGATGGGGAATTTTGGTGATGTTCGAGGAGGAATGTCGGTGATGTTGGTGGAGAATTGTCGGTGATGTTGGAGGAGGACTTTCAGTGATGCTGGAGGAGGAATGTCGGTGATGTTGGAGGGGGAATGTCGCTAATGTTGGAGGAGGAATAGCAGTGATGTTGGTGGAAGACATTCCGGTGATGTTGGAGGAGGAATGTCGGTGATGTTGGTGGGGGAATGACGGTGATGTAGGAGGAAGAATGTCAGCGATTTTGGTGGAGGTATGTCAGTGATGTTGGTGGGGGAATGTCGGTGATGTTGGAGGAGGAATGTCGGTGATGTTGGAGGAAGAATGTCGGTGATGTTGTGGGGGAATGTCAGTGATGTTTGTGGGGGAATGTCAGTGCTGTTGGAGGAGGAATGTCGGTGATGTTGGAGGAAGAATGTCGGTGATGTTGGTGGGTAAATGTTGGTGATGCTGGAGGAGGAATGTCGGTGATGTTGGAGGAGGAATGTCAGTGATGTTGGAGTAGGAATGTCGGTGATGTTAGAAGAGGAATGTCTGATGTTGCTGGAGGAATGTCGGTGATGTTAGGAGAGGAATGTCAGTGATGTTATAGAGGAATGTCGGTGATGGGGGAATGTCGGTGATGTTAGAAGAAGAATATCGGTGATGCTTGGAGGAGGAATGTTGGTGAAGTTGGTGGGTGAATGTCGGTGATGTTGGAGGATGAATGTCAGTGATGTTTGAGGAGGAATGTCATTGATTTTGGAGGAAAAGTGTCAGTGATGTTGATGGAGGGAAGTTGGTGGAGGAATGATGGTGATGTTGGAGGGCATTATGTCGGTGATGTTGGAGGAGGAATTTCAGTGATTTTGGTGGAGGGCTTATGGTGATAATGCAGGAGGAATGTTGGTGATTTTGATGGGGGAATGTTGGTGATGTTGGAGGAATGTCAGTGATGATGGTGGCGGAAAGTCTGTAAGATTGGAGAAGGAATGTTGGTGATGTTTGAGGAGGCAAGTCAGTGATTTTGGAGGAGGAATGTCAGTGATGAAGGAGGAGGAATGTTGATGATGCTTGTACGGGAACGTTGGCGGAATGTCGGTGATGATAGTGGTGGGAAGTCCGTGATGTTGGAGGAGCAATGACGGTGATGTTGGAGGAGGAATTTTGGTGACGTTGGTGGAGTAATGTTGGTGATGTTGGTGGGGGAATGTCAGTGATGTTGGAGGAATGTCAGTGGTCTTGGTGGAGGAATGTCAGTGACATTGGTGGAGCAATGTCGGTGATGTTGGAGGAGGAATGTTGGTGATATTGGTGGAGTAATGTCGGTGATGTTGGTGGGTGAATGTCAGTGATGTAGGTGGAGCAATGTCAGTGATGTTGGAGGAGGGCTTTCGGTGATGCTGGAGGAGGAATGTCGGTGATGTTGGTGGGGGAATGACGGTGATGTTGGAGGAAGAATGTCAGCGATATTGGTGGAGGAATATCAGTGATGTTGGTGGGGGAATGTCTGTGATGTTGGAGGGGGAATGTCGGTGATGTTGATGGGTGAATGTCAGTGATGTTGATGGAGGAATGTCGGTGATGTTGGTGGAGGAATGTTGGTGATGTTGGAGCAGGAATGTCGATGATGTTGCAGGAGGAATATCAGGGATGTTGGCGGAGGAATGTCGCTGATGTTGGAGGAGGAATGTCGGTGATGGAGGAGGAATGTCGGTGATGTTGCAGGTGGAATGATGGTGATGTTGGTGGAGGAATGTCGGTGATGTTGGAGGAGGAATGTCTGTGATGTTGGAGGAGGAATGTCTGTGATGTTGGTGGAGGAATGTCAGTGATATTGGTGGAGGAATGTCGGTGAAGTTGGAGGGGAAATGTCCGTGATGTTGATGGGGGAATGTCGGTGATGTTGATGGAGGAATGTCGGTGCTGTTGATGGAGGAATGTCAGTGATGTTGATGGAGGAGTGTCGATGATGTTGATGTAGGAATGTCGGTGAAGTTGGAGGAATATCGGTGATGTTGGTGGTGGAATGCCGGTGGTGTTGGTGGGGGAGTGTGGGTGATGTTGGTGGAGGAATGTCAGTGATGTTGATGGAGGCATGTCGGTGATCTTGGTGGGGGAATGTTGGTGATCTTGGAGGAGGAATGTTGGTGATGTTGGAGGAGGAATGTCGGTGATGTTGCAAAAGGAATGTCAGTGTTGTTGCTGGAGGAATGTCAGTGATGTTGGAGGAGGAATGTCAGTGATGTTGGTGGAGGCGTGTCAGTGATGTTGATGCAGGAATGTTGGTGATGTTGATGGAGGAATGTCGGAGATGTTGGGGGAATGTCAGTGATATTTGTGGAGGAATGTCAATGATGGTGGAGGAATGTCGGTGATGTTGGAGGAGGAATGTCAGTGATGTTGATGGAGGAACGTCGGTGATGTTGTTGGGGGAGTGTCGGTGATATTGATGGAGGAATGTCAATGATGTTGGTGGAGGAATGTCAGTGATGTTGGAGGAGGAATGTCAGTGATGTTGATGGAGGAGTGTCGCTGATGCTGATGGAGGCATGTCGGTGACCTTGGTGGGGGAATGTCAGTGATCTTGGAGGAGGAATGTTGGTGATGTTGTTGGAGGAATGTAGGTGATGTTGCAAAAAGAATGTCAGTGTTGTTGCTGGAGGAATGTCAGTGATGTTGGAGGAGGAATGTCAGTGATGTTGGTGATAGCATGTCAGTGATCTTGGTGGAGGAACGTCGGTGATGTTGTTGGGGGAGTGTCGGTGATATTGGCGGAGGAATGTCAGTGATGTTGATGGAGAAATGTCAGTGATGTTGGGGGAATGTCGGTGATATTGTTGGAGGAATATCAATGATGTTGGTGGAGGAATGTCAGTGATGTTGGAGGAGGAATGTCAGTGATGTTGATGGAGGAGTGTCGCTGATGTTGATGGAGGAATGTCAGAGATGTTGATGGAGGAGTGTTGGTGGTGTTGATGTAGGAATGTTGGTGATGTTGGAGGAGGAATGCCGGTGGTGTTGGTGGGGGTTTGTGGGGGATGTTGGTGGAGGAATGTCAGTGATGCTGATTGAGGCATGTCGGTGACCTTGGTGGGGGAATGTCAGTGATCTTGGAGGAGGAATGTTGGTGATGTTGTTGGAGGAATGTAGGTGATGTTGCAAAAGGAATGTCAGTGTTGTTGCTGGAGGAATGTCAGTGATGTTGGAGGAGGAATGTCAGTGATGTTGGTGATAGCATGTCGGTGATGTTGGAGGAGGAATGTGGTGATGTTGGAGGAGGAATGTCAGTGATGTTGGTGGAGGAATGTCAGTGGTGTTGGAGGAGGAATGTCGGTGAAGTTGATGGAGGAATGTCGGTGATGTTGGAGGAGGAATGCCGATGGTGTTGCTGGTGGATAGTGGGTGATATTGCTGGAGGAATGTCGGTGATGTTGGTGGAGAAATGTTATTGATGTTGGAGGAGGATTATCAGTGATGTTGTAGGAAGAATGTCAGTGAAGTTAATGGTGGAACATCGGTGATGTTGGAGGAGGAATGTCAGTGAAATTGATGGAGGAATGTTGGTGATGTTGGAGGAGGAATTTCAGTGATGCTGATGGAGGAATGTCAGTGATGTTGATGCAGGAAAGTCAGTGAGTTTGATGGAGGAATATCGGTGATGTTGGGTGAATGTCAGAGTTTTTTGTGGAGGAATGTCAGTGATGTTGGAGGAGGAATGTCGGTGATGTTGGTGGAGGCATGTCTATGATCTTGGTGGCGGAATGTCGGTGATGTTGGAGGAGGAATGTTGGTGATGGTGGAGGAGGAATGTCAGAGGTGTTGCAGGAGGAATGTCGGTGTGGTTGGTGGAGGAATGTCAATGACATTAGAGGATGAATGTTGATGGTGTTGGTGGGGGATTGTGGGTGATGTTGGTTGAGGAATGTCAGTGATGCTGGAGGATGAATGTCGGTGATGTTGATGGAGGCATGTCGGTGATCTTTATGGGGGGAATGTCGGTGATGTTGGAGGAGGAATGTTGGTGATGTTGGAGGCGGAATGTCAGTGATGTTGGAGGAGGAATGTCGGTGAATTTGGAGCAGGAATGCTGGTGATGTTGGAGGAGGATTATCAGTGATGTTGGAGGAGGAATGTCATTGAAGTTGATGGTGGAACCTCGGTGATGTTGGAGGAGGAATGTCAGTGAAATTGATGGAGGAATGTTGGTGATGTTGGTTGAGGATGGTCGGTCATGTCGATGGTGGAGTTTCGGTGATGTTTGAGGAGGAATATCGGTGACGTTGATGGAGGAATGTCTGTGATGTTGGAGGAGGAATGTCAGTGATGTTGATGTAGGCATGTTGGGGATCTTGGTGGAGGAATGTCGGAGATGTTGGAGGAGAAATGTCAGTGAAATTGACAGAGGAATGTCGGTGATGTTGATGGAGGAATGTCGATGATGTTGATGGAGGCATGTCGGTGATGTTGGTGGAGGAATGTCAGTGATGTTGGAGGAGGGATGTCGGTGATGTTGCAAGAGGAATGTCAGTGATGTTGGTGGAGGAATGTCAGTGATGTTGGAGAAGGAATATCAGTGATGTTGAGGAAGGATTATTAGTGACGTTGGAGGAAGAATGTCAGTGAAGTTTATGGAGGAATGTTGGTGATGTTGGAGGAGGATTGTCGGTGATGTTGATGGAGAAATGTCGGTGATGTTGCAGGAGGAATGTCGGTGATGTTGATGCAGGCATGTCAGTGATCTTGGTGGGGGAATGTCCGTGATGTTGGAGGAGGAATGTTGGTGATGTTGGAGGCAGAATGTCGGTGATGTTGCAAGAAGAATGTCAGTGAAATTGATGGAGGAATGTCCGTGATGTTGGAGGAGAATTGTCAGTGAATTTGGTGGCGGAATGTCGGTGATGTTGGAGGAGGAATGTCAGTGAAATTGATGGAGGAATGTCGGTGATGTTGGAGGAGGAATGTCGGTGATGTTGGTGGAGGAATGTCAGTGATGTTGGAGAAGGAATATCAGTGATGTTGGGGGAGGATTATTAGTGACGTTGGAGGAAGAATGTCAGTGAAGTTTATGGAGGAATGTTGGTGATGTTGGAGGAGGTGTGTCAGTGATGTTGATGCGGGAATGTCAGTGATGTTGATGGAGGAATGTCAGAGATCTTGGGGGAATGTCGGTGATATTTGTGGAGGAATGTCTGTGATGTTGATGGAGGAATGGCAGTGATGTTGATGGAGGAATGTTGCTGATGTTCGAGGAGGAATGTCAGTGATGTTGATGGAGGATTGTCGGTGATGTTGATGGAGGAATGTCGGTGATGTTGGAGGAGGATTGTCGGTGATGTTGATGGAGAAATGTCGGTGATGTTGCAGGAGGAATGTCGGTGATGTTGATGCAGGCATGTCAGTGATCTTGGTGGGGGAATATCCGTGATGTTGGAGGAGGAATGTTGGTGATGTTGGAGGAGGAATTTTGGTGATGTTGGAGGCAGAATGTCGGTGAGGTTGCAAGAAGAATGTCAGTGAAATTGATGGAAGAATGTCCATGATGTTGGAGGAGAATTGTCAGTGAATTTGGTGGCGGAATGTCGGTGATGTTGGAGGAGGAATGTCAGTGAAATTGATGGAGGAATGTCGGTGATGTTGGAGGAGGAATGACAATGAAATTGATGGAGGAATGTCGGTGATGTTGGAGGAGGAATATCAGTGATATTGATGGAGGAATGTCGATGATGTTGATGGAGGCATGTCGCTGATGTTGGTGGAGGATTGTCAGTGATGTTGGAGGAGGAATGTCGGTGAAGTTGCAAGAGGAATGTCAGTGATGTTGATGGAGGAATGTCAGTGAGTTTGATGGAGGAATGTCAGTGATGTTGATGGAGGAATGTCAGTGAGTTTGATGGAGGAATGTCAGTGATGTTAATGGAGAAATATCAGTGCTGTTAATGGAGAAATGTCAGTGCTGTTGATGGAGGAACGTCCTTGATGTTGGAGGAGGATTATCAGTGATGTTGGAGGAAGAATGTCAGTGATGTTGATGGAGAAATGTCAGTGATGTTGTTGGGGGAATGTCGGTGATATTGATGGGGAATGTCAGTGACGTTGGTGGAGGATTGTCAGTGATGTTGTTGGAGTAATGTCAGTGATGTTGGTGGAGGAATGTCAGTGATGTTGGAGGAGGAATGTCAGTGATGTTGTTGGGGGAATGTCGGTGATATTGATGGAGAATGTCAGTGACGTTGGTGGAGGAATGTCAGTGATGTTGTTGGAGTAATGTCAGTGATGTTGGTGGAGGAATGCCTGTGATGTTGATGGAGAAATGTCGGTGATGTTTTTGGGGGAATGTCTGTGATATTGATGGGGAATGTCAGTGATGTTGGAGGAGGAATGTCGGTGATGTTGATGGAGGCATGTCAGTGATCTTGGTGGGGGAATGTCGGTGATACGGACGAGGAGTTTGGTGATGTTGGAGGAGGAATATCAGTGATGTTGATGGAGGAGTGTCGGTGATGTTGATGGAGGAATGTCAGTGTAGTTGGAGGAGGAAT
Source organism: Somniosus microcephalus (assembly GCF_052327205.1). Taxonomy (NCBI): domain Eukaryota; kingdom Metazoa; phylum Chordata; class Chondrichthyes; order Squaliformes; family Somniosidae; genus Somniosus; species Somniosus microcephalus. The sequence continues at coordinate 110,599,807 of NC_140998.1, read as the reverse complement.
GCCGGTGGTGTTGGTGGGGGATTGTGTGTGATGTTGGTGGTGGAATGTCGTTGATATTGATGGAGGAGCGTCGGTGATGTTGATGGAGGAATGTCAGTGATGTTGATGGAGGAGTGTCGGTGATGTTGATGTAGGAATGACAGTGAAGCTGGAGGAATATCGGTGATGTTGGTGGAGGAATGCCGGTGGTGTTGGTGGGGGATTATGGGTGATGTTTGTGGAGGAATGTCAGTGATGTTGATGGAGGAATGTCGGTGATGTTGGTGGAGGCATGTCCGTGACCTTGGTGGGGGAATGTCAGTGATGTTGGAGGAGGAATGTTGGTGATGCTGGAGGAGGAATGTCAGTGATGTTGGAGGAGGAATGCCAGTGATGTTGATCGAGGAATGTCGGTGATGTTGGAGGAGGAATGCCGATGGTGTTGCTGGGGGATTGTGGGTTATGTTGCTGGAGGAATGTTGGTGATGTTGGTGGAGAAATGTCAGTGATGTTAGAGGATGAATGTCGATGGTGTTGGTGGGGGATTGTGGGTGATGTTGGTCGAGGAATGTCAGTGATGTTTGAGGAGGAATGTCGGTGATGTTGATGGAGGCATGTCGGTGATCTTGTTGGGGGAATGTCGGTGATGTTGGAGCAGGAATGTTGGTGATGTTGGAGATGGAATGTCAGAGAAGTTGATGGTGGAACCTCGGTGATGTTGGAGGAGGAACGTCAGTGAAATTGATGGAGGAATGTTGGTGATGTTGGATGAGGAATGTCAGTGATATTGATGGAGGATTGTCGGTGATGTTGATGGAGGAATTTCGGTGATGTTGGAGGAGGAATGTCGATGATGCTGATGGAGGAATGTCAGTGATGTTGGAGGAGGAATGTCAGTGATGTTGATGGAGGAATGTCAGTGATGTTGATGCAGGAATGTCAGTGATGTTCATGGAGGAATGTCGGAGATGTTGGGGGAATGTCGGTGATGTTGATGGAGGAATGTTGGTGATGTTGGAGGAGGAATGTCAGTGATATTGATGGAGGATTGTCGGTGATGTTGATGGAGGAATGTCGGTGATGTTGGAGGAGGAATGTCGATGATGCTGATGGAGGAATGTCAGTGATGTTGGAGGAGGAATGTCAGTGATGTTGATGCAGGAATGCCAGTGATGTTGATGGAGGAATGTCAGATGTTGGGGGAATGTCGATGATATTTGTGGAGGAATGTCAGTGATGTTGGAGAAGGAATGTCTGTGGTCTTGGTGGGGGACTGTCAGTGATGTTGGAGGAGGAATGTCGGTGATGTTGATGGAGGAATGTCGGTGATGTTGGAGGAGGAATATCAGTGATGTTGATGGAGGAATGTCGGTGATGTTGGAGGAGGAATGTCGGTGATGTTGATGGAGGAATGTCGGTGATGTTGGAGGAGGAATGTCGGTGATGTTGTTGCAGGCATGTTGGTGATCTTCGCGGGGGAATGTCGATGATGTTGGAGGAGGAATGTTGGTGATTTTGCAAGAAGAATGTCAGTGAAATTGATGGAGGAATGTCGCTGATGTTGGAGGAGAAATGTCAGTGAAATTGAGGGAGGAGTGTCGGTGATGTTGGAGGAGGAATGTCAGCGAAATTGATGGAGGAACGTCGGTGATGTTGGAGGAGGAATGTCAGTGAAATTCATGGAGGAATGTCGGTGATGTTGGAGGAGGAATATCAGTGATGTTGATGGAGGAATGTCGGTGATGTTGATGGAGGCATGTCGGTGATGTTGGTGGATGAATATCAGTGATGTTGGAGGAGGAATGCCAGGGAAATGGATGGAGGCATGTCAGTGATGTTGGAGGAGAAATGTCGGTGATACTGGAGGAGGAATTTCGGTGATGTTGGAGGAGGAATTTTGGTGATGTTGGTGGGGGAAAGTAAGGGGGGAGGAATGTCGATGATGCTGGAGGAGGAATGTCGGTGATGTTGGAGGAGGAATGTCGGTGATGTTGACGGGGGAATGTCGGTGATGTTGATGGATGAACATCGCTGATGTAGGAGGAGGAAGAATGTCAGTGATGTTGGTGTAGGCATTTCAGTGATTTTGGAGGAGGAATGTTGGTGGTGTTGGAGGAAGAATGTCGATGATGTTGACGAAGGAATATCAGTGATGTTGGAGGAGGAATGTCAGTGATGTTGATGGATGAATGTCGGTGATGTTGATGGATGAATATCGGTGAAGTAAGAGGAGGAATGTCGGTGATGTTGTTGGGGGAATGTTGGTGATGTTGGTGTGGGAATGTCGGTGATGTTGGAGGAGGATTATCAGGGAAGTTATTGGAGGAATGTCGGTGATGGTGATGGAGGTATGTCGCTGATGTTGGTGGAGAAATGTTGGTGACGTCGGAGGAGGAATGTCGGTGCAATTGATGGAGGAATGTTGGTGATGTTGGTGGAGGAATGTCAGTGATGTTGATGGAGGAATGTCAGTGATGTTGATGGAGGAATGTCAGTGTTTTTGATGCAGGAATGTCAGTGATGTTGATGGGGGAATGTCGTTAATGTTGGGGGAATGTCGATGATATTTGTGGAGGAATGTCAGTGATGTTGATGGAGGAATGTCAGTGGTCTTGGTGGGGGAATGTCAGTGATGTTGATGGAGGAATGTCAGTGACATTGAAGCAAGAATGTCAGTGATGTTGATGGAGAAATATCGGTGATGTTGTTGGGGGAATGTCGGTGATATTGATGGGGAATGTCAGTGACGTTGGTGGAGGAATGTCAGTGATGTTGGTGGTGGAATGTCAGTGATGTTGGTGGAGGAATGTCAGTGATGTTGGAGGAGGAATGTCAGTGATGTTGTTGGAGGCATGTCAGTGATCTTGGTGGGGGAATGTCGGTGATATGGAGCAGGAGTGTTGGTGATGTTGGAGGAGGAATGTCAGTGATGCTGGAAGAGGAATGTCAGTGATGTTGGTGGAGGAATGTCAGTGATTTTGGAGGAGGAATGTCGGTGATGTTGATGGAGGCATGTCAGTGATCTTGGTGTGGGAATGTCGGTGATATGGAGCAGGAGTGTTGGTGATGTTGGAGGAGGAATGTCAGTGATGTTGATGGAGGATTGTCAGTGATGTTGATGGAGGAATGTCAGTGATGCTGGAGGAGGAATGCCGGTGGTGTTGGTGGGGGATTGTGGGTGATGTTGATGGTGGAATGTCGGTGATATTGATGTAGGAATGTTGGTGATGTTGATGGAGGAATGTCAGTGATGTTGATGGAGGAGTGTCGGTGATGTTGATGTCGGAATGTCGGTGATGTTGGGGGAGGAATGCCGGTGGTGTTGGTGGGGGATTGTGGGTGATGTTGGTGGAGGAATGTCAGTGATGTTGATGGAGGCATGTCGGTGATCTTGGTGGGGGAATGTCGGTGATCTTGGAGGAGGAATGTTGGTGATGTTGGAGGAGGAATGTCGGTGATGTTGCAAGACTAATGTCAGTGTTGTTGCTGGATTAATGTCAGTGATGTTGGAGGAGGAATGTCAGTGATGTTGGTGGAGGCATGTCGGTGATCTTGGTGGGGGAATTTCAGTGATGTTGGAGGAGGAATGTCGGTGATGTTGGTGGAGCCATGTCGGTGATCTTGGTGGGGGAATGTCAGTGAAATTGATGGAGGAATGTTGGTGATGTTGGAGGAGGAATGTCAGTGATGTTGATGGAGGAGTGTCGGTGATGTTGATGGATGCATGTCGGTGATGTTGGTGGAGGAATATCAGTGATGTTGGAGGAGGAATTCCAGGGAAATTGATGGAGGCATGTCGGTGATGTTCGAGGAGAAATGTCGGTGATATTGGAGGAGGAATGTCAGTGATGTTGATGAAGGAATGTCAGTGATGTTGATGCAGGAATGTCAGTGATGTTGTTGGAGGAATATCGGTGATGTTGGGTGAATGTCGGTGATATTTGTGGAGGAATGTCAGTGATGTTGGAGGAGGAATGTCAGTGAAATTGATGGAGGAATGTTGGTGATGTTGGAGGAGGAATGTCAGTGATGTTGATGGAGGAATGTCAGTGATGTTGATGCAGGAATATCGGTGATGTTGGGTGAATGTCGGTGCTGTTGGAGGAGGAATGTCGGTGATGTTGATGGAGGAATGTCGGTGATGTTGAGGGAGTAACGTCCTTGATGTTGGAGGAGGATTATCAGTGACGTTGGAGGAAGGATGTCAGTGATGTTGATGGAGAAATGTCGGTGATGTTTTTGGGGAATGTCAGTGACGTTGGTGGAGGAATGTCAGTGATGTTGGTGGAGCAATGTCAGTGATGTTGGTGGAGGAATATCAGTGATGTTGGAGAAGGAATGTCGGTGATGTTGATGGAGGCATGTCAGTGATCTTGGTGGGGGAATGTCAGTGATACGGACGAGGAATTTTGGTGATGTTGGAGGAGGAATGTCAGTGATGTTGATGGAGGAGTGTCGGTGATGTTGATGGAGGAATGTCAGTGATGTTGGAGGAGGAATGCCGGTGGTGTTGGTGGGGATTGTGGGTGATGTTGGTGGTGGAATGTCGTTGATATTGATGGAGGAGTGTCGGTGATGTTGATGGAGGATGTCAGTGATGTTGCTGTAGGAATGTCGGTGAAGCTGGAGGAATATCGGTGATGTTGGTGGAGGAATGCCGATGGTGTTGGTGGGGGATTGTGGGTGATGTTGGTGGAGGAATGTCAGTGATGTTGATGGAGGCATGTCGGTGATCTTGGTGGGGGAATGTCGGTGATCTTGGAGGAGGAAGGTTGGTGATGTTGGAGGAGGAATGTCGGTGATGTTGCAAGACTAATGTCAGTGTTGTTGCTGGATTAATGTCAGTGATGTTGGAGGAGGAATGTCCGTGATGTTGGTGGAGGCATGTCGGTGATCTTGGTGGGGGAATTTCAGTGATGTTGGAGGAGGAATGTCGGTGATGTTGGTGGAGCCATGTCGGTGATCTTGGTGGGGGAATGTCAGTGAAATTGATGGAGGAATGTTGGTGATGTTGGAGGAGGAATGTCAGTGATGTTGATGGAGGAGTGTCGGTGATGTTGATGGATGCATGTCGGTGATGTTGGTGGAGGAATATCAGTGATGTTGGAGGAGGAATTCCAGGGAAATTGATGGAGGCATGTCGGTGATGTTCGAGGAGAAATGTCGGTGATATTGGAGGAGGAATGTCAGTGATGTTGATGTAGGAATGTCAGTGATGTTGATGCAGGAATGTCAGTGATGTTGTTGGAGGAATATCGGTGATGTTGGGTGAATGTCGGTGATATTTGTGGAGGAATGTCAGTGATGTTGGAGGAGGAATGTCAGTGAAATTGATGGAGGAATGTTGGTGATGTTGGAGGAGGAATGTCAGTGATGTTGATGGAGGAATGTCAGTGATGTTGATGCAGGAATATTGGTGATGTTGGGTGAATGTCGGTGCTGTTGGAGGAGGAATGTCGGTGATGTTGATGGAGGAATGTCGGTGATGTTGAGGGAGTAACGTCCTTGATGTTGGAGGAGGATTATCAGTGACGTTGGAGGAAGGATGTCAGTGATGTTGATGGAGAAATGTCGGTGATGTTTTTGGGGGAATGTCGGTGATATTGATGGGGAATGTCAGTGACGTTGGTGGAGGAATGTCAGTGATGTTGGTGGAGCAATGTCAGTGATGTTGGTGGAGGAATATCAGTGATGTTGGAGGAGGAATGTCGGTGATGTTGATGGAGGCATGTCAGTGATCTTGGTGGGGGAATGTTAGTGATACGGACGAGGAATTTTGGTGATGTTGGAGGAGGAATGTCAGTGATGTTGATGGAGGAGTGTCGGTGATGTTGATGGAGGAATGTCAGTGATGTTGGAGGAGGAATGCCGGTGGTGTTGGTGGGGATTGTGGGTGATGTTGGTGGTGGAATGTCGTTGATATTGATGGAGGAGTGTCGGTGATGTTGATGGAGGATGTCAGTGATGTTGCTGTAGGAATGTCGGTGAAGCTGGAGGAATATCGGTGATGTTGGTGGAGGAATGCCGGTGGTGTTGGTGGGGGATTGTGGGTGATGTTGGTGGAGGAATGTCAGTGATGTTGATGGAGGCATGTCGGTGATCTTGGTGGGGCATGTCGGTGATCTTGGAGGAGGAATGTTGGTGACGTTGGAGGAGGAATGTCGGTGATGTTGGAGGAGGAATGTCGGTGATGTTGGCGGAGGCATGTTGGTGATATTGGTGGGGGAATGTCGGTGATGTTGGAGGAGGAATGTTGGTGATGCTGGAGGAGGAATGTCAGTGATGTTGGTGGAGGAATATCAGTGATGTTGGAGGAGGAATGCCAGTGATGTTGATCGAGGAATGTCGGTGATGTTGGAGGAGGAATGTCGGTGATGTTCATGGACGAATGTCGGTGATGTTGAGGGAGTAATGTCCTTGATGTTGGAGGAGGATTATCAGTGACGTTGGAGGAAGGATGTCAGTGATGTTGATGGAGAAATGTCGGTGATGTTTTTGGGGGAATTTCGGTGATATTGATGGGGAATGTCAGTGACGTTGGTGGAGGAATGTCAGTGATGTTGGTGGAGCAATGTCAGTGATGTTGGTGGAGGAATGTCAGTGATGTTGGAGGAGGAATGTCGGTGATGTTGATGGAGGCATGTCAGTGATCTTGGTGGGGGAATGTCAGTGATACGGACGAGGAGTTTTGGTGATGTTGGAGGAGGAATGTCAGTGATGTTGATGGAGGAGTGTCGGTGATGTTGATGGAGGAATGTCAGTGATGTTGGAGGAGGAATGCCGGTGGTGTTGGTGGGGATTGTGGGTGATGTTGGTGGTGGAATGTCATTGATATTGATGGAGGAGTGTCGGTGATGTTGATGGAGGATGTCAGTGATGTTGATGGAGGAGTGTCGGTGATGTTGCTGTAGGAATGTCGGCGAAGCTGGAGGAATATCGGTGATGTTGGTGGAGGAATGCCGGTGGTGTTGGTGGGGGATTGTTGGTGATGTTGGAGGAGGAATGTCAGTGATGCTGGAAGAGGAATGTCAGTGATGTTGGTGGAGGAATGTCAGTGATTTTGGAGGAGGAATGTCTGTGATGTTGATGGAGGCATGTCAGTGATCTTGGTGGTGGAATTTCGGTGATATGGAGCAGGAGTGTTGGTGATGTTGGAGGAGGAATGTCAGTGATGTTGATGGAGGATTGTCAGTGATGTTGATGGAGGAATGTCAGTGATGTTGATGGAGGCATGTCGGTGATCTTGGTGAGGGAATGTCAGTGATCTCGGAGGAGGAATGTTGGTGATGTTGGAGGAGGAATGTCGGTGATGTTGCAAGACTAATGTCAGTGTTGTTGCTGGATTAATGTCAGTGATGTTGGAGGAGGAATGTCAGTGAAGTTGGTGGAGGCATGTCGGTGATATTGGTGGGGGAATTTCAATGATGTTGGAGGAGGAATGTCAGTGATGTTGGTGGAGGCATGTCGGTGATCTTGGTGGAGGAATGTCAGTGAAATTGATGGAGGAATGTTGGTGATGTTGGAGGAGGAATGTCAGTGATGTTGATGGAGGAGTGTCGGTGATGTTGATGGATGCATGTCGGTGATGTTGGTGGAGGAATATCAGTGATGTTGGAGGAGGAATTCCAGGGAAATTGATGGAGGCATGTCGGTGATGTTCGAGGAGAAATGTCGGTGATATTGGAGGAGGAATGTCACTGATGTTGATGTAGGAATGTCAGTGATGTTGATGCAGGAATGTCAGTGATGTTGTTGGAGGAATATCGGTGATGTTGGGTGAATGTCGGTGATATTTGTGGAGGAATGTCAGTGATGTTGGAGGAGGAATGTCAGTGAAATTGATGGAGGAATGTTGGTGATGTTGGAGGAGGAATGTCAGTGATGTTGATGGAGGAATGTCAGTGATGTTGATGCAGGAATATCGGTGATGTTGGGTGAATGTCGGTGCTGTTGGAGGAGGAATGTCGGTGATGTTGATGGAGGAATGTCGGTGATGTTGAGGGAGTAACGTCCTTGATGTTGGAGGAGGATTATCAGTGACGTTGGAGGAAGGATGTCAGTGATGTTGATGGAGAAATGTCGGTGATGTTTTTGGGCGAAGGTCGGTGATATTGATGGGGAATGTCAGTGACGTTGGTGGAGCAATGTCAGTGATGTTGGTGTAGGAATGTCAGTGATGTTGGAGGAGGAATGTCGGTGATGTTGATGGAGGCATGTCAGTGATCTTGGTGGGGGAATGTCAGTGATACGGACGAGGAATTTTGGTGATGTTGGAGGAGGAATGTCAGTGATGTTGATGGAGGAGTGTCGGTGATCTTGATGGAGGAATGTCAGTGATGTTGGAGGAGGAATGCCGGTGATGTTGGTGGGGGATTGTGGGTGATGTTGGTGGTGGAATGTCGTTGATATTGATGGAGGAGTGTCGGTGATGTTGATGGAGGGTGTCAGTGATGTTGATGGAGGAGTGTCGGTGATGTTGCTGTAGGAATGTCGGTGAAGCTGGAGGAATATCGGTGATGTTGGTGGAGGAATGCCGGTGGTGTTGGTGGGGGATTGTGGGTGATGTTGGTGGAGGAATGTCAGTGATGTTGATGGAGGCATGTCGGTGATCTTGGGGCATGTCGGTGATCTTGGAGGAGGAATGTTGGTGATGTTGGAGGAGGAATGTCGGTGATGTTGGAGGAGGAATGTCGGTGATGTTGGTGGAGGCATGTCGGTGATATTGGTGGGGGAATGTCGGTGATGTTGGAGGAGGAATGTTGGTGATGCTGGAGGAGGAATGTCAGTGATGTTGGTGGAGGAATATCAGTGATGTTGCTGGAGGAATGCCAGTGATGTTGATCGAGGAATGTCGGTGATGTTGGAGGAGGAATGCCGATGGTGTTGCTAGGGGATTGTCGGTGATGTTGCTGGAGGAATGTCAGTGATGTTGGTGGAGAAATGTCCGTGATGTTGGAGGAGGATTATCAGTGACGTTTGAGGAGGAATGTCAGTGATATTGATGGAGGAATATCGGTGATGTTGGAGGAGGAATGCCGGTGGTGTTGGTGGGGATTGTGGGTGATGTTGGTGGTGGAATGTCATTGATATTGATGGAGGAGTGTCGGTGATGTTGATGGAGGATGTCAGTGATGTTGATGGAGGAGTGTCGGTGATGTTGCTGTAGGAATGTCGGCGAAGCTGGAGGAATATCGGTGATGTTGGTGGAGGAATGCCGGTGGTGTTGGTGGGGGATTGTTGGTGATGTTGGAGGAGGAATGTCAGTGATGTTGGTGGTGGAATGTCAGTGATGTTGGTGGAGGAATGTCAGTGATGTTGGAGGAGGAATGTCAGTGATGTTGTTGGAGGCATGTCAGTGATCTTGGTGGGGGAATGTCGGTGATATGGAGCAGGAGTGTTGGTGATGTTGGAGGAGGAATGTCAGTGATGCTGGAAGAGGAATGTCAGTGATGTTGGTGGAGGAATGTCAGTGATTTTGGAGGAGGAATGTCTGTGATGTTGATGGAGGCATGTCAGTGATGTTGGTGGTGGAATTTCGGTGATATGGAGCAGGAGTGTTGGTGATGTTGGAGGAGGAATGTCAGTGATGTTGATGGAGGATTGTCAGTGATGTTGATGGAGGAATGTCAGTGATGTTGATGGAGGCATGTCGGTGATCTTGGTGAGGGAATGTCGGTGATCTCGGAGGAGGAATGTTGGTGATGTTGGAGGAGGAATGTCGGTGATGTTGCAAGACTAATGTCAGTGTTGTTGCTGGATTAATGTCAGTGATGTTGGAGGAGGAATGTCAGTGAAGTTGGTGGAGGCATGTCGGTGATATTGGTGGGGGAATTTCAATGATGTTGGAGGAGGAATGTCAGTGATGTTGGAGGAGGAATGTCAGTGATGTTGGTGGAGGCATGTCGGTGATCTTGGTGGAGGAATGTCAGTGAAATTGATGGAGGAATGTTGGTGATGTTGGAGGAGGAATGTCAGTGATGTTGATGGAGGAGTGTCGGTGATGTTGATGGATGCATGTCGGTGATGTTGGTGGAGGAATATCAGTGATGTTGGAGGAGGAATTCCAGGGAAATTGATGGAGGCATGTCGGTGATGTTCGAGGAGAAATGTCGGTGATATTGGAGGAGGAATGTCACTGATGTTGATGTAGGAATGTCAGTGATGTTGATGCAGGAATGTCAGTGATGTTGTTGGAGGAATATCGGTGATGTTGGGTGAATGTCGGTGATATTTGTGGAGGAATGTCAGTGATGTTGGAGGAGGAATGTCAGTGAAATTGATGGAGGAATGTTGGTGATGTTGGAGGAGGAATGTCAGTGATGTTGATGGAGGAATGTCAGTGATGTTGATGCAGGAATATCGGTGATGTTGGGTGAATGTCGGTGCTGTTGGAGGAGGAATGTCGGTGATGTTGATGGAGGAATGTTGGTGATGTTGAGGGAGTAACGTCCTTGATGTTGGAGGAGGATTATCAGTGACGTTGGAGGAAGGATGTCAGTGATGTTGATGGAGAAATGTCGGTGATGTTTTTGGGCGAAGGTCGGTGATATTGATGGGGAATGTCAGTGACGTTGGTGGAGGAATGTCAGTGATGTTGGTGGAGCAATGTCAGTGATGTTGGTGTAGGAATGTCAGTGATGTTGGAGGAGGAATGTCGGTGATGTTGATGGAGGCATGTCAGTGATCTTGGTGGGGGAATGTCAGTGATACGGACGAGGAATTTTGGTGATGTTGGAGGAGGAATGTCAGTGATGTTGATGGAGGAGTGTCGGTGATCTTGATGGAGGAATGTCAGTGATGTTGGAGGAGGAATGCCGGTGGTGTTGGTGGGGGATTGTGGGTGATGTTGGTGGTGGAATGTCGTTGATATTGATGGAGGTGTGTCGGTGATGTTGATGGAGGGTGTCAGTGATGTTGATGGAGGAGTGTCGGTGATGTTGCTGTAGGAATGTCGGTGAAGCTGGAGGAATATCGGTGATGTTGGTGGAGGAATGCCGGTGGTGTTGGTGGGGGATTGTGGGTGATGTTGGTGGAGGAATGTCAGTGATGTTGATGGAGGCATGTCGGTGATCTTGGGGCATGTCGGTGATCTTGGAGGAGGAATGTTGGTGATGTTGGAGGAGGAATGTCGGTGATGTTGGAGGAGGAATGTTGGTGATGTTGGTGGAGGCATGTCGGAGATATTGGTGGGGGAATGTCGGTGATGTTGGAGGAGGAATGTTGGTGATGCTGGAGGAGGAATGTCAGTGATGTTGGTGGAGGAATATCAGTGATGTTGCTGGAGGAATGCCAGTGATGTTGATCGAGGAATGTCGGTGATGTTGGAGGAGGAATGCCGATGGTGTTGCTAGGGGATTGTCGGTGATGTTGCTGGAGGAATGTCAGTGATGTTGGTGGAGAAATGTCCGTGATGTTGGAGGAGGATTATCAGTGACGTTTGAGGAGGAATGTCAGTGATATTGATGGAGGAATATCGGTGATGATGGGTGAAGGTCGGTGATGTTGGTGGAGGCATGTCTGTGATCTTGGTGGGGGAATGTCAGTGAAATTGATGGAGGAATGTTGGTGATGTTGGAGGAGGAATGTCAGTGATGTTGATGGAGGAGTGTCGGTGATGTTGATGGATGCATGTCGGTGATGTTAAAGGATGAATGTCGATGGTGTTGGTGGGGGATTGTGGGTGATGGTGGTCCAGGTCTGTCAGTGATGTTTGAGGAGGAATGTCGGTGATCTTGGTGGGGGAAAGTCAGTGATGTTGGAGGAGGAATGTCTGTGATGTTGGAGGAGGAATGCCGGTGGTGTTGGAGGAGGATTATCAGTGAATTTGGAGGAAGAATGTCAGAGAAGTTGATGGTGGAACCTCGGTGATGTTGGAGGAGGAATGTCAGTGAAATTGATGGAGGAATGTTGGTGATGTTGGAGGAGAAATGTCAGTGATATTGATGGAGGATTGTCGGTGATGTTGGAGGAGGAATGTCGATGATGTTGATGGAGGAATGTCGGTGATGTTGGAGGAGGAATGTCAGTGATGTTGATGCAGGAATGCCAGTGATGTTGATGGAGGAATGTCAGATGTTGGGGGAATGTCGATGATAATTGTGGAGGAATGTCAGTGATGTTGGAGAAGGAATGTCTGTGGTCTAGGTGGGGAACTTTCAGTGATGTTGGAGGAGGAATGTCGGTGATGTAGATGAAGGAATGTCGGTGATGTTGATGGAGGAGTGTCGGTGATGTTGGAGGAGGAATGGCGGTGATGCTGATGGAGGATTGTCGGTGATGCTGATGGAGGAATGTCGGTGATGTTGGAGGAGGAATGTCGGTGATGTTGATGGAGGAATGTCAGTGTTGTTGGAGGAGGAATGTCAGTGATGTTGATGCAGGAGTATCAGTGATGTTGATGTAGGAATGTCGGTGAAGTTGGAGGAATGTTGGTGATATTTGTGAAGGAATGTTGGTGGTGTTGGTGGGGGATTGTGGGTGATGTTGCTGGAGGAGTGTCAGTGATGTTGATGGAGGCATGTCAGTTATCTTGGTGCAGGAATGTCGGTGATCTTGGAGGAGGAATGTTGGTGATGGTGGAGGAGGAATGTCGGTGATGTTGCAAGACTAATGTCAGTGTTGTTGCTGGAGTAATGTCAATGATGTTGGAGGAGTAATGTCGGTGATGTTGGTGGAGGCATGTCGGTGATCTTGGTGGGGGAATTTCAGTGATGTTGGTGGAGGAATGTTGGTGATGTTGGAGGAGGAATGGCAGTGATGTTGGAGGAGGAATGTCGGTGATTTTGGTGGAGGAATGTCGGTGATGTTGGAGGAGGAATGTCGGTGATTTTGGTGGAGGAATGTCAGTGATGTTGGAGGAGGAATGCCAGGGAAATTGATGGAGGCATGTCGGTGATGTTGGAGGAGGAATGTCAGTGAAATTGATGGAGGAATGTTGGTGATGTTCGAGGAGGAATGTCAGTGATATTGATTGAGGAATGTCGGTGATGTTGGAGGAGGAATGCCAGTGATGTTCATGGAGGATTGTCGGTGATGTTGAGGGAGGAATGTCAGTGATGTTGGAGGAGGAATGTCGGTGATGTTGATGTAGGCATGATGGTGATCTTGGTGGGGGAATGTCGGTGATGTTGGAGGAGGAATGTCAGTGAGGTTGATGGAGGAATGTCGGTGATGTTGATGGAGGCATGTCGGTGATGTTGGAGGAGAAATGTCAGTGATATTGGAGGAGGAATGTCAGTGATATTGGAGGAGGAATGTCGGTGATGTTGGTGGGGGATTGTCAGTGCTGTTGGGGGAGGAATGTCAGCGATGTTGATGGAGGAATGTTGATTATGCTGGAGGAGGAATGCCGGTGATCTTGGTGGGGGAATGGTGGTGATGTTGGAGGAGGAATTTCGGTGCTGTTGGAGGAGGAATGTCGATGATGTTGACGGATAAATCTCGGTGATGTTGGAGGAGGAATTTCGGTGATGTTGAAGGGGGAATGTGGGTGATGTTGATGGATGAACATCGCTGATGTAGGAGGAGGAAGAATGTCAGTGATGTTGGTGGAGGAATTTCAGTGATTTTGGAGGAGGAATGTCGGTGATGTTGGAGGAGGAATGTCGATGATGTTGACGGAGGAATATCGGTGATGTTGGAGGAGGAATGTCAGTGATGTTGATGGATGAATGTCAGTGATGTTGGTGGAGGAATGTTGGTGACGTTGGAGGAGGATTATCAGGGAACCTATTGGAGGAATGTCGGTAATGTTGATGGAGGAATGTCGCTGATGTTGGTGGAGGAATGTTGGTGACGTCGGAAGAGGAATGTCGGTGCTGTTGATGCAGGAAAGTCAGTGATGTTGATGGAGGAATGTCGGTAATTTTGGGGGAATGTCGGTGATATTTGTGGAGGAATGTCAGTGATGTTGGGGGAGGAATGTCAGTGATGTTAGAGTAGGAATGCCTGTGCTGTTGGAGGAGGAATGTCGAAGATGTTGATGGAGGAATGTCGGAGATGTTGAAAGAGGAATGTCGGTGTTGTTGGAGGAGGAATGTCGGTGATGTTGCAGCAGGAATGTCGATGATGTTGACAGAGAAATATCGGTGAGGTTGGAGGAGGAATATCGGTGATGTTGGAGGAGGAATGTCAGTGATGTTGATGGATGAATGTCGGTGATGTTGATGGATGAGTATCGGTGAAGTAGGAGGAGGAATGTCGGTGATGTTGGTGGCGGAATGTCGGTGAAGTTGGTGGGGGAATGTCTGTGATGTAGAGGAGGAATATCCATGATGTTGGTGGAGGAATGTCAGTGATGTTGGAGGAGGAATGTCAGTGATATTGATTGAGGAATGTCGGTGATGTTGGAGGAGCAATATCAGGGATGTTAATGGAGGATTGTCGGTGATGTTGATGGAGGAATGTCACTGATGTTGGAGGAGGAATGTCAGTGATGTTGATGTAGGCATGTCGGTGATCTTGGTGGGGGAATGTCGGTGATGTTGGAGGAGGAATGTTGGGGATGTTGGAGGCAGAATGTCGGTGATGTTGCAAGAAGTATGTCAGTGAAATTGATGGAGGAATGTCGGTGATGTTGGAGGAGAAATGTCAGTGAAATTGATGGAGGAATGTCGGTGATGTTGGAGGAGGAATGTCAGTGAAATTGATGGAGGAATGTCGGTGATGTTGGGGGAATGTCAGTGATGTTGGGGGAGGAATTTCGGTAATGTTGGGGGAATGTAGGTGATATTTGTGCAGGACTGTCAGTGATGTTGGTGCAGGAATGTCAGTGGTCTTGGTGGGGGATTGTCAGTGATGTTGGAGGAGGAATGCCTGTGATGTTGGAGGAGGAATGTCGAAGATGTTGATGGAGGAATGTCGGAGATGTTGCAGGAGGAATGTCGGTGTTGTTGGAGGAGGAATGTCGGTGCTGTTGGAGCAGGAATGTCGATGATGTTGATGGAGCAATGTCGGTGATGTTGGAGGAGGAATGTCGATGATGTTGACAGAGAAATATCGGTGATGTTGGAGGAGGAATATCGGTGATGTTGGAGGAGGAATGTCAGTGATGTTGGTGGGGGAATGTCGGTGATGTTTGAGGAGGAATATCCATGATGTTGGTGCAGGAATGTCAATGATGTTGGAAGAGGAATATCAGGGATCTTAATGGAGGAATGTCGGTGATGTTAATGGAGGAATGTCACTGATGTTGGTGGACGAATGTCGGTGATGTCGGAGGACGAATGTCGGTGATGTTGGAGGAGGAATGTCAGTGATTTTCGTGGGCTAATTTCGGTGATGTTGGAGGAGCAATGTCGGAGATGAAGGAGCAATGTCAGTGATGTTGGAGGAGGAATGTCAGAGATGTTGCAGGAGGAATGTCGGTGTTGTTGGAGGAGGAATGTCGGTGCTACTGGAGCAGGAATGTCGATGATGTTGACTGAGGAATGTCAGTGATGTTGGAGGAGGAATGTTGATGAACTTGACGGAGAAATATCGGTGATGTTGGAGTAGGAATATCGGTGATGTTGGAGGAGGAATGTCAGTGATGTTCATGGATGAATGTTGGTGATGTTGATGGAGGAATGTCGATGATGCTGGAGGAGGAATGTCGGTGATGATGGAGGAAGAATGCCGGTGATCTTGGTGGGGGAATGGTGGTGATGTTGGAGGAGGAATGTCGGTGATGTTTGAGGAGGAATATCCATGATGTTGGTGAAGGAATGTCGGTGATGTTGCAGGAGGAATATCAGGGATCTTAATGGAGGATTGTCGGTCATGTTGATGGAGGAATGTCACTGATGTTGAAGGAGGAATGTCGGTGATGTTGATGTAGACATGTCGGTGATCTTGGTGGGGGGGAATGTCGGTGATGTTGGAGGAGGAATGTTGGTGATGTTGGAGGCAGAATGTCGGTGATGTTGCAAGAAGAATGTCAGTGAAACTGATGGAGGAATGTCGGTGATGTTGGAGGAGAAATGTCAGTGAAATTGATGGAGGAATGTCGGTGATGTTGGAGGAGGAATGTCAGTGATGCTGGAGCAGGAATGTCAGTGATGTTGTTGGGGGTTTGTCGGTGATGTTGGGTGAGGAATGTTGGTGATGTTGTTGGAGGAAGAATGCCGGTGATCTTGGTGGGGGAATGGTGGTGATGTAGGAGGAGGAATAATGTCGGTGATGTTGGTGGAGGAATTTCAGTGATTTTGGAGGAGGAATGTCGGGGATATTGGAGGAGGAATGTCGATGATGTTGACGGAGGAATATCGGTGATGTTGGAGGAGGAATGTCAGTGATGTTGATGCAGGAATGCCAGTGATGTTGATGGAGGAATGTCAGATGTTGGGGGAATGTCGATGATAATTGTGGAGGAATGTCAGTGATGTTGGAGAAGGAATGTCTGTGGTCTAGGTGGGGAACTTTCAGTGATGTTGGAGGAGGAATGTCGGTGATGTAGATGAAGGAATGTCGGTGATGTTGATGGAGGAGTGTCGGTGATGTTGGAGGAGGAATGGCGGTGATGCTGATGGAGGATTGTCGGTGATGCTGATGGAGGAATGTCGGTGATGTTGGAGGAGGAATGTCGGTGATGTTGATGGAGGAATGTCAGTGTTGTTGGAGGAGGAATGTCAGTGATGTTGATGCAGGAGTATCAGTGATGTTGATGTAGGAATGTCGGTGAAGTTGGAGGAATGTTGGTGATATTTGTGAAGGAATGTTGGTGGTGTTGGTGGGGGATTGTGGGTGATGTTGCTGGAGGAGTGTCAGTGATGTTGATGGAGGCATGTCAGTTATCTTGGTGCAGGAATGTCGGTGATCTTGGAGGAGGAATGTTGGTGATGGTGGAGGAGGAATGTCGGTGATGTTGCAAGACTAATGTCAGTGTTGTTGCTGGAGTAATGTCAATGATGTTGGAGGAGTAATGTCGGTGATGTTGGTGGAGGCATGTCGGTGATCTTGGTGGGGGAATTTCAGTGATGTTGGTGGAGGAATGTTGGTGATGTTGGAGGAGGAATGGCAGTGATGTTGGAGGAGGAATGTCGGTGATTTTGGTGGAGGAATGTCGGTGATGTTGGAGGAGGAATGTCGGTGATTTTGGTGGAGGAATGTCAGTGATGTTGGAGGAGGAATGCCAGGGAAATTGATGGAGGCATGTCGGTGATGTTGGAGGAGGAATGTCAGTGAAATTGATGGAGGAATGTTGGTGATGTTCGAGGAGGAATGTCAGTGATATTGATTGAGGAATGTCGGTGATGTTGGAGGAGGAATGCCAGTGATGTTCATGGAGGATTGTCGGTGATGTTGAGGGAGGAATGTCAGTGATGTTGGAGGAGGAATGTCGGTGATGTTGATGTAGGCATGATGGTGATCTTGGTGGGGGAATGTCGGTGATGTTGGAGGAGGAATGTCAGTGAGGTTGATGGAGGAATGTCGGTGATGTTGATGGAGGCATGTCGGTGATGTTGGAGGAGAAATGTCAGTGATATTGGAGGAGGAATGTCAGTGATATTGGAGGAGGAATGTCGGTGATGTTGGTGGGGGATTGTCAGTGCTGTTGGGGGAGGAATGTCAGCGATGTTGATGGAGGAATGTTGATTATGCTGGAGGAGGAATGCCGGTGATCTTGGTGGGGGAATGGTGGTGATGTTGGAGGAGGAATTTCGGTGCTGTTGGAGGAGGAATGTCGATGATGTTGACGGATAAATCTCGGTGATGTTGGAGGAGGAATTTCGGTGATGTTGAAGGGGGAATGTGGGTGATGTTGATGGATGAACATCGCTGATGTAGGAGGAGGAAGAATGTCAGTGATGTTGGTGGAGGAATTTCAGTGATTTTGGAGGAGGAATGTCGGTGATGTTGGAGGAGGAATGTCGATGATGTTGACGGAGGAATATCGGTGATGTTGGAGGAGGAATGTCAGTGATGTTGATGGATGAATGTCAGTGATGTTGGTGGAGGAATGTTGGTGACGTTGGAGGAGGATTATCAGGGAACCTATTGGAGGAATGTCGGTAATGTTGATGGAGGAATGTCGCTGATGTTGGTGGAGGAATGTTGGTGACGTCGGAAGAGGAATGTCGGTGCTGTTGATGCAGGAAAGTCAGTGATGTTGATGGAGGAATGTCGGTAATTTTGGGGGAATGTCGGTGATATTTGTGGAGGAATGTCAGTGATGTTGGGGGAGGAATGTCAGTGATGTTAGAGTAGGAATGCCTGTGCTGTTGGAGGAGGAATGTCGAAGATGTTGATGGAGGAATGTCGGAGATGTTGAAAGAGGAATGTCGGTGTTGTTGGAGGAGGAATGTCGGTGATGTTGCAGCAGGAATGTCGATGATGTTGACAGAGAAATATCGGTGAGGTTGGAGGAGGAATATCGGTGATGTTGGAGGAGGAATGTCAGTGATGTTGATGGATGAATGTCGGTGATGTTGATGGATGAGTATCGGTGAAGTAGGAGGAGGAATGTCGGTGATGTTGGTGGCGGAATGTCGGTGAAGTTGGTGGGGGAATGTCTGTGATGTAGAGGAGGAATATCCATGATGTTGGTGGAGGAATGTCAGTGATGTTGGAGGAGGAATGTCAGTGATATTGATTGAGGAATGTCGGTGATGTTGGAGGAGCAATATCAGGGATGTTAATGGAGGATTGTCGGTGATGTTGATGGAGGAATGTCACTGATGTTGGAGGAGGAATGTCAGTGATGTTGATGTAGGCATGTCGGTGATCTTGGTGGGGGAATGTCGGTGATGTTGGAGGAGGAATGTTGGGGATGTTGGAGGCAGAATGTCGGTGATGTTGCAAGAAGTATGTCAGTGAAATTGATGGAGGAATGTCGGTGATGTTGGAGGAGAAATGTCAGTGAAATTGATGGAGGAATGTCGGTGATGTTGGAGGAGGAATGTCAGTGAAATTGATGGAGGAATGTCGGTGATGTTGGGGGAATGTCAGTGATGTTGGGGGAGGAATTTCGGTAATGTTGGGGGAATGTAGGTGATATTTGTGCAGGACTGTCAGTGATGTTGGTGCAGGAATGTCAGTGGTCTTGGTGGGGGATTGTCAGTGATGTTGGAGGAGGAATGCCTGTGATGTTGGAGGAGGAATGTCGAAGATGTTGATGGAGGAATGTCGGAGATGTTGCAGGAGGAATGTCGGTGTTGTTGGAGGAGGAATGTCGGTGCTGTTGGAGCAGGAATGTCGATGATGTTGATGGAGCAATGTCGGTGATGTTGGAGGAGGAATGTCGATGATGTTGACAGAGAAATATCGGTGATGTTGGAGGAGGAATATCGGTGATGTTGGAGGAGGAATGTCAGTGATGTTGGTGGGGGAATGTCGGTGATGTTTGAGGAGGAATATCCATGATGTTGGTGCAGGAATGTCAATGATGTTGGAAGAGGAATATCAGGGATCTTAATGGAGGAATGTCGGTGATGTTAATGGAGGAATGTCACTGATGTTGGTGGACGAATGTCGGTGATGTCGGAGGATGAATGTCGGTGATGTTGGAGGAGGAATGTCAGTGATTTTCGTGGGCTAATTTCGGTGATGTTGGAGGAGCAATGTCGGAGATGAAGGAGCAATGTCAGTGATGTTGGAGGAGGAATGTCAGAGATGTTGCAGGAGGAATGTCGGTGTTGTTGGAGGAGGAATGTCGGTGCTACTGGAGCAGGAATGTTGATGATGTTGACTGAGGAATGTCAGTGATGTTGGAGGAGGAATGTTGATGAACTTGACGGAGAAATATCGGTGATGTTGGAGTAGGAATATCGGTGATGTTGGAGGAGGAATGTCAGTGATGTTCATGGATGAATGTTGGTGATGTTGATGGAGGAATGTCGATGATGCTGGAGGAGGAATGTCGGTGATGATGGAGGAAGAATGCCGGTGATCTTGGTGGGGGAATGGTGGTGATGTTGGAGGAGGAATGTCGGTGATGTTGCAGGAGGAATATCAGGGATCTTAATGGAGGATTGTCGGTCATGTTGATGGAGGAATGTCACTGATGTTGAAGGAGGAATGTCGGTGATGTTGATGTAGACATGTCGGTGATCTTGGTGGGGGGGAATGTCGGTGATGTTGGAGGAGGAATGTTGGTGATGTTGGAGGCAGAATGTCGGTGATGTTGCAAGAAGAATGTCAGTGAAACTGATGGAGGAATGTCGGTGATGTTGGAGGAGAAATGTCAGTGAAATTGATGGAGGAATGTCGGTGATGTTGGAGGAGGAATGTCAGTGATGCTGGAGCAGGAATGTCAGTGATGTTGGGGGTTTGTCGGTGATGTTGGGTGAGGAATGTTGGTGATGTTGTTGGAGGAAGAATGCCGGTGATCTTGGTGGGGGAATGGTGGTGATGTAGGAGGAGGAATAATGTCGGTGATGTTGGTGGAGCAATTTCAGTGATTTTGGAGGAGGAATGTCGGGGATATTGGAGGAGGAATGTCGATGATGTTGACGGAGGAATATCGGTGATGTTGGAGGAGGAATGTCAGTGATGTTGATGGATGAATGTTGGTGATGTTGATGGATGAATATCGGTGAAGTAAGAGGAGGAATGTCGGTGATGTTGGGGGAATGTCGGTGATGTTTGAGGAGGATTATCCATGATGTTGGTGCAGGAATGTCGGTGATGTTGGAAGAGGAATATCAGGGATCTTAATGGAGGAATGTCGGTGATGTTGATGGAGGAATGTCACTGATGTTGGTGGATGAATGTCGGTGATGTTGGTGTGGGAATGTCGGTGATGTTGGAGGAGGATTATCAGGGAAGTTATTGGAGGAATGTCGGTGATGGTGATGGAGGTATATCGCTGATGTTGGTGGAGGAATGTTTGTGACGTCGGAGGAAGAATGTCGATGATGTTGACGGAGGAATATCAGTGATGTTGGAGGAGGAATGTCAGTGATGTTGATGGATGAATGTCGGTGATGTTGATGGATGAATATCGGTGAAGGAAGAGGAGAAATGTCCGTGATGTTGTTGGGGGAATGTTGGTGATGTTGTTGTGGGAATGTTGGTGATGTTGGAGGAGGATTATCAGGGAACCTATTGGAGGAATGTCGGTGATGTTGATGGAGGAATGTCGCTGATGTTGGTGGAGGAATGTTGGTGACGTCGGAGGAGGAATGTCGGTGCAATTGATGGAGGAATGTTGGTGATGTTGGAGGAGAAATGTCAGTGATGTTGATGGAGGAATGTCAGTGATGTTGATGCAGGAATGTCAGTGATCTTGATGGAGGAATGTCGGTAATTTTGCAGGAATGTCGGTGACATTTGTGGAGGAATGTCAGTGATGTTGGGGGAGGAATGCCAGTGGTCTTGGTGGGGGAATGTCAGTGATGTTGAAGGAGGAATGTCAGTGATGTTGGAGGAGGAATGCCTGTGATGTTGATGGAGGAATGTCAGAGGTGTTGCAGGAGGAATGTCGGTATTGTTGGAGGAGGAATGTCGGTGCTGTTGGAGCAGGAATGTCGAAGATGTTGATGGAGGAATGTCGGTGATGTTGGAAGAGGAATGTCGATGATGTTGACGGAGAAATATCGGTGATGTTGGAGGAGGAATGTCAGTGATGTTGATGGATGAATGTCAGTGATGTTGATGGATGAATATCGGTGAAGTAGGAGGAGGAATGTCGGTGATGTTGTTGGGGGAATGTCGGTGATGTTGGTGGGTGAATGTCGGTGATGTTTGAGGAGGAATATCCATGATGTTGGTGCAGGAATGTCGGTGATGTTGGAAGAGGAATATCAGGGATCTTAATGGAGGAATGTCGGTGATGTTGATGGAGGAATGTAACTGATGTTGGAGGACGAATGTCGGTGATGTCGGAGGAGGAATGTCGGTGATGTTGGAGGAGGAATGTCAGTGATTTTCTTGGGCTAATTTCGGTGATGTTGGAGGAGGAATGTCGGAGATGGAGGAGCAATGTCAGTGACGTTGGAGGAGGAATGTCAGTGATGTTGGAGGAGGAATGCCTATGATGTTGGAGGAGGAATGTCAGTGATGTTGATGGAGGAATGTCAGAGATGTTGCAGGAGGAATGTCGGTGTTGTTGTAGGAGGAATGTCGGTGCTATTAGAGCAGGAATGTCGATAATGTTGACGGAGGAATGTCGGTGATGTTGCAGGAGGAATGTCGATGATGTTGACGGAAAAATATCGGTGATGTTGGAGGAGGAATATCGGTGATGTTGGAGGAGGAATGTCAGTGATGTTGATGGATGAATGTTGGTGATGTTGATGGATGAATATCGGTGAAGTAGGAGGAGGAATGTCGGTGATGTTGTTGGGGGAATGTCGGTGATGTTGGTGGGGGAATGTCTGTGATGTAGAGGAGGAATATCCATGACGTTGGTGCAGGAATTTCAGTGATGTTGGAGGAGCAATATCAGGGATGTTACTGGAGGATTGTCGGTGATGTTGATGGAGGAATGTCACTGATGTCGGAGGAGGAATGTCGGTGATTTTGATGTAGGCATGTCGGTGATCTTGGTGGGGGAATGTCGGTGATGTTGGAGGAGGAATGTTGGGGATGTTGGAGGCAGAATGTCGGTGATGTTGCAAGAAGAATGTCAGTGAAATTGATGGAGGAATGTCGGTGATGTTGGAGGAGAAATGTCAGTGAAATTGATGGAGGAATGTCGGTGATGTTGGAGGAGGAATGTCAGTGAAATTGATGGAGGAATGTCGGTGATGTTGGAGGAGGAATGTCAGTGAAATTGATGGAGGAATGTCGGTGATGTTGTTGGGGGAATGTCAGTGATGTTGGGGGAGGAATTTCGGTAATGTTGGGGGAATGTAGGTGATATTTGTGCAGGACTGTCAGTGATGTTGGTGCAGGAATGTCAGTGGTCTTGGTGGGGGATTGTCAGTGATGTTGGAGGAGGAATGCCTGTGATGTTGGAGGAGGAATGTCGAAGATGTTGATGGAGGAATGTCGGAGATGTTGCAGGAGGAATGTCGGTGTTGTTGGAGGAGGAATGTCGGTGCTGTTGGAGCAGGAATGTCGATGATGTTGACGGAGCAATGTCGGTGATGTTGGAGGAGGAATGTCGATGATGTTGACAGAGAAATATCGGTGATGTTGGAGGAGGAATATCGGTGATGTTGGAGGAGGAATGTCAGTGATGTTGGTGGGGGAATGTCGGTGATGTTTGAGGAGGAATATCCATGATGTTGGTGCAGGAATGTCAATGATGTTGGAAGAGGAATATCAGGGATCTTAATGGAGGAATGTCGGTGATGTTAATGGAGGAATGTCACTGATGTTGGTGGACGAATGTCGGTGATGTCGGAGGACGAATGTCGGTGATGTTGGAGGAGGAATGTCAGTGATTTTCGTGGGCTAATTTCGGTGATGTTGGAGGAGCAATGTCGGAGATGGAGGAGCAATGTCAGTGATGTTGGAGGAGGAATGTCAGTGATGTTGGAGGAGGAATGCCTGTGATGTTGGAGGAGGAATGTCAGAGATGTTGCAGGAGGAATGTTGGTGTTGTTGGAGGAGGAATGTCGGTGCTACTGGAGCAGGAATATCGATGAAGTTGACGGAGGAATGTCAGTGATGTTGGAGGAGGAATGTCGATGAACTTGACGGAGAAATATCGGTGATGTTGGAGGAGGAATATCGGTGATGTTGGAGGAGGAATGTCAGTGATGTTCATGGATGAATGTTGGTGATGTTGATGGAGGAATGTCGATGATGCTGGAGGAGGAATGTCGGTGATGATGGAGGACGAATGCCGGTGATCTTGGTGGGGGAATGGTGGTGATGTTGGAGGAGGAATGTCGGTATTGTTTGAGGAGGAATATCCATGATGTTGGTGAAGGAATGTCGGTGATGTTGGAGGAGGAATATCAGGGATCTTAATGGAGGATTGTCGGTGATGTTGATGGAGGAATGTCACTGATGTTGAAGGAGGAATGTCAGTGATGTTGATGTAGACATGTCGGTGATCTTGGTGGGGGGGAATGTCGGTGATGTTGGAGGAGGAATGTTGGTGATGTTGGAGGCAGAATGTCGGTGATGTTGCAAGAAGAATGTCCGTGAAACTGATGGAGGAATGTCGGTGATGTTGGAAGAGAAATGTCAGTGAAATTGATGGAGGAATGTCGGTGATGTTGGAGGAGGAATGTCAGTGATGTTGGAGGAGGAATGTCAGTGATGTTGTTGGGGGTTTGTCGGTGATGTTGGGTGAGGAATGTTGGTGATGTTGTTGGAGGAAGAATGCCGGTGATCTTGGTGGGGGAATGGTGGTGATGTAGGAGGAGGAATAATGTCGGTGATGTTGGTGGAGCAATTTCAGTGATTTTGGAGGAGGAATGTCGGGGATATTGGAGGAGGAATGTCGATGATGTTGATGGAGGAATATCGGTGACGTTGGAGGAGGAATGTCAGTGATGTTGATGGATGAATGTTGGTGATGTTGATGGATGAATATCGGTGAAGTAAGAGGAGGAATGTCGGTGATGTTGTTGGGGGAATGTCGGTGATGTTTGAGGAGGATTATCCATGATGTTGGTGCAGGAATGTCGGTGATGTTGGAGGAGGAATGTCAGTGAAATTGATGGAAGAGTGTCGGTGATGTTGGAGGAGGAATATCGGTGATGTTGATGGAGGAATGTCGGTGATGTTGGAGGAGGAATGTCGGTGATGTTGATGTAGGCATGTTGGTGATCTTGGTGGGGGAATGTCGGTGATATTGGAGGAGGAATGTTAGTGATGTTGCAAGAAGAATGTCAGTGAAATTGATGGAGGAATGTCGGTGATATTGGAGGAGAAATGTCAGTGAAATTGAGGGCGGAATGTCTGTGATGTTGGAGGAGGAATGTCAGTGAAATTGATGGAAGAACGTCGGTGATGTTGGAGGAGGCATGTCGGTGATGTTGGTGGAGGAATGTCAGTGATGTTGGAGGAGCAATGCCAGGGAAATTGATGGAGGCATGTCAGTGATGTTCGAGGAGGAATGTCAGTGATGTTGGTCGAGGAATGTCAGTGATGTTGGAGGAGGAATGTCGCTGATGTTGATGGAGGAGTGTCGGTGATGTTGATGTAGGAATGTCGATGAAATTGATGGAGGAATGTCAGTGATGTTGATGGAGGAATGTCAGTGATGTTGATGGAGAAATGTTGGTGATGTTGGAGGAGGAATGTCAGTGAAATTCAGGGAGGCATGTCGGTGGTGTTGGAGGAGGAATGTCAGTGAAATTGATGGAGGAATGTCGGTGATGTTGGAGGAGGAATGTCGGTGATGTAGATGGAGGAATGTCGGTGATGTTGGAGGAGGAATGTCGGTGATGTTGATGTAGGCATGTTGGTGATATTGGTGGGGGAATGTCGGTGATATTGGAGGAGGAATGTTAGTGATGTTGCAAGAAGAATGTCAGTGAAATTGATAGAGGAATGTCAGTGATGTTGGAGGAGGATTGCCAGGGAAATTGATGGAGGCATGTCGTTGATGTTGGAGGAGAATGGTCGGTGATATTGGAGGAGGAATGTCGGTGATGTTGGAGGAGGAATGTCGTTGATGTTGGTAGGGGATTGTCAGTGCTGTTGGGGGAGGAATGTCGGCGATGTTGATGGAGGAATGTCGATGATGTTGGAGGAGGAATGTCGGTGATGTTGATGTAGGCATGTTGGTGATCTTGGTGGGGGAATGTCAGTGATGTTGGAGGAGGAATGTCGGTGATGTTGATGTAGGCATGTTGGTGAACTTGGTGGGGGAATGTCGGTGATGTTGGAGGAGGAATGTTGGTGATGTTGCAAGAAGAATGTCAGTGAAATTGATGGAGGGATGTCGGTGATATTTAAGGAGAAATGTCAGCGAAATTGATGGAGGAATGTTGGTGACGTTGGAGGAGAAATGTCAGTGAAATTGAAGGAGGAATGTCGGTGATGTTGGAGGAGGAATGTCAGTGAAATTGATGGAGTAATGTCGGTGATGTTGGAGGAGGAATGTCAGTGAAATTGATGGAGGAATGTCGGTGATGTTGATGGAGGCATGTCGGTGATGTTGGTGGTGGAATGTCAGTGATGTTGGAGGAGGAATGCCAGGGAAATTGATGGTCGCATGTCAGTGATGTTGGAGGAGGAATGTCGGTGATGTTGGTGGGGGAATGTCAGTGATGTTGGGGGAGGAATGTCAGTGATGTTGATGGAGGAATGTCGATGATGCTGAAGGAGGAATGTCGGTGATGATGGAGGAAGAATGCCGGTGATCTTGGTGGGGGAATGGTGGTGATGTTGGAGGAGGAATGTCGGTGCTGTTGGAGGAGGGATGTCGATGATGTTGACGGAGGAATGTCGGTGATGTTGGAGGAGGAATGTCGGTGATGCTAACGGGGAAATGTCGGTGATGTTGATGGATGAACATCGCTGATGTAGGAGGAGGAAGAATGTCGGTGATGTTGGTGGAGGAATTTCAGTGATTCTGGAGGAGGAATGTCGGTGATGTTGGAGGAGGAATGTCGATGATGTTGACGGAGGAATATCAGTGATGTTGGTGGAGGAATGTCAGTGATGTTGATGTATGAATGTCGGTGATGTTGATGGATGAATATCGGTGATGTAAGAGGAGGAATATCAGTGATGTTGTTGGGGGAATGTTGGTGATGTTGGTGTGGGAATGTCGGAGATGTTGGAGGAGGATTATCAGGGAACTTATTGCAGGAATGTCAGTGATGTTGGTAGAGGAATGTCAGTGGTCTTGGTGGGGGAATGTCAGTGATGTTGGAGGAGGAATGTCAGTGATGTTGGTGGAGGAACGTCCTTGATGTTGTTCGGGGAGTGTCCGTGATATTGGTGGAGGAATGTCAGTGATGCTGGTGGAGGTATGTCAGTAATGTTGGTGTAGGAATGTCAGTGACGTTGGAGGAAGAATGTCAGTGATGTTGATGGAGAAATGTTGGTGATGTTGTTAGGGGAATGTCAGTGATATTGATGGGGAATCTCAGTGATGTTGGTGGAGGAATGTCGGTGATGTTGGTGGAGGAATGTCAGTGATGTTGGAGGAGGAATGTCAGTGATGTTGATGGAGGAGTGTCGGTGATGTTGATTTGGAATGTCGGTGAAATTGATGGAGGAATATCAGTGATGTTGATGGAGGAATGTCAGTGATGTTGAGGGAGGAATGTTGGTGAACTTGGTGGGGGAATGTCGGTGATGTTGGAGGAGGAATGTTGGTGATGTTGCAAGAAGAATGTCAGTGAAATTGCTGGAGGAATGTCGGTGATGTTGGAGGAGAAATATCAGTGAAATTGAAGGAGGAATGTCGGTGATGTTGGAGGAGGAATGTCAGTGAAATTGATGGAGGAATGTCGGTGATGTTGGAGGAGGAATGTCAGTGAAATTGATGGAGGAATTTCGGTGATGTCGGAGGAGGAGGAATATCAGTGATGTTGGAGGAGGAATGTCAGTGATGTTGGTGGAGGAATGTCAGTGATGTTGACGGAGGAATGTCGGTGATGTTGATGGAGACATGTCAGTGATGTTGGTGAAGGAATGTCAGTGATGTTTGAGGAGGATTGCCAGGGAAATTGATGGAGGCATGACGTTGATGTTGGAGGAGAATTGTCGGTGATATTGGAGGAGGAATGTCGGTGATGTTGGAGGGGGAATGTCGTTGATGTTGGTAGGGGATTATCAGTGCTGTTGGGGGAGGAATGTCGGCGATGTTGATGGAAGAATGTCGATGATGCTGGAGGAGGATTGTCGGTGATGATGGAGGAAGAATGCCGGTGATCTTGGTGGGGGAATGGTGGTGATGTTGGAGGAGGAATGTCGGTGCTGTTGGAGGATGAATGTCGATGATGTTGATGGAGGAATGTCGGTGATGTTGGAGGAGGAATGTCAGGGATCTTAATGGAGCAATGTCGGTGATGTTGATGGAGGAATGTCACTGATGTTGGTGGACGAACATCCGTGATGTCGGAGGAGGATTAGCAGTGACGTTGGAGGAAGAATATCAGTGAAGTTGATGGTGGAACGTCGGTGATGATGGAGGAGGAATGTCAGTGATGTTGGAGGAGGAATGCCAGGGAAATTGATGGAGGCATGTCGGTGATGTTGGAGGAGAAATGTCAGTGATATTGGAGGAGGAATGTCAGTGATGTTGATGGAGGAATGTCAGTGATGTTGCTGGAGGAATGTCAGTGATGTTGTTGGAGGAATATCGGTGATGTTGGGTGAATGTCGGTGATATTTGTGGAGGAATGTCAGTGATGTTGGAGGAGGATTGTTGGTGATGTTGATGGAGGAGTGTTGGTGATGTTGGAGGAGGAATGTCGGTGATGTTGATGGAGGATTGTCGGTGATGTTGATGGAGGAATGTCGGTGATGTTGGAGGAGGAATGCCGATGGTGTTGCTGTGGGATTGTGGGTGATGTTGCTGGAGAAATGTCGGTGATGTTGGTGGAGGAATGTCAGTGATGTTGGCGGAGGAATGCCGGTGATGTTGCTGGAGGAATGTCCGTGATGTTGGAGGAGGATTATCAGTGACGTTGGAGGAAGAATGTCACTGAAGTTGATGGTGGAACATCGGTGATGTTGGAGGAGGAATGTCAGTGAAATTGATGGAGGAATATCGGTGATGTTGGGTGAATTTCGGTGATATTTGTGGAGGAATGTCAATGTTGTTGGAGGAGGAATGTCGCTGATGTTGATGGAGGAGTGTCGGTGATGTTGGAGGAGGAATGTCAGTGAAATTGATGGAGGAATGTCAGTGATGTTGGAGGAGGAATGTCAGTGATGTTGGAGGAGGAATGTCAGTGAAATTGATGGAGGAATGTCGGTGATGTTGGAGGAGGAATGTCAGTGATGTTGATGGAGGAATGTCGGTGATGTTGGTGGAGGAATGTCAGTGATGTTGGAGGAGGAATGCCAGGGAAATTGATGGAGGCATGTCGGTGATGTTGGAGGAGAATTGTCAGTGATGTTGATGGAGGATTGTCGGTGATGTTGATGGAGGAATGTCGGTGCTGTTGGAGGAGGAACGTTGCTGATGTTGACGGAGGAATGTCGGTGATGTTGGAGGATGAATGTCGGTGATGTTGATGCGGGAACGTCGGTGATGTTGATGGATGAGCATCGCTGATGTAGGAGGAGGAAGAATGTCGGTGATGTTGGTGGAGGAATTTCAGTGATTTTGTTGGAGGAATGTCGGGTGATGTTGGAGAAGGAATGTCAATGATGTTGATGGAGGAATATCGGTGATGTTGGAGTAGGAATGTCAGTGATGTTGAGTGATGAATGTTGGTGATGTTGATGGATGAATATTGGTGAAGTAAGAGGAGGAATATCGGTGATGTTGTTGGGGGAATGTTGGTGATGTTGGTGTGGGAATGTCGGTGATGTTGGAGGAGGATTATCAGGGAACTTATTGGAGGTATGTCGGTGATGTTGATGGAGGAATGTCGCTGATGTTGTTGGAGGAATGTTGGTGACGTCGGAGGAGGCATGTCGGTGCAATTGATGGAGGAATGTTGGTGATGTTGGAGGAGGAATGTCAGTGATGTTAATGGAGGAATGTCAGTGATGTTGATGCAGGAATGTCAGTGATGTTGATGGAGGAATGTCGGTAATGTTGGGGGAATGTCGGTGATATTTGTGGAGGAATTTCAGTGATGTTGGTGGAGGAATTTCAGTGGTCTTGGTGGGGGAATTTCAGTGATGTTGGAGGAGGAATGTCAGTGATGTTGGAGGAGTAATGTTGGTGATGTTGATGGAGGAATGTCGGAGATGTTTCAGGAGGAATGTTGGTGCTGTTGGAGCAGGAATGTCGATGATGTTGACGGAGGAATGTCGGTGATGTTGGAGGAGGAATGTCAATGATGTTGACGGAGAAATATCTGTGATGTTGGAGGAGGAATATCAGTGATGTTGGAGGAGGAATGTCAGTGATGTTGATGGATGAATGTCGGTGATGCTGATGGATGAATATCGGTGAAGTAGGAGGAGGAATGTCGGTGATGTTGTTGGGGGAATGTTGGTGGGGGAATGTCGGTGATGTTTGAGGAGGAATATCCATGATGTTGGTGCAGGAATGTCGGTGATGTTGGAGGAGGAATATCAGGGATTTTAATGGAGGAATGTCGCTGATGTTGATGGAGGAATGTCACTGATGTTGGTGGATGAATGTCGGTGATGTCGGAGGAGGAATGTTGGTGATGTTGGAGCAGGAATGTCAGTGATTTTCGTGGGCTAATTTCGGTGATGTTGGAGGAGGAATGTCGGAGATGGAGGAGCAATGTCAGTGATGTTGGAGGAGGAATGTCAGTGATGTTGGAGGAGGAATGCCTGTGATGTTGGAGGAGGAATGTCGGTGATGTTGATGGAGGAATGCCAGAGATGTTGCAGGAGGAATGTAGGTGTTGTTGGAGGAGGAAAGTCGGTGCTGTTGGAGCAGGAATGTCAATGCTGTAATGTATGTGCCTTTAAGAGCCCCATGTGTACTGTAATGCCGGTAATTGCCACTCGGCCATATAAGCCTGAGTATTGTGTTGTATCCGTTAGTTCCCCTCCAGACATTGTTTAGTAAACACCTATCAAACCAATTCCTGTCTTCAGTGTCTGTATCAACACACAGACATAACAGTGGCGACGAAGTGGAAACGGACTTACCTACAATTCGGCAGGACGTCAAGGACATCAATTCCTCTGGCGTCCAGAAGAATTGAAAGAAGCTGTTATTTCACCAGCTGGCCAAGCTGGTGGCAGATACTGCGGTAATCCTTCCTGGGCATCAGGCTGGGGCTCCAGCGGCTGGCTCTACAGCTGGGCCAAGCAGCGAAAGCGGAGGCAAGCAGTAACAGACGGGGAGGGAGCACTCGGGAGACGGCCGGCGCTGCAAGCAGTTCGGCGTTCAGACCTAGAGAGAGAGTCCGGCGGGAACGAGTCTCCAACTGTAAATAAATAAATAAATAAAAAAGAACGGAAACCGCGGGAAACAGCGTTGTCATCGGCAGCAGTGGCGGGAAAGCGCGGGAAGCGCCATATCTTTTCTGCAGAAAAGAAAGAAAAGCGCGGGAAGCGCCATATCTTTTCTAAGATGCCTAATTCTGGCAATATTGATGCTTTTGATAACGAGATAGAGGATTGGACCACATATGTGGAAAGAGTGGAGGTATATTGCACCGCAAATGGAATAGAAGATGAAAAAAAAGCTTCAGTACTTCTAAATCTAATGGGCGCAAAGACATACAAGCTGTTACGAAACTTAATCACTCCAGCCGAACCGATGGACAAGAATTTTAAGGAGATTGTTGATACCCGACACTGCCAATTCGAGGCAGAACTGGCAGATTCTCTACGAGACAAATTCGTCTGCGGTCTCCTAAGTGTAGGAACACAAAAAAGGCTACTTTCTGAGAAAGATTTAACACTGGACAAAGCTTTCAGTGCAAGAGGAGCTGCAGAGATACAGCAAAAGCCACAAGACTTCGGCACCCATGAAATGACACGGGGTTTCGAGAGATGTTATCGCTGCAGCAGATCCACCCATGACCAGAGGGACTGCTGGTTCAAGGACAAAGCATGCAGGCAATGCGGAAAGATGGGACACATTACACGTGTATGCCGATCTGGAAACAAAAAATCCACTAACAGGAAAAAAATCAATAAGGAAAAGCACAGAAAGGTACAAATGATGACGGACAGTAGCTCCGAAGGCCAGAAGAGCGACAGCGACTCCGGGAACAAGCGACTAAGCTCTCTCAAATTAAATAATGTAATTGCCAAAGAAGATTACCAGACCATTTGGGTTACCTCACAATAGCAGGGTCCCCAGTTAAAATGGAGCTAGATACAGGATCAGCTCTGACCGTCATAAATCGATGGGATTACGAGCGGCTATTTCTGCATATACCTTTAAAAGACACATCCATTATCTTGAAAACATATACGGGGCAGAAAGTATACCCCAAAGGAAAAATAAAGGTGCCTGTTGTATACAACGGCAAGGAAATACAGAAGTTGTATTTATACGTTCTACAAGATGGTGGTCCACCGCTGTTGGGACATGAATGGATCAGGAAAATACGTTTCGACTGGTACTCCTTTCAGGCACTGACGGTGACCAGTAAGGAAAAAAATGATGATGATGTCATACCTGAATGATTAAAAGACATCTTGGCCAACGCCAAGGAAGTGTTTCAAGAGAAACTAGAACCTTGAAAGGCATCACCGCCTCTTTAAAAGTGGAAGATGCAGTAATTCCCAAGTTTTTTAAGGCAAGACCGGTGCCATACGCAATTCGTCCAGCAGTCGAGGCAGAGCTGGAGAATTTGGAAAAGGCAGGCGTATTATCTAAAATAGATTGGAGCGAGTGGGCAACACCCATCGTCCCAGTCATGAAGAAAGCATTGAAGAATGATAAATCTGAAGAACAGAGAAAAATTCGCATCTGCGGAGACTTCAAGGTGACTGTAAACCCGGTCCTTCACATGGTACAGTATCCTCTTCCGAGGATAGAAGATATTTTCGCCTCACTATCCGGAGGGAAACGTTTCACCAAAATTGACTTGGCACAGGCATATCTACAGATGGAGGTTGAAGAGGCCTCTAAAAAATATCTCACGATAAATACACACAAAGGTCTGTACCAGTGCAATCGACTGGTTTTCGGAGTAGCACCCGCTCCAGCTATCTGGCAAAGAGCAATGGAGCAAGTCCTCCAAGGGATTCTGGGGACTCAATGCTACCTAGACGACATCCTTGTAACAGGAGAAAACGACAACGAGCACCTTGCCAATTTGGAGCAGGTGCTCACTAGGCTGAGAGAACGGGGCCTACGAGCAAATAGCCCCAAGTGCGAATTTTTCCAAAATCAAATATCATATTGTGGCCACATAATTAATAAGGAAGGGTTGCATAAGTCACCTGAAAAAATTGAAGCGGTCATAAAAGCCCCAGCACCTGAAAATGTTTCACAATTAAGGTCGTTCCTGGGATTAATAAACTACTATCATAAATTTTTACCGAACTTATCAACTCTTCTACACCCTCTTAATGAACTGCTACAAACAGGAGTAATTTGGAAATGGAGCGAAGACTGTAAACGTGCCTTCCATAAATGCAAAGACTTAATCATGTCCAAAGAAGTTTTGGCTCATTACAACCCATCACTGCCAATCAGACTGGCGTGCGATGCATCCCCTTACGGCATAGGAGCAGTATTATCGCATAAATTCCCTGATGGCTCAGAACGGCCGATAGCTTTTGCGTCACGCTCATTGAACTCAGCTGAGTGTAACTATGCCCAAATCGACAGGGAAGCACTCAGCCTGGTATGGGGAGTGAAGAAATTCAACCATTACCTACACGGACAAAAATTTACCTTGTTGACTGACCATCAACCCCTCATCTCCATATTCAACCCTAAAAAGGGTGTCCCCATTATGACAGCGCAAAGGCTACAGAGGTGGTCCCTTTTTCTAGGGGCACACCAATACAACATAGAATACAAAGGATCAAAACAGCATGGGAATGCTGACGGTTTATCACGCCTTCCATTGCCAACGGTAGAAGAGGCACCTACAGTAGACCCAGTGGAGATGTTCCACTCAACCATAGTGGAATGTCTACCAGTAACAAATTCTGCCATTGAAAAGGAAA
This sequence comes from Somniosus microcephalus, assembly GCF_052327205.1. Lineage (NCBI taxonomy): Eukaryota > Metazoa > Chordata > Chondrichthyes > Squaliformes > Somniosidae > Somniosus > Somniosus microcephalus. Next base: position 110,566,249 of record NC_140998.1, on the reverse strand, counting down.
CGAGAAATGACCCGACTCTCTCACGAGTCTACGACTTAACGGTGAAGGGATGGCCAGCATATGGTGAACCACTGTTGCCAGCATTCTCGCAAAGAAGAGAACAGCTGTCAGTGTGCCGAGGAACCTTGATGTGTGGATCCAGAGCGGTGATTCCACCCAAACTCCAGGATAAAGTGCTAAAGGAGCTTCACGAGGGGCATCTGGGTGGAGTGAAAATGAAGAACCTAGCCAGAGCGTTTGTATGGTGGCCAGGTATCGATGGAGACATCGAAGAAATGACCAAGAGCTGCCTAGGATGCCAGAAAGTCCAAAACGCTCCACCCCAAGCCCCTCTACATCCATGGGAGTGGCAAAGGGTACACATCGACTTTGCTGGTCCATTTATGGACTCAATGGCCTAGAAATTCAGTTGCGTGCGCCCGCCGTTAGCGCCTTAGGAGGAGTAGATCTCGAGTGCTAGGCACTTAGTGGCCGGGCGCAGGGCGATCTGCGCCTACGCCCAACTTCAGTAGACATTTAGCGCTGGCGCAAAGTGTTTGCGCGCGCTCAGCTGCGCACGCAGATTATGACGTCATTTCCTCGTGCAACGCCCTTTGTGCGCCCCAATCCGGAACTTCAGTCGCGCCCGCCCAATGTGGGCGTGGCGCTCCTAAGAACTGTGAACTGGAACGCAGCAGAGGCCATGCGGGCCTCGGGGAGCGCTAATTAAAGGGCACTTACCCTGAACTATAAAGGCCAGCCATTTTGCAGCAATCACTCTTGTGCAACGGATTTCTGGACAGAGACCAAGGCAGAGAGGTTACTGCTTTGGCCCAACATAGGAGAGGTATTTTTGGCTTCAGGCCAGAGCTTGGCAATTCGCCTTCATTGTGAGGTAATTGTTTGCCACTATATTATGGGGGCTGCATGGGGTGCCAACCCTCAGTTTCAGCATTATGTGCGAAGGGCTCGCAGACGCTGTGTGAGAGGGGCAGCCCTGGCTAGACACAGAGGGGGCAACAGGCGTCCGCTACCTAGGCCTTACCCACTCAGGAAATACCGACAGCAGGTGTCCTATCTCACCATGCCTGCCGCGCAGTGTGTTAGGAGGCTGCGCTTCAGAAGGGAGGTGGTTGCAGAGATCTGCCATCTGCTTCACAGAGATCTGCGTCCACAGCTGAGGTGCAGGACGTCTCTGTCGGTGGAAGTGAAGGTCACGGTGGCTCTGAACTTCTATGCAAGCGGCTCCTTCCAAGCCGCTGTTGGGGACATTGCTAACATATCCCAGTTCGCCGTGCATTGCTGCATCCGCCAGGTGACCAATGCCCTTTTCAGAAGGAGACACCAATTCATCTCCTTCCCCATGACCCTGGAGAAGCAGCAGCAGCGTGCAGTGGGATTTGCGAGAACAGCAGGCTTCCCCATGGTGCAGGGCACCATTGACTGCACGCATGTGGCTTTGCGTGCACCTATCCACAATGCCGAGGATTACCGCAACCGGAAGGGCTACCATTCCCTCAATGTACAGCTGGTGTGTGACCACAGGCAGCGCATCCTAGCTGTCAATGCCCGCTTTCCAGGCAGCAGCCACGATGCATTTATCCTGCGACAGACTACTGTGGCTGACATGTTCCAGGCACAGCCTCCCCCAAGAGGATGGCTTATCAGGGACAAAGGCTATCCTTTGTGTACCTGGCTCATGACCCCGCTCCGCGCGGCCAGGACCCCTGCTGCGGAGGCATACAACGAAAGCCATCAAGCCACTAGGAACATCATAGAACAAACAATTGGTGTCCTCAAGCAACGGTTCCGCTGCCTGGATCGTTCCGGAGGATCTCTGCAGTATTCGCCGGAGAGAGTCTCCCAGGTCGTGGTCGTCTGCTGCATGCTGCACAACCTGGCTATCCGCAGGACTCAGGCACTGCCACCTCACGCTGGAGCACCACCTCAGGAGGAGGAGCAGGAGGAGCATGAGGAGGAGGAGGAGGAGGAGTACCAGCCCAGGAGGGAGGCACAAGGTCCAAGGGCCGCCCGTCGGCGGCTTATTGAACGTCACTTCTAGGCCCCCTGTCAGGGAATGGCTTGTGGCAATGAAGGGACCTGAATGCAGCCGCTCCGCAAGCCCTCAGCCGGTTAAGGCAACAACCACTTCAAACATCAAACATGGACAAGCTGAATAAATAAAATGCTTTATTGAACAAACTCAGGGCCCTTCCCACATGAAACCCAAAAACAGACAACACACCCAAAAAACTGTCAGACACATGACTCACTCCCACAACCTGGGGAGGAAGAAAAAAACATTTCCACAACAATGACCTTCATCCTCGGCCTTACAAAAACCAGCATTCCCATAAACAATACAACCATCCCAATATAAAAACACATTTGCCCACACCCTCTACTTTGTGGCCCGCGAGGGCGATTCCTTGACCAGCCTTTTGCGGCCCCTGGCCGCCCTGCTGCTCCTCCTCAAAGTGTGCCCAGTGGCTGCTGCAAGGCTGGGGGAAGGCTCCTGAGGGGCACATGGCGTGACGGGAGATGCCCTTGGGGGTCTGCCTAGACAAGCTCTGGCCCTCGAGGGGCCGGCTGGTGACTGCTGCAGCTGTGGCTGGGCAGCAGCAGTCTCTCCAGCAGCTCGTCGCAGCTCCACTGGGGGAGTGGCAGTGGCGGCTGCAGGAATGGGGGCAAGCTGACTGATGGCAGGTGCTCGCTGCTCGCCTGAGACACTGGCACTCGCCCGGGCCAGCACTGCAGCATGCGCAGCAATCTGCTGAAGGACAGACCGCTGTGCTGCTGCAGCACGGCGGGTGCCCTGGCGATGCCTGGCTGACACAGCGAGTGTGGCAGCAGTGAGTGCCCGTACTGCCCTGGTCTGTGCCCGCATCAGACCAGCCAGTGACTGCACGGCACCGCTGATCACCTGTCGACTCGCGGACTGCTCTGCCCCGAAATCGGACCGACTCGCGGACAGCTCTGCCCCGATTTCTGCCTGACTCGCGGACTGCTTTGCCCCGAATTCGGCCCGACTCGCGTCCTGTGCTGCCCCGAATTCGGCCCGACTCGCGGCCTGTGCTGCTTCGAATTGTTCGAAGCTCCTGGCCTGTGAGGCGCCGAAATCGGCCACACTATGAGCCAGGGACTCGATGGCCTCAGGCAACCGTGCCACAACCCCCATGAACTCGGTGTGCCGGCGATCCGAGTCCACGGACATTTGATCGAGGAGGCGCACCTCCTTGGCGAGGACCGTCTCCGGACTGGAGGCCGGACTCTCCCTCTGGGGAGAAGGCCGCTGAGCTGGCCGACCCTTCCCGCGTTGCTGGATGCCACTGGGCCCAGCAACTACACTCCCCTGCGACCCTTCCCCCCTCTGGGAAGAAGGCCGCCGAGCTGGCCGACCCGTCCCGCGTTGCTGCACGCCACTGGGCACAGGAGCTACACTCCCCTGCGACACTTCCCCCTGGCTGTTCTCCAGGGAAGACGTGTCCCCTCCATTGGCATCCCCTGGCGCGGCTGAGGGTTCCCCTGATGGGCCGCCTTGCTCTTCCTCTTCCTCCTCCTCCTCCTCCTCTTCCGAGGGGCTGTCACTAGCAGCTTCAGGGACCTCCTCCTCACCATCTGAAAGCAGGAAGGCACAAGAGTAGCTTTAGCGTGAGGAGAGGGCGTCAGCGAGGGAGGCATGAGTGGTGGCATTCAGCGCATTGGTCGGACAGTGGCAAAGGATGTAGATCTGAAGCGCAAGTGGGACGAGAGAGGTCGAAAAGATGATGTCCTTACCATTGGTGCCCAGAACAGGGTCGGCATCTCCAGATGCAACGGGGCCAATCACCCGGGCACCCATGAGGCTACCCACGCGCTCTTCAAGGTCACTGAGCTGCTGGATCTGGGGACCGCCTCCCCCGGTCACAGTCCGGCTCTTCTGATTGTGTGCCAGCTTGGCCTGCAAGAGAAAGGACGGCCTCTAAGTACAGTGTGGTGCCCAGATCTTGTGTGCACTGCCTCCCATGGTCGAATAGCTTGGCCAGTGTGGTGCCCTGATCTTGTGTGCATTGCCTCCCATGGTCGAATAGCTTGGCCAGTGTGGTGCCGTGACCTTGTGTGCACTGCCTCCCATGGTCGAATAGCTTGGCCAGTGTGTAAAGTGCAGAATGTGCAATTGATCTTCATGCCAGTCCCATAGCTGCTGGATGAGGGCTGGCCATTAGGGCTTTTAGGTCCCTTTGCCCATAATGTGAGGTGCACATGCAAGGATGAGGAGGACACTGGAAAGGGCACTCACCCTGACAATCCTTGTGAGGTCATTGAATTTTTTTCGGCATTGGACACCAGTCCTGGGGACCTCGCTGTTGGATGTGACCCTGTGGGCGACCTCCCTCCAGGCTTTCCTGTAGACGCTGGTGACAGGCTTCTTGCCACTGTCCGGGAACAAGAGTTTGCGTCTACTCTCCAAAGCCCTAACCAGCACCCTCAAATCATGGCCAGTGAAGCGCTGCGCTCGTTCACGGGCCTTCTGCATCTTTCCCGGCGCTATTTCTGTTCAGCAGCAGTGTTTAGGCCTAGCTGGAGGACTGCAGTGTCCAGGGCGTGGCAGCAGACGAACTCGACCCTTCCCCCTTTAAGAGCTGGCCGGCGCCAGGGTGTCTGCTGTCAATCAAGAAATGACCGCACCTGCGCTGCGCCCGGCCTCGGCGGTTTAGCTCAGCACCGCCGGCTTTGCGCCTAAAGATAGTTGTGTAACGCCAGTTTTAGCGCTCGAGCAAACTCTTAGTGCGAAGCTACTGAATATCGGCGAAGTGGCCTCGACTTTGCGCCGGGCGCAAACTTTACCGGCCGCCTGACTTCTCCGCCCCAAAAGTGGCTATACTGAATTTCTAGGCCAAAGTTCTTAATCGCGGTTGATGCACACTCCAAGTGGCCGGAGGTAATAAAGATGTCCTCCACCACCACGGAAAAAACCATCACAGTATTAAGGACCATATTTGCCAGGAATGGGCTGCCGGAACAGATCTGTTCTGATAATGGACCGCAATTTGTGTCCGAAGAATTCAGGAAGTTCTTAAAAAACAATGGGGTTAAGCACTACACGTTCACCCCATACCATCCCGCCACCAATGGATTGGCTGAAAGGTTTGTCCAGACCTTCAAGAAGGCCATAAAGGCCATGGGTAATGAAGACATAAAACTTCAGCACAAGGTGGATAACTTCTTGTTCACATACAGGGATGCAACAGATATGGTTACAAACCAAACTCCCGCCATGATGTTCTTCAATAGAAGCCTAAGGTGCCGGCTGGATTTGATCAAGCCCAACATCAGAAGGGACGTGGAGAACCGGCAATTTCAAGGCATGAATGAAAGGCCAACTAGAACCTTCCAGATAGGTCAACAAGTTTTGGCCCGGGACTACCGTACCGAGAAATGGCAGCCTGGAACTATCTGCACATGACTAGGACAACTGATGTATACCGTGGACATCGGAGAAAGCATAATAAGGTGCCATGCTGAGCAAATCATAGAGTCATCCAAAAAGGGACAACCTACGCCACAACTCTATATGCCTAACGATGAAGTAGAGATACCCATATCTACCTCCGATCCAGTGATACTGGAACCCGATGAACCCGACACTGGCATTCAAGCCGAATCAGCCTTGCCAAAAGAACCTACTACACCACCAGAAACTACTACACCACCGAGGTGTTATACAGACCGAGTCAGGAAGCCTCCAGAGAGACTGACTTATAATTAATTAACTGCAGCAATGTATAGATTATTTTTCTTGTAACATGTAATTAATATTTATTAAAATATTATGTACTGGTTAGCTAAAAGGGGAGGATTTGTAGTGTATGTGCCTTTAAGAGCCCCATGTGTACTGTAATGCCGGTAATGGCCACTCGGCTATATAAGCCTGAGTATTGTGTTGTATCCGTTAGTTCCCCTCCAGACTTTGCTTAGTAAACACCTATCAAACCAACTCCTGTCTTCAGTGTCTCTATCAACACACAGACACAACAAATGCTGTTGACGGAGGAATGTCAGTGAAGTTGGAGGAGGTAGGCTGGTGATGTTGGTGGAGCAATGTCGGTGATGTTGGAGGAGGAATGCCCGTGGTGTTGGTGGGGGCTTGTGGGTGATGTTGGTGGAGTAATGTCAGTTGTGTTGGTGGGGGATTGTGGGTGATGTTGGTGGAGGAATGTCAGTGATGTTGATGGAGGCATGTCGGTGAACTTGGTGGGGGAATGTCGGTGATCTTGGAGGAGGAATGTTGGTGAGGTTGGAGGAGGAATGTCGGTGATGTTCCAAGAGGAATGTCAGTGATGTTGGAGGAGGAATGTCGGTGATGTTGGTGGAGGCATGTCGGTGATCTTGGTGGGGGAATGGCGGTGATGTTGGAGGAGGAATGTTGGTGATGTTGGAGGAGGAATGTCAGTGATGTTGATGGAGGAATGTCGGTGATGTTGGAGAAGGAATGCCGATGGTGTTGCTGGGGGATTGTGGGTGATGTTGCTGGAGGAATGTCGGTGATGTTGTTGGAGAAATGTCCGTGATGTTGGAGGAGGATTATCAGTGACGTTGGAGGAAGAATGTCAGTGAAGTTGATGGTGGAACATCGGTGATGTTGGAGGAGGAATGTCAGTGAAATTAATGGAGGAATGTTGGTGATGTTGGAGGAGGAATGTCAGTGATGTTGATGGAGGATTGTCGGTGATGTTGGAGGAGGAATGTCGGTGATGTTGATGGAGGCATGTTGGTGATCCTAGTGGGGGAATATCTGTGATGATGGAGGCAGAATGTCAGTGATGTTGCAAGAAGAATGTCAGTGAAATTGAGGGAGGAATGTCGGTGATGTTGGAGGAGGAATGTCGGTGATGTTGATGGAGGAATGTCGGTGATGTTGGAGGAGGAATGTCAGTGATGTTGATGGAGGATTGTCGGTGATGTTGGAGGAGGAATGTCAGTGAAATTGATGGAGGAATGTCGGTGATGTTGGAGGAGGAATGTCAATGAAATTGATGGAGGAATGTCGGTGATGTTGGAGTTGGAATATTAGTGATGTTGATGGAGGAATGTCGGTGATGTTGATGGAGGCATGTTGGTGGTGTTGGAGGAGGAATGCTAGTGATGTTGGAGGAGTGTCGGTGATGTTGGAGGAGGAATGTCGGTGATGTTGATGGAGGAATGTCGGTGATGTTGGAGGAGGAATGCCAGTAATGTTCATGGAGGAGTGTCGGTGATGTTGGAGGAGGAATGTCAGTGATGTTGATGGAGGAATGTCAGTGATGTTGGAGGAGGAATGTCGGTGATGTTGATGGAAGAATGTCGGTGATGTTGGAGGAGGAATGTCGGTGATGTTGATGGAAGAATGCCGGTGATGTTGGAGGAGGAATGTCAGTGATGTTGATGGAGGAGTGTCGGTGATGTTGGAGGAGGAATGTCGGTGATGTTGGAGGAGGTATGCCGGTGATGTTGGAGGAGGAATGTCGGTGATGTTGATGGAGGAATGTCAGTGATGTTGGAGGAGGAATGTTGGTGATGTTGATGTAGGCATGTTAGTGATCTTGGTGGGGGAATATCGTTGATGTTGGAGGCAGAATGTCAGTGATGTTGCAAGAAGAATGTCAGTGAAATTGATGGAGGGATGTCGGTGTTGTTGGAGGAGAAATGTCAGTGAAATTGAGGTAGGAATTTCGGTGATGCTGGAGGAGGCATGTCAGAGATGGAGGGGCAATGTCAGTGATGTTGGAGGAGGAATGTCAGTGCTGTTGGAGGAGGAATGCCTGTGATGTTGGAGGAGGAATGTCGGTGATGTTGATGGAGGAATGTCGGAGATGTTGCAGGAAGAATGTCGGTGTTGTTGGAGGAGGAATGTCAGTGCTGCTGGAGCAGGAATGTCGATGCTGTTGACGGAGGAATCTCAGTGATGTTGGAGGAGGTATGCCGGTGATGTTGGTGGAGCAATGTCGGTGATGTTGGAGGAGGAATGTCAGTGATGTTGGAGGAGGAATGTCGGTGATGTTGTTGGGGGAATGTCAGTGATGTTGTTGGGGGAATGTCAGTGATGCTGGAGGAGGAATGCCGGTGGTGTTGGTGGGGGCTTGTGGGTGATGTTGGTGGAGGAATGCCGGTTGTGTTGGTGGAGGATTGTGGGTGATGTTGGTGGAGGAATGTCAGTGATGTTGATGGAGGCATGCCGGTGATCTTGGTGGGGGAATGTCGGTGATCTTGGAGGAGGAATGTTGGTGATGTTGGAGGAGGAATGTCGGTGATGTTCCAAGAGGAATGTCAGTGTTGTTGCTGGAGGAATGTCAGTGATGTTGGAGGAGAAATGTCGGTGATGTTGGTGGAGGCATGTCGGTGATCTTGGTGGGGGAATGGCGGTGATGTTGGAGGAGGAATGTTGGTGATGTTGGAGGAGGAATGTCAGTGATGTTGGTGGAGGAATGTCAGTGATGTCGGAGGAGGAATGTCAGTGATGTTGCTGGAAGAATGTCGGTGATGTTGATGGAAGAATGTCGGTGATGTTGGAGGAGGAATGCCAATGGTGTTGCTGGGTGATTGTGGGTGATGTTGGTGGAGCAATGTCGGTGATGTTGGAGGAGGAATGTCTGTGATGTTGATGGAGGCACGTTGGTGATCTTGGTGGGGGAATGTCGGTGATGTTGGAGGCAGAATGTCAGTGATGGTGCAAGAAGAATGTCAGTGAAATTGATGGAGGAATGTCAGTGATGTTGGAGGAGGAATGTCGGTGATGTTGATGGAAGAATGTCGGTGATGTTGGATGAGGATTGTCGGTGATGTTGATGGAAGAATGTCGGTGCTGTTGGAGCAGGAATGTCGATGCTGTTGACGGAGGAATGTCAGTGATGCTGGAGGAGGTATGCCGGTGAAGTTGGTGGAGCAATGTCGGTGATGTTGAAGGAGGAATGCCCGTCGTGTTGGTGGGGGCTTGTGGGTGATGTTGGTGGAGGAATGTCAGTTGTGTTGGTGGGGGATTGTGGGTGATGTTGGTGGAGGATTGTCAGTGATGTTGATGGAGGCATGTCGGTGAACTTGGTGGGGGAATGTCGGTGATCTTGGAGGAGGAATGTTGGTGATGTTGGAGGAGGAATGCCGGTGATGTTCCAAGAGGAATGTCTGTGTTGTTGCTGGAGGAATGCCAGTGCTGTTGGAGGAGGAATGTCGGTGATGTTGGTGGGGGAATGTCGGTGATGCTGGAGGAGGAATGTCAGTGATGTTGGTGGAGGAATGTTAGTGATGTTGGAGGAGGAATGCCGGTGATGTTGATGGAGGAATTTTGGTGATGTTGGAGGAGGAATGCCGATGGTGTTGCTGGAGGATTGTGGGTGATGTTGCTGGAGGAATGTCGGTGATGTTGGAGGAGGAATGTAAGTGAAATTGATGGAGGAATGTTGGTGATGTTGGAGGAGGAATGTCAGTGACGTTGATGGAGGAATGTCGGTGATGTTGGAGGAGGAATGTCAGTGAAATTGATGGAAGAATGTCGGTGATGTTGGAGTTGGAATATCAGTGATGTTGATGGAGGAATGTCGGTGATGTTGATGGAGGCATGTCGGTGGTGTTGGAGGAGGAATGCTAGTGATGTTGGAGGAGTGTCGGTGATGTTGGAGGAGGAATGTCGGTGATGTTGATGGAGGAATGTCAGTGATGTTGATGGAGGATTGTCGGTGATGTTGGAGGAGGAATGTCGGTGATGTTGCTGGAGGCATGTTGGTGATCTTGGTGGGGGAATGTCGGTGATGTTGGAGGCAGAATGTCAGTGATGTTGCAAGAAGAATGTCAGTCAAATTGATGGAGGAATGTCGGTGTTCTGCAGGAGAAATGTCCGTGAAATTGAGGGAGGAATGTTGGTGATGTTGGAGGAGGAATATCAGTGAAATTGAAGGAGGAATGTCCGTGGTGTTGGAGGAGGAATGCTGGTGATGTTGATGGAGGAATGTCGGTGATGTTGGAGAAGGAATGCCGATGGGGTTGCTGGGGGATTGTGGGTGATGTTGCTGGAGGAATGTCGGTGATGTTGGAGGAGGAATGTCAGTGAAATTGATGGAGGAATGTTGGTGAACTTGGAGGAGGAATGTCAATGATGGTGATGGAGGAATATCGGTGATGTTGGGTGAATGTTGGTGATATTTGTGGAGGAATGTCAGTGAAATTGATGGAGGAATGTTGGTGAACTTGGAGGAGGAATGTCAATGATGGTGATGGAGGAATATCGGTGATGTTGGGTGAATGTTGGTGATATTTGTGGAGGAATGTCAGTGATGTTGGAGGAGGAATGTCGGTGATGTTGATGGAGGAATGTCGGTGATGTTGGAGGAGGAATGTCGGTGATGTTGATGGAGGAATGTCAGTGATGTTGATGGAGGATTGTCGGTGATGTTGGAGGAGGAATGTCGGTGATGTTGATGGAGGCATGTTGGTGATCCTGGTGGGGGAATATCGTTGATGTTGGAGGCAGAATGTCAGTGATGTTGCAAGAAGAATGTGAGTGAAATTGAGGGAGGAATGTCGGTGATGTTGGAGGAGGAATGTCAGTGAAATTGATGGAGGAACGTCGGTGATGTTGGAGTTGGAATATCAGTGATGTTGATGGAGGAATGTCGGTGATGTTGATGGAGGCATGCCGGTGGTGTTGGAGGAGGAATGCTAGTGATGTTGGAGGAGTGTCGGTGATGTTGATGGAGGAATGTCGGTGATGTTGGAGGGGGAATGCCAGTGATGTTCATGGAGGAGTGTCGGTGATGTTGGAGGAGGAATGTCGGTGATGTTGATGGAGGAATGTCAGTGATGCTGGAGGAGGAATGTCGGTGATGTTGATGGAAGAATGTCGGTGATGTTGGAGGAGGAATGTCGGTGATGTTGATGGAAGAATGCCGGTGATGTTGGAGGAGGAATGTCAGTGATGTTGATGGAGGAGTGTCGGTGATGTTGGAGGAGGAATGTCGGTGATGTTGATGGAGGAATGTCGGTGATGTTGGAGGGGGAATGCCAGTGATGTTCATGGAGGAGTGTCGGTGATGTTGGAGGAGGAATGTCGGTGATGTTGATGGAGGAATGTCAGTGATGCTGGAGGAGGAATGTCGGTGATGTTGATGGAAGAATGTCGGTGATGTTGGAGGAGGAATGTCGGTGATGTTGATGGAAGAATGCCGGTGATGTTGGAGGAGGAATGTCAGTGATGTTGATGGAGGAGTGTCGGTGATGTTGGAGGAGGAATGTCGGTGATGTTGATGGAGGAATGTCAGTGATGTTGGAGGAGGAATGTCGGTGATGTTGATGTCGGCATGTTGGTGATCTTGGTGGGGGAATGTCGGTGATGTTGGAGGCAGAATGTCAGTGATGTTGCAAGAAGAATGTCAGTGAAATTGATGGACGGATGTCGGTGTTGGAGGAGAAATGTCAGTGAAATTGAGGTAGGAATTTCGGTGATGCTGGAGGAGGAAGGTCAGATATGGAGGAGCAATGTCAGTGATGTTGGAGGAGGAATGTCAATGATGTTGGAGGAGGAATGCCTGTGATGTTGGAGGAGGAATGTCGGTGATGTTGATGGAGGAATGTCGGAGATGTTGCAGGAGGAATGTCGGTGTTGTTGGAGGAGGAATGTCAATGCTGTTGGAGCAGGAATGTTGATGCTGTTGACGCAGGAATCTCAGTGATGTTGGAGGAGGTATGCCGGTGATTTTGGTGGAGCAATGTCGGTGATGTTGGAGGAGGAATGTCAGTGATGTTGGAGGAGGAATGTCGGTGATGTTGTTGCGGGAATGTCGATGATGTTGGTGGGGGAATGTCAGTGATGCTGGAGGAGGAATGCCGGCGGTGATGGTGGGGGCTTGTAGGTGATGTTGGTGGCGGAATGCCGGTTGTTTTGGTGGAGGATTGTGGGTGATGTTGGTGGAGGAATGTCAGTGATGTTGATGGAGGCATGTCGGTGAGCTTGGTGGGGGAATGTCGGTGATCTTGGAGGAGGAATGTTGGTGATGTTGGAGGAGGAATGTCGGTGATGTTCCAAGAGGAATGTCAGTGTTGTTGCTGGAGGAATGTCAGTGATGTTGGAGGAGGAATGTCAGTGATGTTTTTGGAAGCATGTCGGTGATCTTGGTGGGGGAATGGCGGTGATGTTGGAGGAGGAATGTTGGTGATGTTGGAGGAAGAATGTCAGTGATGTTGGTGGAGGAATGTCAGTGATGTTGGAGGAGGAATGCCGGTGATGTTGATGGAGAAATGTCGGTGATGTTGGAGGAGGAATGCCGATGGTGTTGTTGGGGGATTGTGGGTGATGTTGCTGGAGGAATGTCAGTGATGTTGGAGGAGGAATGTCGGTGATGTTGATGGAAGAATGTCGGTGATGTTGGAGGAGGAATGCCAGTGATGTTGATGGAAGAGTGTCAGTGACGTTGGAGGAGGAATGTCAGTGACGTTGATGGAGGCATGTTGGTGATCTTGGTGGGGGAATGTCGGTGATGTTGGAGGCATAATGTCAGTGATGTTGCAAGAAGAATGTCAGTGAAATTGATGGAGGAATGTCAGTGATGTTGGAGGAGGAATGTTGGTGATGTTGATGGAAGAATGTCGGTGATGTTGGAGGAGTATTGTCGGTGATGTTGATGGAAGAATGTCGGTGCTGTTGGAGCAGGAATGTCGATGCTGTTGACGGAGGAATGTCATTGATGTTGGAGGAGGAATGTCGGTGATGTTCCAAGAGGAATGTCAGTGTTGTTGCTGGAGGAATGTCAGTGATGTTGGAGGAGGAATGTCGGTGATGTTTTTGGAAGCATGTCGTTGATCTTGGTGGGGGAATGGCAGTGATGTTGGAGGAGGAATGTTGGTGATGTTGGAGGAGGAACGTCAGTGATGTTGGTGGAGGAATGTCAGTGATGTTGGAGGAGGAATGCCGGTGAGGTTGATGGAGGAATGTCGGTGATGTTGGAGGAGGAATGCCGATGGTGTTGCTGGGGGATGTAGGTGATGTTGCTGGAGGAATGTCGGTGATGTTGGAGGAGGAATGTCGGTGATGTTGATGGAAGAATGTCGGTGATGATGGAGGAGGAATGTCAGTGATGTTGATGGAAGAGTGTCAGTGATGTTGGAGGAGGAATGTCAGTGACGTTGATGGAGTATTGTTGGTGATGTTGGAGGAGGAATGTCTTTGATGTTGATGGAGGAGGTTTGGTGACCTTGGTGGGGGAATGTCGGTGATGTTGGAGGTAGAATGTCAATGATGTTGCAAGAAGAATGTCAGTGAAATTGATGGAAGAATGTCGGTGCTGTTGGAGCAGGAATGTCGATGCTGTTGACGGAGGAATGTCAGTGATGTTAGAGGATGTATGCCAGTGATGTTGGTGGTGCAATGTCGGTGATTTTGAAGGAGGAATGCCCGTGGTGTTGGTGGGGGCTTGTGGGTGATGTTGGTGGAGGAATGTTAGTTGTTTTGGTTTGGGATTGTCGGTGATGTTGGTGGAGGATTTTCAGTGATGTTGATGGAGGCATGTCGGTGATCTTGGTGGGGGAATGTCGGTGATCTTGGAGGAGGAATGTTGGTGATGTTGGAGGAGGAATGTCGGTGATGTTCCAAGAGGAATGTCTGTGCTGTTGCTGGAGGAATGTCAGTGATGTTGGAGGAGGAATGTCGGTGATTTTGGTGGGGGAATGTCGGTGATGTTGGAGGAGGAATGTTGGTGAGGTTGCAGGAAGAATTTCAGTGATGTTGGAGGAGGAATGCCGGTGATGTTGATGGAGGAATGTTGGTGATGTTGGAGGAGGAATGTCGGTGATGTTGTTGGAGGAATGTCAGTGACGTTGATGGAGGAATGTCGGTGATGTTGGAGGAGGAATGTCAGTGAAATTGATGGAAGAATGTCGGTGATGTTGGAGGAGGATTATCAGTGACGTTGGAGGAAGAATGTCAGTGAAGTTGATGGTGGAACATCGGTGATGTTGGGTGAATGTCGCTGATATTTGTGGAGGAATGTCAGTGATGTTGGAGGAGGAATGTCGGTGATGTTGATGGAGGAATGTCGGTGATGTTGGAGGAGGAATGCCAGTGATGTTCATGGAGGAGTGTCGGTGATGTTGGAGGAGGAATGTCGGTGATGTTGATGGAGAAATGTCAGTGATGTTGATGGAGGATTGTCGGTGATGTTGGAGGAGGAATGTCGGTGATGTTGATGGAGGCATGTTGGTGATCTTGGTGGGGGAATGTCGGTGATGTTGGATGCAGAATGTCAGTGATGTTGCAAGAAGATTGTCAGTGAAATTGATGGAGGAATGTCGGTGTTGTTGCAGGAGAAATGTCAGTGAAATTGAGGGAGGAATGTTGGTGATGTTGGAGGAGGAATATCAGTGAAATTGAAGGAGGAATGTCGGTGATGTTGGAGGAGGAATGTCAGTGAAATTGATGGTGGAATGTCGGTGATGTTTGAGTTGGAATGTCAGTGTTGTTGATGGAGGAATGTCGGTGATGTTGGAGGAGGAATGCCAGTGATGTTGGAGGAGTGTCGGTGATGTTGGAGGAGGAATGTCGGTGATGTTGATGGAGGAATGTCGGTGATATTGGAGGAGGAATGCCAGTGATGTTCATGGAGGATTGTCGGTGATGTTGGCGGAGGAATGTCGATGATGATGATGGAGGAATGTCAGTGATGTTGGAGGAGGAATGTCGGTGATGTTGATTTAAGAATGTCGGTGATGTTGGAGGAGGAATGTCTGTGATGTTGATGGAAGAATGTCGGTGATGTTGGAGGAGGAATGTCGGTGATGTTGATGGAAGAATGTCGGTGATGTTGGAGGAGGAATGTCAGTGATGTTGATGAAGGAGTGTCGGTGATGTTGAAGGAGGCATGTTGGTGATCTTGGTGGGGGAATGTCAGTGATGTTGGAGGCAGAATGTCAGTGATGTTGCAAGAAGAATGTCAGTGAAATTGATGGAGGAATGTCAGTGATGTTGGAGGTGGACTGTTGGTGATGTTGATGGAAGAATGTCGGTGATGTTGGAGGAGGAATGTCGGTGATATTGATGGAAGAATGTCGGTGCTGTTGGAGCAGGAATGTCGATGCTGTTGACGGAGGAATGACAGTGATGTTGGAGGAGGTATGCCGATGATGTTGGTGGAGCAATGTCGGTGATGTTGAAGGAGGAATGCCCGTGGTGTTGGTGGGGGCTTGTGGGTGATGTTGGTGGAGGAATGTCAGTTGTGTTGGTGGGGGATTGTGGGTGATGCTGGTGGAGGAATGTCAGTGATGTTGATGGAGGCATGTCGGTGATCTTGGAGGAGGAATGTTGGTGATGTTGGAGGAGGAATGTCAGTGATGTTCCAAGAGGAATGTCTGTGTTGTTGCTGGAGGAATGTCAGTGATGTTGGAGGAGGAATGTCGGTGATGTTGGTGGAGGCATGTCGGTGATCTTGGTGGGGGAATGTCAGTGATGTTGCAGGAGGAATGTCGGTGATGTTGATGGAGGAATGTTGGTGATGTTGGAGGAGGAATGTCAGTGATGTTGATGGAGGATTGTCGGAGATGTTGGAGGAGGAATGTCGGTGATGTTGATGGAGGCATGTTGGTGATCCTGGTGGGGGAATATCGGTGATGTTGGAGGCAGAATGTCAGTGATGTTGCAAGAAGAATGTGAGTGAAATTGAGGGAGGAATGTCGGTGATGTTGGAGGAGGAATGTCAGTGAAATTGCTGGAGGAATGTCGGTGATGTTGGAGGAGGAATGTCAGTGAAATTGATGGAGGAATGTCGGTGATGTTCGAGTTGGAATATCAGTGATGTTGATGGAGGCATGTCGGTGATGTTGGAGGAGGAATTCTAGTGATGTTGGAGGAGTGTCGGTGATGTTGGAGGAGGAATGTCGGTGATGTTGATGTTGTAATGTCGGTGATGTTGATGGAGGAATGTCGGTGATGTTCGAGGAAGAATGCCAGTGATGTTCATGGAGGAGTGTCGGTGATGTTGGCGGAGGAATGTCGGTGATGATGATGGAGGAATGTCAGTGATGTTGGAGGAGGAATGTCGGTGATGTTGATTTAAGAATGTCGGTGATGTTGGAGGAGGAATGTCTGTGATGTTGATGGAAGAATGTCAGTGATGTTGGAGGAGGAATGTCGGTGAAGTTGATGGAAGAATGTCGGAGATGTAGCAGGAGGAATGTCGGTGTTGTTGGAGGAGGAATGTCGGTGCTGTTGGAGCAGGAATGTCGATGCTGTTGACGGAGGAATGTCAGTGATGTTGGAGGAGGTATGCCGGTGATATTGGTGGAGCAATGTCGGTGATGTTGGAGGAGGAATGTCAGTGATGTTGGAGGAGGAATTTCGGTGATCTTGGTGGGGGAATGTCGGTGATGTTGGAGGGGGAATGTTGGTGATGTTGCAGGAGGAATGTCAGTGATGTTGGTGGAGGAATGTCAGTGATGTTGGAGGAGGAATGCCGGTGATGTTGATGGAGGAATGTCGGTGATGTTGGAGGAGGAATGCCGATCGTGTTGCTTGGGGATTGTGGGTGATGTTGCTGGAGGAATGTCGGTGATGTTGTTGGAGAAATATCCGTGATGTTGGAGAAGGATTATCAGTGACGTTGGAGGAAGAATGTCACTGAAGTTGATGGTGGAACATCGGTGATGTTGGAGGAGGAATGTCAGTGAAATTAATGGAGGAATGTTGGTGATGTTGGAGGAGGAATGTCAGTGAAATTGATGGAGGAATGTTGTTGATGTTGGAGGAGGAATGTCAGTGACATTGATGGAGTAATGTCAGTGACATTGATACAGGAATGTCAGTGATGTTGATGGAGGAATATCGGTGATGTTGGTGAATGTCGGTGATGTTTGTGGAGGAATGTCAGGGATGTTGCAGGAGGAATGTCGGTGATGTTGATGGAGGAATGTTGGTGATGTTGGAGGAGGAATGTCAGTGATGTTGATGGAGGATTGTCGGTGATGTTGGAGGAGGAATGTCGGTGATGTTGATGGAGGCATGTTGGTGATCCTGGTGGGGGAATATCGGTGATGTTGGAGGCAGAATGTCAGTGATGTTGCAAGAAGAATGTGAGTGAAATTGAGGGAGGAGTGTCGGTGATGTTGGAGGAGGAATGTCAGTGAAATTGACGGAGGAATGTCGGTGATGTTGGAGGAGGAATGTCAGTGAAATTGATGGAGGAATGTCGGTGATGTTCGAGTTGGAATATCAGTGATGTTGATGGAGGAATGTCGGTGATGTTGATGGAGGCATGTCGGTGATGTTGGAGGAGGAATTCTAGTGATGTTGGAGGAGTGTCGGTGATGTTGGAGGAGGAATGTCGGTGATGTTGATGTTGTAATGTCGGTGATGTTGATGTTGTAATGTCGGTGATGTTGGAGGAGGAATGCCAGTGATGTTCATGGAGGAGTGTCGGTGATGTTGGCGGAGGAATGTCGGTGATGATGATGGAGGAATGTCAGTGATGTTGATGGAGGCATGTCGGTGATCTTGGAGGAGGAATGTTGGTGATGTTGGACGAGGAATGTCGGTGATGTTCCAAGAGGAATGTCGGTGTTGTTGCTGGAGGAATGTCAGTGATGTTGGAGGAGGAATGTCGGTGATGTTGGTGGAGGCATGTCGGTGATCTTAGTGGGGAAATGTCAGTGATGTTGCAGGAGGAATATCGGTGATGTTGATGGAGGAATGTTGATGATGTTGGAGGAGGAATGTCAGTGATGTTGATGGAGGATTGTCGGTGATGTTGGAGGAGGAATGTCGGTGATGTTGATGGAGGCATGTTGGTGATCCTGGTGGGGGAATATCGGTGATGTTGGAGGCAGAATGTCAGTGATGTTGCAAGAAGAATGTCAGTGAAATTGAGGGAGGAATGTCGGTGATGTTGGAGGAGGAATGTCAGTGAAATTGATGGAGGAATGTCAGTTATGTTGGAGGAGGAATGTCAGTGAAATTGATGGAGGAATGTCGGTGATGTTCGAGTTGGAATATCAGTGATGTTGATGGAGGCATGTCGGTGATGTTGATGGAGGCATGTCGGTGATGTTGGAGGGGGAATTCTAGTGATGTTGGAGGAGTGTCAGTGATGTTGGAGGAGGAATGTCGGTGATGTTGATGTTGTAATGTCGGTGATGTTGGAGGAGGAATGCCAGTGATGTTCATGGAGGAGTGTCGGTGATGTTGGAGGAGTAATGTCGGTGATGTTGATGGAAGAGTGTCAGTGATGTTGGAGGAGGAATGTCAGTGACGTTGATGGAGTATTGTTGGTGATGTTGGAGGAGGAATGTCTTTGATGTTGATGGAGGAGGTTTGGTGACCTTGGTGGGGGAATGTCGGTGATGTTGGAGGCAGAATGTCAATGATGTTGCAAGAAGAATGTCAGTGAAATTGATGGAGGAATGTCAGTGATGTTGGAGGAGGAATGTCAGTGATGTTGATGGAAGAATGTCGGTGATGTTGGAGGAGGATTGTCGGTGATGTTGATGGAAGAATGTCGGTGCTGTTGGAGCAGGAATGTCGATGCTGTTGTCGGAGGAATGTCAGTGATGTTGGAGGATGTATGCCAGTGATGTTGGTGGAGCAATGTCGGTGATTTTGAAGGAGGAATGCCCGTGGTGTTGGTGGGGGCTTGTGGGTGATGTTGGTGGAGGAACGTTAGTTGTTTTGGTTTGGGATTGTGGGTGATGTTGGTGGAGGATTTTCAGTGATGTTGATGGAGGCATGTCGGTGATCTTGGTGGGGGAATGTCGGTGATCTTGGAGGAGGAATGTTGGTGATGTTGGAGGAGGAATGTCGGTGATGTTCCAAGAGGAATGTCTGTGTTGTTGGTGGAGGAATGGCAGTGATGTTGGAGGAGGAATGTCGGTGATGTTGGAGGAGGAATGTTGGTGAGGTTGCAGGAAGAATTTCAGTGATGTTGGTGGAGGAATGTCAGTGATGTTGGAGGAGGAATGCCGGTGATGTTGATGGAGGAATGTTGGTGATGTTGGAGGAGGAATGCCGATGGTGTTGCTGGGAGATTGTGGGTGATGTTGCTGGAGGAATGTCGGTGATGTTGTTGGAGCAATATCCGTGATGTCGGAGGAGGATTATCAGTGACGTTGGAGGAAGAATGTCAGTGAAATTGATGGAGGAATGTTGGTGATGTTGGAGGAGGAATGTCAGTGATGTTGATGGAGGAATGTCAGTGATGTTGATGCAGGAATGTCAGTGATGTTGATGGAGGAATATCGGTGATGTTGGGTGAATGTCGGTGATATTTGTGGAGGAATGTCAGTGATGTTGATGTAGGAACGTCTGTGATGTTGATGGAGGAATGTCGGTGATGTTGGAGGAGGAATGTCAGTGAAATTGATGAAGGAATGTCGGTGATGTTGGAGGAGGAATGTCAGTGAAATTGATGGAGGAATGTCGGTGATGTTGGAGTTGGAATATCAGTGATGTTGATGGAGGAATATCGGTGATGTTGATGGAGGCATGTCGGTGATGTTGGAGGAGGAATGCTAGTGATGTTGGAGGAGTGTCGATGATGTTGGAGGAGGAATGTCGGTGATGTTGATGGAGGAATGTCGGTGATGTTGGAGGAGAAATGCCAGTGATGTTCATGGAGGAGTGTCGGTGATGTTGGAGGAGTAATGTCGGTGATGTTGATGGAGAAATGACAGTGATGTTGATGGAGGAATGCCGGTGATGTTGATGGAGGCATGTTGGTGATCTTGGTGGGGGAATGTCGGTGATGTTGGATGCAGAATGTCAGTGATGTTGCAAGAAGATTGTCAGTGAAATTGATGGAGGAATGTCGGTGTTGTTGCAGGAGAAATGTCAGTGAAATTGAGGGAGGAATGTTGGTGATGTTGGACGAGGAATATCAGTGAAATTGAAGGAGGAATGTCGGTGATGTTGGAGGAGGAATGTCAGTGAAATTGATGGAGGAATGTCGGTGATGTTTGAGTTGGAATGTCAGTGTTGTTGATGGAGGAATGTCGGTGATGTTGATGGAGGCATGTCGGTGATGTTGGAGGAGGAATGCCAGTGATGTTGGAGGAGTGTCGGTGATGTTGGAGGAGGAATGTCGGTGATGTTGATGGAGGAATGTCGGTGATGTTGGACGAGGAATGCCAGTGATGTTCATGGAGGATTGTCGGTGATGTTGGCGGAGTAATGTCGGTGATGATGATGGAGGAATGTCAGTGATGTTGGAGGAGGAATGTCGGTGATGTTGATTTAAGAATGTCGGTGATGTTGGAGGAGGATTGTCTGTGATGTTGATGGAAGAATGTCGGTGATGTTGGAGGAGGAATGTCGGTGATGTTGATGGAAGAATGTCGGTGATGTTGGAGGAGGAATGTCAGTGATGTTGATGAAGGAGTGTCGGTGATGTTGGAGGAGGAATGTCAGTGATGTTGATGGAGGGTTGTCGGTGATGTTGAAGGAGGCATGTTGGTGATCTTGGTGGGGGAATGTCAGTGATGTTGGAGGCAGAATTTCAGTGATGTTGCAAGAAGGATGTCAGTGAAATTGATGGAGGAATGTCAGTGATGTTGGAGGAGGATTGTCGGTGATGTTGATGGAAGAATGTCGGTGATGTTGGAGGAGGAATGTCGGTGATATTGATGGAAGAATGTCGGTGCTGTTGGGGCAGGAATGTCGATGCTGTTGACGGAGGAATGTCAGTGATGTTGGAGGAGGTATGCCGATGATGTTGGTGGAGCAATGTCGGTGATGTTGAAGGAGGAATGCCCGTGGTGTTGGTGGGGGCTTGTGGGTGATGTTGGTGGAGGAATGTCAGTTGTGTTGGTGGGGGATTGTGGGTGATGTTGGTGGAGGAATGTCAGTGATGTTGATGGAGGCATGTCAGTGATCTTGGAGGAGGAATGTTGGTGATGTTGGAGGAGGAATGTCGGTGATGTTCCAAGAGGAATGTCTGTGTTGTTGCTGGAGGAATGTCAGTGATGTTGGAGGAGGAATGTCGGAGATGTTGGTGGAGGCATGTCGGTGATCTTGGTGGGGGAATGTCAGTGATGTTGCAGGAGGAATGTCGGTGATGTTGATGGAGGAATGTTGGTGATGTTGGAGGAGGAATGTCAGTGATGTTGATGGAGGATTGTCAGTGATGTTGGAGGAGGAATGTCGGTGATGTTGATGGAGGAATGTCGGTGATGTTGGAGGAGGAATGTCAGTGAAATTGATGGAGGAATGTCGGTGATGTTCGAGTTGGAATATCAGTGATGTTGATGGAGGCATGTCGGTGATGTTGGAGGAGGAATTCTAGTGATGTTGGAGGAGTGTCGGTGATGTTGGAGGAGGAATGTCGGTGATGTTGATGTTGTAATGTCGGTGATGTTGATGGTGGAATATCGGTGATGTTGGAGGAAGAATGCCAGTGATGTTCATGGAGGAGTGTCGGTGATGTTGGCGGAGGAATGTCGGTGATGATGATGGAGGAATGTCAGTGATGTTGGAGGAGGAATGTCTGTGATGTTGATGGAAGAATGTCAGTGATGTTGGAAGAGGAATGTCGGTGATGTTGATGGAGGAATGTCGGAGATGTAGCAGGAGGAATGTCGGTGTTGTTGGAGGAGGAATGTCGGTGCTGTTGGAGCAGGAATGTCGATGCTGTTGACGGAGGAATGTCAGTGATGTTGGAGGAGGTATGCCGGTGATATTGGTGGAGCAATGTCGGTGATGTTGGAGGAGGAATGTCAGTGATGTTGGAGGAGGAATGCCTGTGATGTTGGAGGAAGAATATCGGAGATGTTGGTGGACGAATGGCAATGATTTTGGATGAGGAATGTCGGTGATGTTTAGGGAGGAATGTCGGTGATGTTGGAGCTGGAATGCCAGTGAAATTGATGGAGGAATGTCGGTGATGTTGGAGGAGGAATGTCAGTGAAATTGATGGAGGAATGTCGGTGATGTTGGAGTTGAAATATCAGTGATGTTGATGGAGGAATGTCGCTGATGTTGATGGAGGCATGTTGGCAATGTTGGAGGAGGAATGTCAGTGATGTTGGAGGAGTGTCGGTGATGTTGGAGTAGGAATGTCGGTGATGTTGGAGGAGGAATGTCGGTGATGTTGGAGGAGGAATGCCAGTGATATTCATGGAGGAGTGTCGGTGATGTTGGAGGAGGAATGTCGGTGATGTTGATGGAGGAATGTCAGTGATGTTGGAGGAGGAATTTCGGTGATGTTGATGGAAGAATGTCGGTCATGTTGGAGGAGGAATGTCAGTGATGTTGATGGAGTATTGTCGGTGATGTTGGAGGAGGAATGTCGGTGATGTTGATGGAGGAATGTCAGTGATGTTGGAGGAGGAATGTCGTTGATGTTGATGTAGGCATGTTGGTGATTTTGTGGGGGAATGTCGGTGATGTTGGAGGCAGAATGTCAGTGAAGTTGCAAGAAGAATGTCAGTGAAATTGATGGAGGGATGTCGGTGTTGTTGGAGGAGAAATATCATTGAAATTGAGGGAGGAATTTCGGTGATGCTGGAGGAGGAATGCCGATCGTGTTGCTTGGGGATTGTGGGGGATGTTGCTGGAGGAATGTCCGTGATGTTGGAGGAGGATTATCAGTGATGTTGGAGGAAGAATGTCAGTGAAATTGATGGAGGACTGTTGGTGATGTTGGAGGAGGAATGTCAGTGAAATTGATGGAGGAATATTGGTGATGTTGGATGAATGTCGGTGATGTTTGTGGAGGAATGTCAGGGATGTTGCAGGAGGAATGTAGGTGATGTTGATGGAGGAATGTTGGTGATGTTGGAGGAGGAATGTCGGTGATGTTGATGGAGGCATGTTGGTGATCCTGGTGGGGGAATATCGTTGATGTTGGAGGCAGAATGTCAGTGATGTTGCAAGAAGAATGTGAGTGAAATTGAGGGAGGAATGTCGGTGATGTTGGAGGAGGAATGTCAGTGAAATTGATGGAGGGATGTCGGTGATGTTGGAGGAGGAATGTCAGTGAAATTGATGGAGGTATGTCGGTGATGTTCGAGTTGGATTATCAATGATGTTGATGGAGGAATGTCGGTGATGTTGATGGAGGCATGTCGATGATGTTGGAGGAGGAATTCTAGTGATGTTGGAGGAGTGTCGGTGATGTTGGAGGAGGCATGTCGGTGATGTTGATGTTGTAATGTCGGTGATGTTGGAGGAGGAATGACAGTGATGTTCATGGAGGAGTGTCGGTGATGTTGGAGGAGTAATGTCGGTGATGTTGATGGAGGAATGTCAGTGATGTTGGAGGAGGAATGTCGGTGATATTGATGGAAGAATGTCGGTACTGTTGGGGCAGGAATGTCGATGCTGTTGACGGAGGAATGTCAGTGATGTTGGAGGAGGTATGCTGATGATGTTGGTGGAGCAATGTCGGTGATGTTGAAGGAGGAATGCCCGTGGTGTTGGTGGGGGCTTGTGGGTGATGTTGGTGGAGGAATGTCAGTTGTGTTGGTGGGGGATTGTGGGTGATGTTGGTGGAGGAATGTCAGTGATGTTGATGGAGGCATGTCGGTGATCTTGGAGGAGGAATGTTGGTGATGTTGGAGGAGGAATGTCGGTGATGTTGCTGGAGGAATGTCAGTGATGTTGGAGGAGGAATGTCGGTGATTTTGGTGGAGGCATGTCGGTGATCTTGGTGGGGGAATGTCAGTGATGTTGCAGGAGGAATGTCAGTGATGTTGATGGAGGAATGTTGGTGATGTTGGAGGAGGAATGTCAGTGATGTTGATGGAGGATTGTCAGTGATGTTGGAGGAGGAATGTCGGTGATGTTGATGGAGGAATGTCGGTGATGTTGGAGGAGGAATGTCAGTGAAATTGATGGAGGAATGTCGGTGATGTTCGAGTTGGAATATCAGTGATGTTGATGGAGGCATGTCGGTGATGTTGGAGGAGGAATTCTAGTGATGTTGGAGGAGTGTCGGTGATGTTGGAGGAGGAATGTCGGTGATGTTGATGTTGTAATGTCGGTGATGTTGATGGTGGAATATCGGTGATGTTGGAGGAAGAATGCCAGTGATGTTCATGGAGGAGTGTCGGTGATGTTGGCGGAGGAATGTCGGTGATGATGATGGAGGAATGTCAGTGATGTTGGAGGAGGAATGTCTGTGATGTTGATGGAAGAATGTCAGTGATGTTGGAAGAGGAATGTCGGTGATGTTGATGGAGGAATGTCGGAGATGTAGCAGGAGGAATGTCGGTGTTGTTGGAGGAGGAATGTCGGTGCTGTTGGAGCAGGAATGTCGATGCTGTTGACGGAGGAATGTCAGTGATGTTGGAGGAGGTATGCCGGTGATATTGGTGGAGCAATGTCGGTGATGTTGGAGGAGGAATGTCAGTGATGTTGGAGGAGGAATGCCTGTGATGTTGGAGGAAGAATATCGGAGATGTTGGTGGACGAATGGCAATGATTTTGGATGAGGAATGTCGGTGATGTTTAGGGAGGAATGTCGGTGATGTTGGAGCTGGAATGCCAGTGAAATTGATGGAGGAATGTCGGTGATGTTGGAGGAGGAATGTCAGTGAAATTGATGGAGGAATGTCGGTGATGTTGGAGTTGAAATATCAGTGATGTTGATGGAGGAATGTCGCTGATGTTGATGGGGGCATGTTGGCAATGTTGGAGGAGGAATGTCAGTGATGTTGGAGGAGTGTCGGTGATGTTGGAGTAGGAATGTCGGTGATGTTGGAGGAGGAATGTCGGTGATGTTGGAGGAGGAATGCCAGTGATATTCATGGAGGAGTGTCGGTGATGTTGGAGGAGGAATGTCGGTGATGTTGATGGAGGAATGTCAGTGATGTTGGAGGAGGAATTTCGGTGATGTTGATGGAAGAATGTCGGTCATGTTGGAGGAGGAATGTCAGTGATGTTGATGGAGTATTGTCGGTGATGTTGGAGGAGGAATGTCGGTGATGTTGATGGAGGAATGTCAGTGATGTTGGAGGAGGAATGTCGTTGATGTTGATGTAGGCATGTTGGTGATTTTGTGGGGGAATGTCGGTGATGTTGGAGGCAGAATGTCAGTGAAGTTGCAAGAAGAATGTCAGTGAAATTGATGGAGGGATGTCGGTGTTGTTGGAGGAGAAATATCATTTAAATTGAGGGAGGAATTTCGGTGATGCTGGAGGAGGAATGCCGATCGTGTTGCTTGGGGATTGTAGGTGATGTTGCTGGAGGAATGTCCGTGATGTTGGAGGAGGATTATCAGTGATGTTGGAGGAAGAATGTCAGTGAAATTGATGGAGGACTGTTGGTGATGTTGGAGGAGGAATGTCAGTGAAATTGATGGAGGAATATTGGTGATGTTGGATGAATGTCGGTGATGTTTGTGGAGGAATGTCAGGGATGTTGCAGGAGGAATGTAGGTGATGTTGATGGAGGAATGTTGGTGATGTTGGAGGAGGAATGTCAGTGATGTTGCTGGAGGATTGTCGGTGATGTTGGAGGAGGAATGTCGGTGATGTTGATGGAGGCATGTTGGTGATCCTGGTGGGGGAATATCGTTGATGTTGGAGGCAGAATGTCAGTGATGTTGCAAGAAGAATGTGAGTGAAATTGAGGGAGGAATGTCGGTGATGTTGGAGGAGGAATGTCAGTGAAATTGATGGAGGGATGTCGGTGATGTTGGAGGAGGAATGTCAGTGAAATTGATGGAGGTATGTCGGTGATGTTCGAGTTGGATTATCAATGATGTTGATGGAGGAATGTCGGTGATGTTGATGGAGGCATGTCGATGATGTTGGAGGAGGAATTCTAGTGATGTTGGAGGAGTGTCGGTGATGTTGGAGGAGGCATGTCGGTGATGTTGATGTTGTAATGTCGGTGATGTTGGAGGAGGAATGACAGTGATGTTCATGGAGGAGTGTCGGTGATGTTGGAGGAGTAATGTCGGTGATGTTGATGGAGGAATGTCAGTGATGTTGGAGGAGGAATGTTGGTGATGTTGGAGGAGGAATGTCAGTGAAATTGATGGAAGAATGTCGGTGATGTTGGAGGCGGAATGTCAGTGAAATTGATGGAGGAATGTCGGTGATGTTGGAGTTGGAATATCACTGATGTTGATGGAGGAATGTCGGTGACGTTGATGGAGGCATGTCGGTGATGTTGGAGGAGGAATGCCAGTGATGTTGGAGGAGTGTCATTGATGTTGGAGGAGGAATGTCGGTGATGTTGATGGAGGAATGTCGGTGATGTTGGAGGAGGAATGCCAGTGATGTTCATGGAGGAGTGTCGGTGATGTTGGCGGAGGAATGCCGCTGATGTTGATGGAGGAATGTCAGTGATGTTGGAGGAGGAATGTCGGTGATGTTGATGGAAGAATGTCGATAATGTTGGAGGAGGAATGTCGGTGATGTTGATGGAAGAATGTCGGTGATGTTGGAGGAGGAATGTCAGTCATGTTGATGGAGGAGTGTCGTTGATGTTGGAGGAGGAATGTCGGTGATGTTAATGGAGGAATGTCAGTGATGTTGGAGGAGGAATGTCAGTGATGTTGATTGAGGAATGTCAGTGAAATTGATGGAGGAATGTCGGTGCTGTTGGAGAAGGAATGTCGATGATGTTGATTGAGGAATGTCTGATGTTGGAGGAGGAATGTCGGTGATGTTGATGGGGGAATGTCGGTGATGTTGATGGATGAACATCGCTGATGTAGGAGGCGGAAGAATGTCGATGATGTTGGTGGAGGATTATCAGGAAATTATTGGAGGAATGTCGGTGATGTTGATGGAGGAATGTCGCTGATGTTGGTAGAGGAATGTTGGTGACGTCGGAGGTGGAATGTCAGTGCAATTGATGGAGGAATGTTGGTGATGTTGGAGGAGGAATGTCAGTGATGTTGATGCAGGAATGTCAGTGATGTTGATGCAGGAATGTCAGTGATGTTGATGGAGGAATGTCGGTAATGTTGAGGGAATGTCGGTGATATTTGTGGAGGAATGTCAGTGATGTTGGTGGAGGAATGTCAGTGGTCTTGGTGGGGGAATGTCAGTGATGTTGAACGAGGAATGTCAGTGATTTTGGAGGAGGAATGCCTGTGATGTTGGAGGAGGAATGTCGGTGATGTTGATGGAGGAATGTCGGAGATGTTGCAGGAGGAATGTCGGTGTTTTGGAGGAGGAATGTCAGTGCTGTTGGAGCAGGAATGTCGATGATGTTGACGGAGGAATGTCAGTGATGTTGGAGGAGGAATGTCGATGATGTTGACGGAGATTTATCAGTGATGTTGGAGGAGGAATATGGGTGATGTTGGAGGGGGAATGTCAGTGATGTTGATGGATGAATGTCGGTGATGTTGATGGATGAATGTCGGTGAAGTAGGAGGAGGAATGTCGGTGATGTTGTTGGGGGAATGTCGGTGATGTTGGTGGGGGAATGTCGCTGATGTTTGAGGAGGAAAATCCATGATGTTGGTGCAGGAATGTCGGTGTTGTTGGAGGAGGAACATCAGGGATCTTAATGGAGGAATGTCGGTGATGTTGATGGAGGAATGTCACTGATGTTGGTGGACGAATGTCGTTGATGTCGGAGGAGGAATGTCGGTGATGTTGGAGCAGGAATGTCAGTGATTTTCGTGGGCTATTTTCAGTGATGTTGGAGGAGGAATGTCGGAGATGGAGGAGCAATGTCAGTGATGTTGGAGGAGGAATGTCAGTGATGTTGGAGGATGAATGCCTGTGATGTTGGAGGAAGAATATCGGTGATGTTGGTGGACGAATGGCAATGATTTTGGATGAGGAATGTCGGTGATGTTTAGGGAGGAATGTCGGTGATGTTGGAGCAGGAATGTCAGTGAAATTGATGGAGGAATGTCGGTGATGTTGGAGGAGGAATGATAGTGAAATTGATGGAGGAATGTCGGTGATGTTGGAGTTGAAATATCAGTGATGTTGATGGAGGAATGTCGCTGATGTTGATGGAGGCATGTTGGTAATGTTGGAGGAGGAATGTCAGTGATGTTGGAGGAGTGTCGGTGATGTTGGAGTAGGAATGTCGGTGATGTTGATGGAGGAATGTCGGTGATGTTGGAGGAGGAATGCCAGTGATATTCATGGAGGAGTGTCGGTGATGTTGGAGGAGGAATGTCGGTGATGTTGATGGAGGAATGTCAGTGATGTTGGAGGAGGAATGTCGGTGATGTTGATGGAAGAATGTCGGTCATGTTAGAGGAGGAATGTCAGTGATGTTGATGGAGTATTGTCGGTGATGTTGGAGGAGGAATGTCGGTGATGTTGATGGAGGAATGTCAGTGATGTTGGAGGAGGAATGTCGTTGATGTTGATGTAGGCATGTTGGTGATTTTGTGGGGGAATGTCGGTGATGTTGGAGGCAGAATGTCAGTGAAGTTGCAAGAAGAATGTCAGTGAAATTGATGGAGGGATGTCGGTGTTGATGGAGGAGAAATATCATTGAAATTGAGGGAGGAATTTCGGTGATGCTGGAGGAGGAATGCCGATTGTGTTGCTTGGGGATTGTGGGTGATGTTGCTGGAGGAATGTCCGTGATGTTGGAGGAGGATTATCAGTGATGTTGGAGGAAGAATGTCACTGAAGTTGATGGTGGAATATCGGTGATGTTGGAGGAGGAATGTCAGTGAAATTGATGGAGGAATGTCGGTGATGTTGGAGTTGGAATATCACTGATGTTGATGGAGGAATGTCGGTGATGTTGATGGAGGAATGTCGGTGATGTTGGAGGAGGA
This sequence comes from Somniosus microcephalus, assembly GCF_052327205.1. Taxonomy (NCBI): domain Eukaryota; kingdom Metazoa; phylum Chordata; class Chondrichthyes; order Squaliformes; family Somniosidae; genus Somniosus; species Somniosus microcephalus. The sequence goes on along the minus strand of NC_140998.1, from coordinate 110,537,582 downwards.
ATGCCAGTGATGTTCATGGAGGAGTGTCGGTGATGTTGGCCGAGGAATGCCGCTGATGTTGATGGAGGAATGTCAGTGATGTTGGAGGAGGAATGTCGGTGATGTTGATGGAAGAATGTCGATAATGTTGGAGGAGGAATGTCGGTGATGTTGATGGAAGAATGTCGGTGATGTTGGAGGAGGAATGTCAATCATGTTGATGGAGGAGTGTCGTTGATGTTGGAGGAGGAATGTCGGTGATGTTGATGGAGGAATGTCAGTGATGTTGGAGGAGGAATGTCGGTGATGTTGATGGGGGCTTGTGGGTGATGTAGGTGGAGGAATGTCGGTTGTGTTGGTGGAGGATTGTTGGTGATGTTGGTGGAGGAATGTCAGTGATGTTGATGGAGGCACGTCGGTGTTCTTGGTGGGGGAATGTCGGTGATCTTGGAGGAGGAATGTTGGTGATGTTGGAGGAGTAATGTCGGTGATGTTCCAAGAGGAATGTCAGTGTTGTTGCTGGAGCAATGTCAGTGAAATTGATGGAGGAATGTTGGTGATGTTCGAGTTGGAATATCAGTGATGTTGATGGAGGAATGTTGGTTGTTAAGTATGTGTATTGTATTGAACAATTAACACAAAGACTTAAACGTATAACTCAAACAGGTCTTTACTGATTGGAGGTAGGGACTATACATAGGTCTTTACTTCATGCCCACAGGCGGGAACTGAGGGGGATCAGTACCCACAGTACTATTTATACCCCTATGGCCAGGAGTGGTACTGCGTATCACTACGCCCAACAAGTAGTGCAGTCCTGTCCATAGGTTCAAAGTAGCACACATATTACATACACAACATTCCTCCCTTCCTAGCTTTACAGTCATCTCCCCATTTAACATAACGTAATAACATATATACATATATAACTTCAGGTTTACATAACAGAATAACATAGATACATAGATAACTTCATGTCAAAACAGATCACAGATTCAGTCTCTGCGGAAAACAGTTCACAGATTCAATCTCTGTGGTGTAGTCGGTTCACGTTGCTGGAGTGACTCATTCAATAGTCCTTCCATGGATTTAACAGTTTGAACTTCCGAACTGAATTGGCTCCGTTCGGAGGGACCACGTGTGTGATCTGGTAGAGGTAATAATGGTTCAGATGGGTCATCTTCTGTTTTGACTTTCCCTTTTCTGCTTCTTGGAGACTCTCTGGGCTCCACTGTCAGCTGCCAGCTGCATGCGCAGTTCCTCCTTCTCTCCCTCCTTTTTCCGTAGTAGAGCCACCTTCTCCCGATGTTCCGTAGACTTTCGGTGCTCCTCCATGATTTCTGTATGGTGGGAGTCGAAGTTACAAGTTGGGCAGGACAGGACATAGTAATATTCGGTGTCGTCCTGATCTAGGCCAGCGAGAGGGTCTTCTATTTCCTCCATACCCAGCTGGGCGTTAGCCAGCTTTTGTTCCAAGTCCAGACATCTTTCCTGAAGAGACTTCTTCATGCGTACCTCTTCATCCAGCTTTTTCTGGGCTTTCAGCAAGTCGTTTACTAATGACCTCATTTGAGATTTTACTACTTCAACTTCTTTTGGAGATTGATTGATCGGACTATTCAATCCCTCTACCGGAGCAGCTGTTTCAGCGGTCTGTTGTCCTACGTTGACGTGAGTCAGCGTACTTTTGGCATCCAAGGGCTGCTCTGTTGCAGTCATCTCAGTCTGTGTTGCCACCTCAGCTCTTCCAATAACCTTTGAGAGCTCCGAACCCCTTTCGTTTGAATATTGAAGTTCATGTTCAAGTTTTTCCCATTTCAGAGTCCTGTCCTTCAGCATATGCAGGAGTTGGCTGACCGTTAACTCCTCTGACATCAGACGTTTTGTGTGCTCCTGCTCCATTTTCTCCATCAGCTGCTTCTGTTGTCTTTCCAGATTCTCCAACTCTATATCAAAGAACTCTTTCGTTGCATTCAACTCTTGCTCAAAACGGCGAAGCATTTGTTCTAATTGCTGTTGTAGTTTGAAATGGAGTTGAGTTCGAGCCCGGTGTCCCTCAGAAATGGGCACATCAGTAGACTTGCCAGACTCAGAATCCACAGTTAAACTATGTTGTTGTTGCTCAGTGGAATTCTGTGCTGAAACTTTGTCTTTTGCACCTGAGTTGGGCTTACCATCATCCGTTCCAGAGTCTGGGCCGACTATCTTCACCGAGTTCTCACTCGTTATTGTTTGTAGGAAATGCCAGTCCATATTCATTTTCCTAATCCACTCCCGTCCTAGTAGTGGAGGACCTCCTTCAGATATCACATATAAGTCCATTATTTGACTGTCTTCGCCCTTGTGGACCACTGCAACCTCTATTTTCCCGATGGGGTACACTCTTTGCCCCGTGTATGTTTTCAATATAATCCCCGTATCCTGTAGGGGAATATGTTGGAATAACTTTCCGTAATCTTTCTTATTTATGACCGTCAATGCTGATCCAGTGTCCAATTCCAGTTTTACTTGGACTCCTTCTATCTGAAGAGTGACCCAAATTGTCTGGAGGTCTGCACCCTTACCAGCGTTGAGTACTCTTAAGCTAGCCAGTTCATTACAGCTTAAGCTAGCCAGTTCATTACTGCTAGCGTCTGAATCGGACTCCTGTTCGGTCACCTTGTGTACCTTTGCGTATTTTCCTTGCGGTGACTTCTTGTTGCTGGTCTTCTTCCCTGACCTGCATACTCTAGCTATATGTCCAAGCCTACCACAAGTTCTACATTCTTGGTTTTTAAACCAACACTGGTTCTGATCATGCGTTGTCTTTCCACAACGATAACATTTGCCAGAACTCACACCCAATTTGTGTGCACTGAGCTCCGGTGACCGTAGCTGCATTACTGCCGTGCCTCTCACTGCGGCTTCGTGTGCTGCTGCCATAGTGACCGCCTTCTCAAGCGTCAGCTCATTCTCCTCGAGCAGTCGCTTTTGTGTATCCTGTTTAAATAAACCACACACAAATTTGTCTCGAAGTGCCTCTGTCAGTCCCGTTCCAAACTGGCAATATTTCGCTAATTTACGCAATTCCAGCAAATAATCAGCATTGCTTTCATGCTGTAGCTGCCTTCTGTTGTAAAATTTAAATCGTTCCGCTAGCATCAGCGGCGTGGGGTTTAGATGATCTTTCAGGACAGTAACAATCTCATCGAACGTCTTATCCGCCGGTTCATCTGGTGATAACAGGTGTTTCAATTGCCCGTATGTCTTCGCACCCATTAAATTTAATAATGTTAGTGCTTTATCAGCCTCACGAATTTTATTGGCCTTACAATAATTTTTAACTCGTTCAACATATATAGCCCAATCTTCGATGTCACTATCAAAGTTGCTAATATTCCCGTGTTTAGGCATTGTAGTACTTTATCAGATTTGCAATTTCTCAGATTTTTTTTTTTACTGTTATCCAAGATGGCGGCTTCCCGCTCTTGCCGTCGTCCTCCGCCCACAAAATGGCGGTTTTCCCGCTTCTGCCTTCTTCCCCAGCGGTTTTCCCGTGAAAAATGGCGGCTTTCCCGCGCTTCTCGCTCTCCCCGCCCACTTCAATGGCGGTTTTCCCGTGCTTCTCATCGCTGACTTTCAGCCCGACTGCAGCTCTTATCTCCTGTGCGATCGCTGGTGCGCCGCCCGCCCGAAACGGTTCTCAGCCCTTATCACCGGTGCGATCGCTGGCCCGCTAAGCGCCTCCCGCTTGAAGCGGCTCCCGGCCTCTGGCTCACCCGCTCGGTGGCTCTTGCTCGCTCCCTCCCGGGCTCTGGCTTACCCGCTTGCGCCCTCCCGGGCTCTGGCTTACCCACGAGGTTATGGAGGCTTCAGGGTCCTAATGCCTGTCGCTTCCAGTCGCTGGAAGCTGTCAGGAGTTCTGCTGCCCTTCAGTTTTCAGTGGGGTGTTGAGGATTGGAACCTCTCTTCAATGTCCTGTCTTTGGACGAAGCCGCTGTGGAATAACTGCCGCAGGGTTCGAACCGACTCATCGCCAGTGTTAAGTATGTGTATTGTATTGAACAATTAACACAAAGACTTAAACGTATAACTCAAACAGGTCTTTACTGGTTGGAGGTAGGGACTATACATAGGTCTTTACTTCATGCCCACAGGCGGGAACTGAGGGGGATCAGTACACACAGTACTATTTATACCCCTATGGCCAGGAGTGGTACTGCGTATCACTACGCCCAACAAGTAGTGCAGTCCTGTCCATAGGTTCAAAGTAGCACACATATTACATACACAACATCGGTGATGTTGATGGAGGCATGTCGGTGATGTTGGAGGAGGAATTCTAGTGATGTTGGAGGAGTGTCGGTGATGTTGGAGGAGGAATGTCGGTGATGTTGCTGTTGTAATGTCGGTGATGTTGGAGGAGGAATGCCAGTGATGTTCATGGAGGAGTGTCGGTGATGTTGGAGGAGTAATGTCGGTGATGTTGATGGAGGAATGTCAGTGATGTTGGAGGAGGAATGTCGGTGATGTTGATGGAAGAATGTCGGAGATGTTGGAGGAGGAATGTCGGTGATGTTGATGGAAGAATGTCGGTGATGTTGGAGGAGGAAAGCCTGTGATGTTGGAGGAGGAATGTCGGTGATGTTGATGGAGGAATGTCGGAGATGTAGCAGGAGGAATGTCGGTGTTGTTGGAGGAGGAATGTCGGTGCTGTTGGAGCAGGAATGTCGATGCTGCTAGACGGAGGAATGTCAGTGATGTTGGAGGAGGTATGCCGGTGATATTGGTGGAGCAATGTCGGTGATGTTGGAGGAGGAATGTCAGTGATGTTGGAGGAGGAATGTCGGTGATATTGGTGGGGGAATGTCGGTGATGTTGGAGGAGGAATGTTGGTGATGTTGCAGGAGGACTGTCAGTGATGTTGGTGGAGGAATGTCGGTGATGTTGGAGGAGGAATGCCGATCGTGTTGCTTGGGGATTGTGGGTGATGTTGCTGGAGGAATGTCCGTGATGTTGGAGGAGGATTATCAGTGACGTTGGAGGAAGAATGTCACTGAAGTTGATGGTGGAACATCGGTGATGTTGGAGGAGGAATGTCAGTGAAATTGATGGAGGACTGTTGGTGAAGTTGGAGGAGGAATGTCAGTGAAATTGATGGAGGAATATTGGTGATGTTGGGTGAATGTCGGTGATGTTTGTGGAGGAATGTCAGGGATGTTGCAGGAGGAATGTAGGTGATGTTGATGGAGGAATGTTGGTGATGTTGGAGGAGGAATGTCAGTGATGTTGCTGGAGGATTGTCGGTGATGTTGGAGGAGGAATGTCGGTGATGTTGATGGAGGCATGTTGGTGATCCTGGTGGGGGAATATCGTTGATGTTGGAGGCAGAATGTCAGTGATGTTGCAAGAAGAATGTGAGTGAAATTGAGGGAGGAATGTCGGTGATGTTGGAGGAGGAATGTCAGTGAAATTGATGGAGGGATGTCGGTGATGTTGGAGGAGGAATGTCAGTGAAATTGATGGAGGTATGTCGGTGATGTTCGAGTTGGATTATCAATGATGTTGATGGAGGAATGTCGGTGATGTTGATGGAGGCATGTCGATGATGTTGGAGGAGGAATTCTAGTGATGTTGGAGGAGTGTCGGTGATGTTGGAGGAGGCATGTCGGTGATGTTGATGTTGTAATGTCGGTGATGTTGGAGGAGGAATGACAGTGATGTTCATGGAGGAGTGTCCGTGATGTTGGAGGAGTAATGTCGGTGATGTTGATGGAGGAATGTCAGTGATGTTGGAGGAGGAATGTTGGTGATGTTGGAGGAGGAATGTCAGTGAAATTGATGGAAGAATGTCGGTGATGTTGGAGGCGGAATGTCAGTGAAATTGATGGAGGAATGTCGGTGATGTTGGAGTTGGAATATCACTGATGTTGATGGAGGAATGTCGGTGACGTTGATGTAGGCATGTTGGTGATTTTGTGGGGGAATGTCGGTGATGTTGGAGGCAGAATGTCAGTGAAGTTGCAAGAAGAATGTCAGTGAAATTGATGGAGGGATGTCGGTGTTGTTGGAGGAGAAATATCATTGAAATTGAGGGAGGAATTTCGGTGATGCTGGAGGAGGAATGCCGATTGTGTTGCTTGGGGATTGTGGGTGATGTTGCTGGAGGAATGTCCGTGATGTTGGAGGAGGATTATCAGTGATGTTGGAGGAAGAATGTCACTGAAGTTGATGGTGGAACATCGGTGATGTTGGAGGAGGAATGTCAGTGAAATTGATGGAGGAATGTCGGTGATGTTGGAGTTGGAATATCACTGATGTTGATGGAGGAATGTCGCTGACGTTGATGGAGGCATGTCGGCGATGTTGGAGGAGGAATGCCAGTGATGTTGAAGGAGTGTCGTTGATGTTGGAGGAGGAATGTCGGTGATGTTGATGGAGGAATGTCGGTGATGTTGGAGGAGGAATGCCAGTGATGTTCATGGAGGAGTGTCGGTGATGTTGGCCGAGGAATGCCGCTGATGTTGATGGAGGAATGTCAGTGATGTTGGAGGAGGAATGTCGGTGATGTTGATGGAAGAATGTCGATAATGTTGGAGGAGGAATGTCGGTGATGTTGATGGAAGAATGTTGGTGATGTTGGAGGAGGAATGTCAATCATGTTGATGGAGGAGTGTCGTTGATGTTGGAGGAGGAATGTCGGTGATGTTGATGGAGGAATGTCAGTGATGTTGGAGGAGGAATGTCGGTGATGTTGATGGGGGCTTGTGGGTGATGTAGGTGGAGGAATGCCGGTTGTGTTGGTGGAGGATTGTTGGTGATGTTGGTGGAGGAATGTCAGTGATGTTGATGGAGGCACGTCGGTGTTCTTGGTGGGGGAATGTCGGTGATCTTGGAGGAGGAATGTTGGTGATGTTGGAGGAGTAATGTCGGTGATGTTCCAAGAGGAATGTCAGTGTTGTTGCTGGAGCAATGGCAGTGAAATTGATGGAGGAATGTCGGTGATGTTCGAGTTGGAATATCAGTGATGTTGATGGAGGAATGTTGGTTGTTAAGTATGTGTATTGTATTGAACAATTAACACAAAGACTTAAACGTATAACTCAAACAGGTCTTTACTGATTGGAGGTAGGGACTATACATAGGTCTTTACTTCATGCCCACAGGCGGGAACTGAGGGGGATCAGTACCCACAGTACTATTTATACCCCTATGGCCAGGAGTGGTACTGCGTATCACTACGCCCAACAAGTAGTGCAGTCCTGTCCATAGGTTCAAAGTAGCACACATATTACATACACAACATTCCTCCCTTCCTAGCTTTACAGTCATCTCCCCATTTAACATAACGTAATAACATATATACATATATAACTTCAGGTTTACATAACAGAATAACATAGATACATAGATAACTTCATGTCAAAACAGATCACAGATTCAGTCTCTGCGGAAAACAGTTCACAGATTCAATCTCTGTGGTGTAGTCGGTTCACGTTGCTGGAGTGACTCATTCAATAGTCCTTCCATGGATTTAACAGTTTGAACTTCCGAACTGAATTGGCTCCGTTCGGAGGGACCACGTGTGTGATCTGGTAGAGGTAATAATGGTTCAGATGGGTCATCTTCTGTTTTGACTTTCCCTTTTCTGCTTCTTGGAGACTCTCTGGGCTCCACTGTCAGCTGCCAGCTGCATGCGCAGTTCCTCCTTCTCTCCCTCCTTTTTCCGTAGTAGAGCCACCTTCTCCCGATGTTCCGTAGACTTTCGGTGCTCCTCCATGATTTCTGTATGGTGGGAGTCGAAGTTACAAGTTGGGCAGGACAGGACATAGTAATATTCGGTGTCGTCCTGATCTAGGCCAGCGAGAGGGTCTTCTATTTCCTCCATACCCAGCTGGGCGTTAGCCAGCTTTTGTTCCAAGCCCAGACATCTTTCCTGAAGAGACTTCTTCATGCGTACCTCTTCATCCAGCTTTTTCTGGGCTTTCAGCAAGTCGTTTACTAATGACCTCATTTGAGATTTTAATACTTCAACTTCTTTTGGAGATTGATTGATCGGACTATTCAATCCCTCTACCGGAGCAGCTGTTTCAGCGGTCTGTTGTCCTACGTTGACGTGAGTCAGCGTACTTTTGGCATCCAAGGGCTGCTCTGTTGCAGTCATCTCAGTCTGTGTTGCCACCTCAGCTCTTCCAATAACCTTTGAGAGCTCCGAACCCCTTTCGTTTGAATATTGAAGTTCATGTTCAAGTTTTTCCCATTTCAGAGTCCTGTCCTTCAGCATATGCAGGAGTTGGCTGACCGTTAACTCCTCTGACATCAGACGTTTTGTGTGCTCCTGCTCCATTTTCTCCATCAGCTGCTTCTGTTGTCTTTCCAGATTCTCCAACTCTATATCAAAGAACTCTTTCGTTGCATTCAACTCTTGCTCAAAACGGCGAAGCATTTGTTCTAATTGCTGTTGTAGTTTGAAATGGAGTTGAGTTCGAGCCCGGTGTCCCTCAGAAATGGGCACATCAGTAGACTTGCCAGACTCAGAATCCACAGTTAAACTATGTTGTTGTTGCTCAGTGGAATTCTGTGCTGAAACTTTGTCTTTTGCACCTGAGTTGGGCTTACCATCATCCGTTCCAGAGTCTGGGCCGACTATCTTCACCGAGTTCTCACTCGTTATTGTTTGTAGGAAATGCCAGTCCATATTCATTTTCCTAATCCACTCCCGTCCTAGTAGTGGAGGACCTCCTTCAGATATCACATATAAGTCCATTATTTGACTGTCTTCGCCCTTGTGGACCACTGCAACCTCTATTTTCCCGATGGGGTACACTCTTTGCCCCGTGTATGTTTTCAATATAATCCCCGTATCCTGTAGGGGAATATGTTGGAATAACTTTCCGTAATCTTTCTTATTTATGACCGTCAATGCCGATCCAGTGTCCAATTCCAGTTTTACTTGGACTCCTTCTATCTGAAGAGTGACCCAAATTGTCTGGAGGTCTGCACCCTTACCAGCGTTGAGTACTCTTAAGCTAGCCAGTTCATTACAGCTTAAGCTAGCCAGTTCATTACTGCTAGCGTCTGAATCGGACTCCTGTTCGGTCACCTTGTGTACCTTTGCGTATTTTCCTTGCGGTGACTTCTTGTTGCTGGTCTTCTTCCCTGACCTGCATACTCTAGCTATATGTCCAAGCCTACCACAAGTTCTACATTCTTGGTTTTTAAACCAACACTGGTTCTGATCATGCGTTGTCTTTCCACAACGATAACATTTGCCAGAACTCACACCCAATTTGTGTGCACTGAGCTCCGGTGACCGTAGCTGCATTACTGCCGTGCCTCTCACTGCGGCTTCGTGTGCTGCTGCCATAGTGACCGCCTTCTCAAGCGTCAGCTCATTCTCCTCGAGCAGTCGCTTTTGTGTATCCTGTTTAAATAAACCACACACAAATTTGTCTCGAAGTGCCTCTGTCAGTCCCGTTCCAAACTGGCAATATTTCGCTAATTTACGCAATTCCAGCAAATAATCAGCATTGCTTTCATGCTGTAGCTGCCTTCTGTTGTAAAATTTAAATCGTTCCGCTAGCATCAGCGGCGTGGGGTTTAGATGATCTTTCAGGACAGTAACAATCTCATCGAACGTCTTATCCGCCGGTTCATCTGGTGATAACAGGTGTTTCAATTGCCCGTATGTCTTCGCACCCATTAAATTTAATAATGTTAGTGCTTTATCAGCCTCACGAATTTTATTGGCCTTACAATAATTTTTAACTCGTTCAACATATATAGCCCAATCTTCGATGTCACTATCAAAGTTGCTAATATTCCCGTGTTTAGGCATTGTAGTACTTTATCAGATTTGCAATTTCTCAGATTTTTTTTTTTACTGTTATCCAAGATGGCGGCTTCCCGCTCTTGCCGTCGTCCTCCGCCCACAAAATGGCGGTTTTCCCGCTTCTGCCTTCTTCCCCAGCGGTTTTCCCGTGAAAAATGGCGGCTTTCCCGCGCTTCTCGCTCTCCCCGCCCACTTCAATGGCGGTTTTCCCGCGCTTCTCGTCGCTGACTTTCAGCCCAACTGCGGCTCTTATCTCCTGTGTGATCGCTGGTGCGCCGCCCGCCCGAAACGGTTCTCAGCCCTTATCACCGGTGCGATCGCTGGCCCGCTAAGCGCCTCCCGCTTGAAGCGGCTCCCGGCCTCTGGCTCACCCGCTCGGCAGCTCTTGCTCGCTCCCTCCCGGGCTCTGGCTTACCCGCTCGCGCCCTCCCGGGCTCTGGCTTACCCACGAGGTTATGGAGGCTTCAGGGTCCTAATGCCTGTCGCTTCCAGTCGCTGGAAGCTGTCAGGATTTCTGCTGCCCTTCAGTTTTCAGTGGGGTGTTGAGGATTGGAACCTCTCTTCAATGTCCTGTCTTTGGACGAAGCCGCTGTGGAATAACTGCCGCAGGGTTCGAACCGACTCGTCGCCAGTGTTAAGTATGTGTATTGTATTGAACAATTAACACAAAGACTTAAACGTATAACTCAAACAGGTCTTTACTGGTTGGAGGTAGGGACTATACATAGGTCTTTACTTCATGCCCACAGGCGGGAACTGAGGGGGATCAGTACCCACAGTACTATTTATACCCCTATGGCCAGGAGTGGTACTGCGTATCACTACGCCCAAGAAGTAGTGCAGTCCTGTCCATAGGTTCAAAGTAGGACACATATTACATACACAACATCGGTGATGTTGATGGAGGCATGTCGGTGATGTTGGAGGAGGAATGTCGGTGATGTTGCTGTTGTAATGTCGGTGATGTTGGAGGAGGAATGCCAGTGATGTTCATGGAGGAGTGTCGGTGATGTTGGAGGAGTAATGTCGGTGATGTTGATGGAGGAATGTCAGTGATGTTGGAGGAGGAATGTCGGTGATGTTGATGGAAGAATGTCGGAGATGTTGGAGGAGGAATGTCGGTGATGTTGATGGAAGAATGTCGGTGATGTTGGAGGAGGAAAGCCTGTGATGTTGGAGGAGGAATGTCGGTGATGTTGATGGAGGAATGTCGGAGATGTAGCAGGAGGAATGTTGGTGTTGTTGGAGGAGGAATGTCGGTGCTGTTGGAGCAGGAATGTCGATGCTGCTAGACGGAGGAATGTCAGTGATGTTGGAGGAGGTATGCCGGTGATATTGGTGGAGCAATGTCGGTGATGTTGGAGGAGGAATGTCAGTGATGTTGGAGGAGGAATGTCGGTGATCTTGGTGGGGGAATGTCGGTGATGTTGGAGGAGGAATGTTGGTGATGTTGCAGGAGGACTGTCAGTGATGTTGGTGGAGGAATGTCGGTGATGTTGGAGGAGGAATGCCGATCGTGTTGCTTGGGGATTCTGGGTGATGTTGCTGGAGGAATGTCCGTGATGTTGGAGGAGGATTATCAGTGACGTTGGAGGAAGAATGTCACTGAAGTTGATGGTGGAACATCGGTGATGTTGGAGGAGGAATGTCAGTGATGTTGATGGAGGACTGTTGGTGAAGTTGGAGGAGGAATGTCAGTGATGTTGCTGGAGGAATGCCGCTGATGTTGATGGAGGAATGTCAGTGATGTTGGAGGAGGAATGGCGGTGATGTTGATGGAAGAATGTCGATAATGTTGGAGGAGGAATGTCGGTGATGTTGATGGAAGAATGTCAGTGATGCTGATGCAGGAATGTCAGTGATGTTGATGGAGGAATGTCGGTAATGTTGAGGGAATGTCGGTGATATTTGTGGAGGAATGTCAGTGATTTTGGAGGAGGAATGCCTGTGATGTTGGAGGAGGAATGTCGGTGATGTTGATGGAGGAATGTCGGAGATGTTGCAGGAGGAATGTCGGTGTTTTGGAGGAGGAATGTCAGTGCTGTTGGAGCAGGAATGTCGATGATGTTGACGGAGGAATGTCAGTGATGTTGGAGGAGGAATTTCGATGATGTTGACGGAGAATTATCAGTGATGTTGGAGGAGGAATGTCGGTGATGTTGGTGGAGGCATCTCGTTGATCTTGATGGGGGAATGTCGGTGATGTTGGAGGAGGAATGCTGGTGATGTTGGAGGAGGAATGTCAGTGATGTTGGAGGAGGAATGCCGGTGATGTTGATGGAGGAATGTCGGTGATGTTGGAGGAGGATTATCAGTGAAATTGATGGAGGAATGTTGGTGATGTTGGAGGAGGAATGTCAGTGAAATTGATGGAGGAATGTTGGTGATGTTGGAGGAGGAATGTCAGTGATGTTGATGGAGGAATGTCAGTGATGTTGATGCAGGAATGTCAGTGATGTTGATGGAGGAATATCGGTGATGTTGGGTGAATGTCGGTGATATTTTGGAGGAATGTCAATGATGTTGGCGGAGGAATGTCGGTGATGTTGATGGAGGAATGTTGGTGATGTTGGAGGAGGAATGTCAGTGATGTTGATGGAGGATTTTCGGTGATGTTGGAGGAGGAATGTCGGTGATGTTGATGGAGGCATGTTGGTGATCTTGGTGGGGGAATGTCGGTGATGTTGAAGGCAGAATGTCATTGATGTTGCAAGAAGAATGTCAGTGAAATTGATGGAGGAATGTCGGTGTTGTTGCAGGAGAAATGTCAGTGAAATTGAGGGAGGAATGTTGGTGATGTTGCAGGAGGAATGTTAGTGAAATTGATGGAGGAATGTCGGTGATGTTGGAGGAGGAATGCCAGTGAAATTGATGGAGGAATTTCGGTGATGTTGGAGTAGGAATATCTGTGATATTGATGGAGGAATGTCGGTGATGTTGATGGAGGCATGTCGGTGATGTTGGAGGAGGAATGGCAGTGATTTTGGATGAGGAATATCGGTGAGGTTCATGGGGGAATTTCGGTGATGTTTGAGGAGAAATTTTGGTGATGCTGGAGGCGGAATGGCAATGATTTTGGATGAGGAATGTCGGTGATGTTTAGGGAGGAATGTCGGTGATGTTGGAGTTGAAATATCAGTGATGTTGATGGAGGAATGTCGCTGATGTTGATGGAGCCATGTTGGTAATGTAGGAGGAGGAATGTCGGTGATGTTGATGGAGGAATGTCGGTGATGTTGGTGGAGGTATGCCGGTGATGTTGGTGGAGCAATGTCGGTGATGTTGGAGGAATGTCAGTGATGTTGGTGGGGGAATGTCAGTGATGCTGCAGGAGGAATGCCGCTGGTGTTGGTGGGGGCTTGTGGGTGATGTAGGTGGAGGAATGCCGGTTGTGTTGGTGGAGGATTGTTGGTGATGTTGGTGGAGGAATGTCAGTGATGTTGATGGAGGCATGTCGGTGTTCTTGGAGGAGTAATGTCGGCGATGTTCCAAGAGGAATGTCAGTGTTGTTGCTGGAGGAATGTCAGTGATGTTGGAGGAGGAATGTCGGTGATGTTGGTGGAGGCATCTCGTTGATCTTGATGGGGGAATGTCGGTGATGTTGGAGGAGGAATGTTGGTGATGTTGGAGGAGGAATGCCGGTGATGTTGATGGAGGAATGTCGGTGATGTTGGAGGAGGAATGCCGATGGTGTTGCTGGGGGATTGTGGGTGATGTTGCTGGAGGAATGTCGGTGATGTTGTTGGATAAATGTCCGTGATGTTGGAGGAGGATTATCAGTGACGTTGGAGGAAGAATGTCAGTGAAGTTGATGGTGGAACATCGGTGATGTTGGAGGAGGAATGTCAGTGAAATTGATGGAGGAATGTTGGTGATGTTGGAGGAGGAATGTCAGTGATGTTGATGGAGTAATGTCAGTGATGTTGATGCAGGAATGTCAGTGATGTTGATGGAGGAATATCGGTGATGTTGGGTGAATGTCGGTGATATTTTGGAGGAATGTCAATGATGTTGGCGGAGGAATGACGGTGATGTTGATGGAGGAATGTTGGTGATGTTGGAGGAGGAATGTCAGTGATGTTGATGGAGGATTGTCGGTGATGTTGGAGGAGGAATGTCGGTGATGTTGATGGAGGCATGTTGGTGATCTTGGTGGGGGAATGTCGGTGATGTTGGAGGCAGAATGTCATTGATGTTGCAAGAAGAATGTCAGTGAAATTGATGGAGGAATGTCGGTGTTGTTGCAGGAGAAATGTCAGTGAAATTGAGGGAGGAATGTTGGTGATGTTGCAGGAGGAATGTCAATGAAATTGATGGAGGAATGTCGGTGATGTTCGAGGAGGAATGCCAGTGAAATTGATGGAGGAATTTCGGTGATGTTGGAGTAGGAATATCAGTGATATTGATGGAGGAATGTCGGTGATGTTGATGGAGGCATGTCGGTGATGTTGGAGGAGGAATGCCAGTGATGTTGGAGGAGTGTCGGTGTGTGGTAAACCACTGTTTGTATACCACTGTGTACATGCCTGGACATGCCTCGGCTGACTCGTCCCACAAGTCCTAGTATAAAGGTGACTGCTCCCCAGCCCCTTTGTATTCTGGACCGGTCGACCACTCGAGGCAGACCTTCATTCTTTTGTTAATAAAAGCCTTTAGTTACTCTCTTAACTCTCAGTCTTTTATGAGTAATTGATAGCGCATCACGGTGATGTTGGAGGAGGAATGTCGGAGATGTTGATGGAGGAATGTCGGTGATGTTGGCGGAGGAATGCCTGTGATGTTCATGGAGGAGTGTCGGTGAGGTTGGCGGTGGAATGTCGGTGATGTTGATGGAAGAATGTCGGTGATGTTGGAGGAGGAATGTCGGTGATGTTGATGGAAGGATGTCGGTGATGTTGGAGGAGGAATGTCAGTGATGTTGATGGAGGAGTGTCGGTGATGTTGGAGGAGGAATGTCGGTGATGTTGATGTAGCCATGTTGGTGAACTTGGTGGATGAATGTCGGTGATGTTGGAGGCGCAATGTCGATGATGTTGATGGAGGAATGTCGGTGATGTTGGAGAAGGAATGTCGATGATGCTGATGGAGGAATGTCGGTGATGTTGGAGAAGGACTGTCGATGATGTTGATGGAGGAATGTCGGTGATGTTGGAGGAGGAATGTCAGTGAAATTGATGGAGGAATGTCGGTGATGTTGGAGGAGGAATGCCAGTGATATTCATGGAGGAGTGTCGGTGATGTTGGAGGAGGAATGTCGGTGATGTTGATGGAGGAATGTCAGTGATGTTGGAGGAGGAATGTCGGTGATGTTGATGGAAGAATGTCGGTCATGTTGGAGGAGGAATGTCAGTGATGTTGATGGAGTATTGTCGGTGATGTTGGAGGAGGAATGTCGGTGATGTTGATGGAGGAATGTCAGTGATGTTGGAGGAGGAATGTCGTTGATGTTGATGTGGGCATGTTGGTGATTTTGTGGGGGAATGTCGGTGATGTTGGAGGCAGAATGTTAGTGAAATTGATGGAGGGATGTCGGTGTTGTTGGAGGAGGAATGTCGGAGATGGAGGAGCAATGTCAGTGATGTTGGAGGAGGAATGTCAGTGATATTGGAGGAGGAATGCCTGTGATGCTGGAGGAGGAATGTCGGTGATGTTGATGGAGGAATGTCGGAGATGTTGCAGGAGGAATATGGGTGATGTTGGAGCGGAATGTCAGTGATGTTGATGGATGAATGTCGGTGATGTTGATGGATGAATATCGGTGAAGTAGGAGGAGGAATGTCGGTGATGTTGTTGGATGTATGTCGGTGATGTTGGTGGGGGAATGTCGGTGATGTTTGAGGAGGAATATCCATGATGTTGGTGCAGGAATGTCGGTGATGTTGGAGGAGGAATATCAGGGATCTTAATGGAGGAATGTCGTTGATGTTGATGGAGGAATGTCACTGATGTTGGTGGACGAATGTCGGTGATGTCGGAGGAGGAATGTCGGTGATGTTGGAGGAGGAATGTCAGTGAGTTTGATGGAGGAATGTCAGTGATGTTGATGGAGGAATGTCGGTGATGTTGGAGGAGGAATGCCGATGGTGTTGCTGGGGGATTGTGGGTGATGTTGCTGGAGGAATGTCGGTGATGTTGTTGGAGAAATGTCCGTGATGTTGGAGGAGGATTATCAGTGACGTTGGAGGAAGAATGTCAGTGAAGTTGATGGTGGAACATCGGTGATGTTGGAGGAGGAATGTCAGTGAAATTGATGGAGGAATGTTGGTGATGTTGGAGGAGGAATGTCAGTGACGTTGATGGAGTTATGTCAGTGATGTTGATGCAGGAATGTCAGTGATGTTCATGGAGGAATATCGGTGATGTTGGGTGAATGTCGGTGATATTTTGGAGGAATGTCAATGATGTTGGCGGAGGAATGTCGGTGATGTTGATGGAGGATTGTCGGTGATGTTGGAGGAGGAATGTCGGTGATGTTGATGGAGGCATGTTGGTGATCTTGGTGGGGGAATGTCGGTGATGTTGGAGGCAGAATGTCATTGATGTTGCAAGAAGAATGTCAGTGAAATTAATGGAGGAATGTCGGTGTTGTTGCAGGAGAAATGTCAGTGAAATTGAGGGAGGAATGTTGGTGATGTTGCAGGAGGAATGTCAGTGAAATTGATGGAGGAATGTCGGTGATGTTGGAGTAGGAATATCAGTGATATTGATGGAGGAATGTCGGTGATGTTGATGGAGGCATGTCGGTGTTGTTGGAGGAGGAATGCCAGTGATGTTGGAGGAGTGTCGGTGATGTTGGAGGAGGAATGTCGGAGATGTTGATGGAGGAATGTCGGTGATGTTGGAGGAGAAATGCCTGTGATGTTCATGGAGGAGTGTCGGTGAGGTTGGCGGTGGAATGTCGGTGATGTTGATGGAGGAATGTCAGTGATGTTGGAGGAGGAATGTCGGTGATGTTGATGGAAGAATGTCGGTGATGTTGGAGCAGGAATGTCAGTGATGTTGATGGAGCAGTGTCGGTGATGCTGGAGGAGGAATGTTGGTGATGTTGATGTAGGCATGTTGGTGAACTTGGTGGATGAATGTCGGTGATGTTTTAGGTGCAATGTCAATGATGTTGATGGAGGAATGTCGGTGATGTTGGAGAAGGAATGTCGATGATGCTGATGGAGGAATGTCGGTGATGTTGGAGAAGGAATGTCGATAATGTTGATGGAGGAATGTCGGTGATGTTGGAGGAGGAATGTCGGTGATGTTGATGGAGGAATGTCGGTGATGTTGGAGGAGGAATGTCGGTGATGTTGATGGGGGAATGTCGGTGATGTTGATGGATGAACATCGCTGATGTAGGAGGAGGAAGAATGTCGATGATGTTGGTGGAGGAATTTCAGTGATTTTGGAGGAGGAATTTCGGTGATGTTGGAGGAGGAATGTCGATGATGTTGACGGAGGAATATGGGTGATGTTGGAGGGGGAATGTCAGTGATGTTGATGGATGAATGTCAGTGATGTTGGTGGATGAATATCGGTGAAGTAAGAGGAGGAATGTCGGTGATGTTGTTGGGATAATGTTGGTGATGTTGGTGTGGGAATGTCGGTGATGTTGGAGGAGGATTATCAGGGAACTTATTGGAGGAATGTTGGTGATGTTGATGGAGGCATGTCGCTGATGTTGGTGGAGGAATGTTGGTGATGTCAGAGGAGGAATGTCGAGGCAATTGATGGAGGAATGTTGGTGATGTTGGAGGAGGAATGTCAGTGATGTTGATGCAGGAATGTCAGTGATGTTGATGCAGGAATGTCAGTGATGTTGATGGAGGAATGTCGGTAATGTTGGGGGAATGTCGGTGATATTTGTGGAGGCATGTCAGTGATGTTGGTGGAGGAATGTCAGTGGTCTTGGTGGGGGAATGTCAGTGATGTTGAAGGAGGAATGTTGGTGATGTTGCAGGAGGAATGTCAGTGAAATTGATGGAGGAATGTCAGTGGTCTTGGAGGGGGAATGTCAGTGATGTTGAAGGAGGAATGTCGTTGATGTTGATGTGGGCATGTTGGTGATTTTGTGGGGGAATGTCGGTGATGTTGGAGGCAGAATGTTAGTGAAATTGATGGAGGGATGTCGGTGTTGTTGGAGGAGGAATGTCGGAGATGGAGGAGCAATGTCAGTGATGTTGGAGGAGGAATGTCAGTGATATTGGAGGAGGAATGCCTGTGATGCTGGAGGAGGAATGCCGGTGATGTTGATGGAGGAATGTCAGTGATGTTGGAGGAGGAATGTCGTTGATGTTGATGTGGGCATGTTGGTGATTTTGTGGGGGAATGTCGGTGATGTTGGAGGCAGAATGTTAGTGAAATTGATGGAGGGATGTCGGTGTTGTTGGAGGAGGAATGTCGGAGATGGAGGAGCAATGTCAGTGATGTTGGAGGAGGAATGTCAGTGATATTGGAGGAGGAATGCCTGTGATGCTGGAGGAGGAATGTCGGTGATGTTGATGGAGGAATGTCGGAGATGTTGCAGGAGGAATATGGGTGATGTTGGAGCGGAATGTCAGTGATGTTGATGGATGAATGTCGGTGATGTTGATGGATGAATATCGGTGAAGTAGGAGGAGGAATGTCGGTGATGTTGTTGGATGTATGTCGGTGATGTTGGTGGGGGAATGTCGGTGATGTTTGAGGAGGAATATCCATGATGTTGGTGCAGGAATGTCGGTGATGTTGGAGGAGGAATATCAGGGATCTTAATGGAGGAATGTCGTTGATGTTGATGGAGGAATGTCACTGATGTTGGTGGACGAATGTCGGTGATGTCGGAGGAGGAATGTCGGTGATGTTGGAGGAGGAATGTCAGTGAGTTTGATGGAGGAATGTCAGTGATGTTGATGGAGGAATGTCGGTGATGTTGGAGGAGGAATGCCGATGGTGTTGCTGGGGGATTGTGGGTGATGTTGCTGGAGGAATGTCGGTGATGTTGTTGGAGAAATGTCCGTGATGTTGGAGGAGGATTATCAGTGACGTTGGAGGAAGAATGTCAGTGAAGTTGATGTTGGAACATCGGTGATGTTGGAGGAGGAATGTCAGTGAAATTGATGGAGGAATGTTGGTGATGTTGGAGGAGGAATGTCAGTGACGTTGATGGAGTTATGTCAGTGATGTTGATGCAGGAATGTCAGTGATGTTCATGGAGGAATATCGGTGATGTTGGGTGAATGTCGGTGATATTTTGGAGGAATGTCAATGATGTTGGCGGAGGAATGTCGGTGATGTTGATGGAGGATTGTCGGTGATGTTGGAGGAGGAATGTCGGTGATGTTGATGGAGGCATGTTGGTGATCTTGGTGGGGGAATGTCGGTGATGTTGGAGGCAGAATGTCATTGATGTTGCAAGAAGAATGTCAGTGAAATTAATGGAGGAATGTCGGTGATGTTGCAGGAGGAATGTCAGTGAAATTGATGGAGGAATGTCGGTGATGTTGGAGTAGGAATATCAGTGATATTGATGGAGGAATGTCGGTGATGTTGATGGAGGCATGTCGGTGTTGTTGGAGGAGGAATGCCAGTGATGTTGGAGGAGTGTCGGTGATGTTGGAGGAGGAATGTCGGAGATGTTGATGGAGGAATGTCGGTGATGTTGGAGGAGAAATGCCTGTGATGTTCATGGAGGAGTGTCGGTGAGGTTGGCGGTGGAATGTCGGTGATGTTGATGGAGGAATGTCAGTGATGTTGGAGGAGGAATGTCGGTGATGTTGATGGAAGAATGTCGGTGATGTTGGAGCAGGAATGTCAGTGATGTTGATGGAGCAGTGTCGGTGATGCTGGAGGAGGAATGTTGGTGATGTTGATGTAGGCATGTTGGTGAACTTGGTGGATGAATGTCGGTGATGTTTTAGGTGCAATGTCAATGATGTTGATGGAGGAATGTCGGTGATGTTGGAGAAGGAATGTCGATGATGCTGATGGAGGAATGTCGGTGATGTTGGAGAAGGAATGTCGATGATGTTGATGGAGGAATGTCGGTGATGTTGGAGGAGCAATGTCGGTGATGTTGATGGAGGAATGTCGGTGATGTTGGAGGAGGAATGTCGGTGATGTTGATGGGTGAATGTCGGTGATGTTGATGGATGAACATCGCTGATGTAGGAGGAGGAAGAATGTCGATGATGTTGGTGGAGGAATTTCAGTGATTTTGGAGGAGGAATTTCGGTGATGTTGGAGGAGGAATGTCGATGATGTTGACGGAGGAATATGGGTGATGTTGGAGGGGGAATGTCAGTGATGTTGATGGATGAATGTCAGTGATGTTGGTGGATGAATATCGGTGAAGTAAGAGGAGGAATGTCGGTGATGTTGTTGGGATAATGTTGGTGATGTTGGTGTGGGAATGTCGGTGATGTTGGAGGAGGATTATCAGGGAACTTATTGGAGCAATGTTGGTGATGTTGATGGAGGCATGTCGCTGATGTTGGTGGAGGAATGTTGGTGATGTCAGAGGAGGAATGTCGAGGCAATTGATGGAGGAATGTTGGTGATGTTGGAGGAGGAATGTCAGTGATGTTGATGCAGGAATGTCAGTGATGTTGATGCAGGAATGTCAGTGATGTTGATGGAGGAATGCCGGTAATGTTGGGGGAATGTCGGTGATATTTGTGGAGGCATGTCAGTGATGTTGGTGGAGGAATGTCAGTGGTCTTGGTGGGGGAATGTCAGTGATGTTGAAGGAGGAATGTTGGTGATGTTGCAGGAGGAATGTCAGTGAAATTGATGGAGGAATGTCAGTGGTCTTGGAGGGGGAATGTCAGTGATGTTGAAGGAGGAATGTCAGTGATGTTGGAGGAGGAATGCCTGTGAAGTTGGAGGAGGAATGTCGGTGATGTTGATGGAGGAATGTTGGAGGTGTTGCAGCAGGAATGTCAGTGTTTTGGAGGAGGAATATCAGTGCTGTTGGAGCAGGAATGTCGATGATGTTGACGGAGGAATGTCAGTGATGTTGGAGGAGGAATGTCGATGATGTTGACGGAGAAATATCGGTGATGTTGGAGGAGGAATATGGGTGATGTTGGAGCGGGAATGTCAGTGATGTTGATGGATGAATGTCGGTGATGTTGATGGATGAATATCGGTGAAGTAGGAGGAGGAATGTCGGTGATGTTGTTGGGTGTATGTCGGTGATGTTGGTGGGGGAATGTCGGTGATGTTTGAGGAGGAATATCCATGATGTTAGTGCAGGAATGTCAGTGATGTTGGAGGAGGAATATCAGGGATCTTAATGGAGGAATGTCGGTGATGTTGATGGAGGAATGTCACTGATGTTGGTGGACGAATGTCGGTGATGTCGGAGGAGGAATGTCGGTGATGTTGGAGGAGGAATGTCAGTGATTTTAGTGGGCTAATTTCAGTGATGTTGGAGGAGGAATTTCGGAGATGGAGGATCAATGTCAGTGATGTTGGAGGAGGAATGTCAGTGATGTTGGAGGAGGAATGCCTGTAATGTTGGAGGAGGGATATCGGTGCTGTTGGTGGAGGAATGTCGCTGATGTTGGAGGAGAAATGTCGGTGATGCTGGAGGAGGAATGGTAGTGATTTTGGATGAGGAATATCGGTGATGTTGATGGGGTAATTTTGGTGATGTTTGAGGAGAAATTTTGGTGATGCTGGAGGAGGAATGGCAATGATTTTGGATGAGGAATGTCGGTGAAGTTGATGGTGGAACATCGGTGATGTTGGAGGAGGAATGTCAGTGAAATTGATGGAGGAATGTTGGTGATGTTGGAGGAGGAATGTCAGTGACGTTGATGGAGTAATGTCAGTGATGTTCATGGAGGAATATCGGTGATGTTGGGTGAATGTCGGTGATATTTTGGAGGAATGTCAATGATGTTGGCGGAGGAATGTCAGTGATGTTGATGGAGGATTGTCGGTGATGTTGGAGGAGGAATGTCGGTGATGTTGATGGAGGCATGTTGGTGATCTTGGTGGGGGAATGTCGGTGATGTTGGAGGCAGAATGTCATTGATGTTGCAAGAAGAATGTCAGTGAAATTGATGGAGGAATGTCGGTGTTGTTGCAGGAGAAATGTCAGTGAAATTGAGGGAGGAATGTTGGTGATGTTGCAGGAGGAATGTCAGTGAAATTGATGGAGGAATGTCGGTGATGTTGGAGTAGGAATATCAGCGATATTGATGGAGGAATGTCGGTGATGTTGATGGAGGCATGTCGGTGTTCTTGGAGGAGGAATGCCAGTGATGTTGGAGGAGTGTCGGTGATGTTGGAGGAGGAATGTCGGAGATGTTGATGGAGGAATGTCGGTGATGTTGGAGGAGAAATGCCTGTGATGTTCATGGAGGAGTGTCGGTGAGGTTGGCGGTGGAATGTCGGTGATGTTGATGGAGGAATGTCAGTGATGTTGGAGGAGGAATGTCGGTGATGTTGATGGAAGAATGTCGGTGATGTTGGAGGAGGAATGTCAGTGATGTTGATGGAGCAGTGTCGGTGATGCTGGAGGAGGAATGTCGGTGATGTGGATGTAGGCATGTTGGTGAACTTGGTGGATGAATGTCGGTGATGTTTTAGGTGCAATGTCAATGATGTTGATGGAGGAATGTCGGTGATGTTGGAGAAGGAATGTCGATGATGCTGATGGAGGAATGTCGGTGATGTTGGAGAAGGAATGTCGATGATGTTGATGGAGGAATGTCGGTGATGTTGGAGGAGGAATGTCGGTGATGTTGATGGAGGAATGTCGGTGATGTTGGAGGAGGAATGTCGGTGATGTTGATGGGGGAATGTCGGTGATGTTGATGGATGAACATCGCTGATGTAGGAGGAGGAAGAATGTCGATGATGTTGGTGGAGGAATTTCAGTGATTTTGGAGGAGGAATTTCGGTGATGTTGGAGGAGGAATGTCGATGATGTTGACGGAGGAATATGGGTGATTTTGGAGGGGGAATGTCAGTGATGTTGATGGATGAATGTCAGTGATGTTGGTGGATGAATATCGGTGAAGTAAGAGGAGGAATGTCGGTGATGTTGTTGGGATAATGTTGGTGATGTTGGTGTGGGAATGTCGGTGATGTTGGAGGAGGATTATCAGGGAACTTATAGGAGGAATGTTGGTGATGTTGATGGAGGCATGTCGCTGATGTTGGTGGAGGAATGTTGGTGATGTCAGAGGAGGAATGTCGAGGCAATTGATGGAGGAATGTTGGTGATGTTGGAGGAGGAATGTCAGTGATGTTGATGCAGGAATGTCAGTGATGTTGATGCAGGAATGTCAGTGATGTTGATGGAGGAATGTCGGTAATGTTGGGGGAATGTCGGTGATATTTGTGGAGGCATGTCAGTGATGTTGGTGGAGGAATGTCAGTGGTCTTGGTGGGGGAATGTCAGTGATGTTGAAGGAGGAATGTCAGTGATGTTGGAGGAGGAATGCCTGTGAAGTTGGAGGAGGAATGTCGGTGATGTTGATGGAGGAATGTCGGAGATGTTGCAGCAGGAATGTCAGTGTTTTGGAGGAGGAATATCAGTGCTGTTGGAGCAGGAATGTCGATGATGTTGACGGAGGAATGTCAGTGATGTTGGAGGAGGAATGTCGATGATGTTGACGGAGAAATATTGGTGATGTTGGAGGAGGAATATGGGTGATGTTGGAGCGGGAATGTCAGTGATGTTGATGGATGAATGTCGGTGATGTTGATGGATGAATATCGGTGAAGTAGGAGGAGGAATGTCGGTGATGTTGTTGGGTGTATGTCGGTGATGTTGGTGGGGGAATGTCGGTGATGTTTGAGGAGGAATATCCATGATGTTAGTGCAGGAATGTCAGTGATGTTGGAGGAGGAATATCAGGGATCTTAATGGAGGAATGTCGGTGATGTTGATGGAGGAATGTCACTGATGTTGGTGGACGAATGTCGGTGATGTCGGAGGAGGAATGTCGGTGATGTTGGAGGAGGAATGTCAGTGATTTTAGTGGGCTAATTTCAGTGATGTTGGAGGAGGAATTTCGGAGATGGAGGATCAATGTCAGTGATGTTGGAGGAGGAATGTCAGTGATGTTGGAGGAGGAATGCCTGTAATGTTGGAGGAGGGATATCGGTGCTGTTGGTGGAGGAATGTCACTGATGTTGGAGGAGAAATGTCGGTGATGCTGGAGGAGGAATGGTAGTGATTTTGGATGAGGAATATCGGTGATGTTGATGGGGTAATTTTGGTGATGTTTGAGGAGAAATTTTGGTGATGCTGGAGGAGGAATGGCAATGATTTTGGATGAGGAATGTCGGTGAAGTTTAGGAGGGAATGTCGGTGATGTTGGAGGAGGAATGTCAGTGAAATTGATGGAGGAATGTCGGCGATGTTGGAGGAGGAATGTCAGTGAAATTGATGCAGGAATGTTGGTGATGTTGGAGGAGGAATGTCAGTGATGTTGATGGAGGAATGTCGGTGATGTTGGTGGAGGCATGTCTGTGATCGTGTTGGGGGAATGTCGGTGATGTTGGAGGATGAATGTCGGTGATGTTGGAGGAGGAATGTCGGAGGTGTTGCAGGAGGAATGTCAGTGATGTTGGAGGAGGAATGTCGGTGATGTTGGAGTAGGAATGCCCGTGGTGTGGGAGGAGGATTATCAGTGACATTGGAGGAAGAATGACAGAGAAGTTGATGGTGGAACCTCGGTGATGTTGGAGGAGGATTGTCAGTGAAATTGATGGAGGAATGTTGGTGATATTGGTTCAGTAATGTCAGTGATGTTAGAGGATGAATGTCGATGGTGTTGGTGGGGGATTGTGGGTGATGTTGGTCGAGGAATGTCAGTGATGTTGGAGGAGGAATGTCGGTGATCTTGGTGGGGGAATGTCGGTGATGTTGGAGGAGGAATGTCAGTGATTTTGATGGAGGCATATCGGTGATTTGGTGGGGGAATTTTGGTGATGTTGGAGGAGGAATGTTGGTGATGTCGGAGGCGGAATGTCAGTGGTGTTGGTGGAGGAATGTCAGTGATGTTGGAGGAGGAATGTCGGTGATGTTGATGCAGTAATGTCAGTGATGTTGATGGAGGAATGTCGGAGATGTTGGAGGAGGAATTTTGGTGATGTTGATGGAGGAATGATGGTGATGTTGATGGAGCAATGTCGGTGATGTTGATGGAGGAATGTCAGTGATGTTGGAGGAGGAATGTCAGTGATGTTGGAGGAGGAATGTCGGTGATATTGATGGTGGAATGTCGGTGATGTTGATGGAGGAATGTTGGTGATGTTGGAGGAGGAATGACAGTGATGTTCATGAAGGATTGTCGGTGATGTTGGAGGAGGAATGTCGGTGATGTTGATGCAGGAATGTCGGTGATGTTGTTGGGGGAATGTCAGTGATATTTGTGGAGGAATGTCCGTGATGTTGGAGGAGGAATGTCAGCGATGTTGATGCAGGAATGTCAGTGATGTTGATGGAGGAATGTCAGAGATGTTGGGGGAATGTCAATGATATTTGTGGAGGAATGTCACTGATGTTGGTGGAGGAATGTCGGTGATGTTGATGGAGGAATGTTGGTGATGTTGGAGGAGGAATGTCAATGAAATTGAAGGAGGAATGTCGGTGATGCTGGAGGAGGAATGTCAGTGATGTTGATGGAGGAATGTCGGTGATGTCTGAGGAGGATTGTCGGTGATGTTGATGGAGGAATGTTGGTGATGTTGGAGGAGGAATGTTGGTGATGTTGGAGTCAGAATGTCAGTCATGTTGCAAGAAGAATGTCAGTGTAATTGATGGAGGAATGTCGGTGATGTTGGAGGAGGAATGTCAGTGAAATTGAGGGAGGAATGTCGGCGATGTTCGAGGAGGAATGTCAGTGAAATTGATGGAGGAATGTCAGCGATGTTGGAGGAGGAATGTCAGTGAAATTGATGGAGGAATGTCGGTGATGTTAGAGGAGGAATGTCAGTGAAATTGAGGGAGGAATGTCGGCGATGTTCGAGGAGGAATGTCAGTGAAATTGATGGAGGAATGTCAGCGATGTTGGAGGAGGAATGTCAGTGAAATTGATGGAGGAATGTCGGTGATGTTGGAGGAGGAATATCAGTGATGTTGATGGAGGAATGTCGGTGATGTTGATGGAGGCATGTCAGTGATGTTGGTGGAGGAATGTCAGTGATGTTGGAGCAGGAATGCCAGGGAAATTGATGGAGGCATGTAGGTGATGTTGGTGGAGAAATGTCCGTGATGTTGGAGGAGGATTAGCAGTGACGTTGGAGGAAGAATGTCAGTGAAGTTGATGATGGAACATCGGTGATGTTGATGGAGGAATGTCAGTGATGTTGGTGGAGGCATGTCTGAGATCTTGGTGGGAGAATGTCGGTGATGTTGGAGGAGGAATGTCGGTGATGTTGGAGGAGGAATGTCGGAGGTGTTGCAGGAGGAATGTCTGTGATGTTGGAGGAGGAATGTCGGTGATGTTGGAGGAGGAATGCCGGTGGTGTTGAAGGAGGATTATCAGTGACGTTGGAGGAAGAATGTCAGAGATGTTGATTGTTGAAACTCGGTGATGTTGGAGGAGGATTGTCAGTGCAATTGATGGAGGAATGTTGGTGATGTTGGTTGAGGAATGTCAGTGATGTTGGTGGAGGAATGTCAGTGATGTTAGAGGATGAATGTCGATGGTGTTGGTGGGGGATTGTGGGTGATGTTGGTCGAGGAATGTCAGTGATGTTCGAGGAGGAATATCGGTGTTCTTGGTGGGGGAACGTCGGTGATGTTGGAGGAGGAATGTCAGTGGTGTTGGTGGAGGAATGTCTGTGATGTTGGAGGAGGAATGTCAGTGATGTTGACGGAGGAATGCCAGTGGTGTTGGAGGAGGATTATCAGTGACGTTGGAGGAAGAATGTCAGACAAGTTGATGGTGGAACATCGGTGATGTTGATGGAGGTATGTCAGTGATGTTGATGCAGTAATGTCAGTGATGTTGATGGAGGAATGTCGGAGATGTTGGAGGAGGAATTTTGGTGATGTTGATGGAGGAATGTCGGTGATGTTGACGGAGGAATGTTGCTAATGTTGATGGAGGAATGTCAGTGATGTTGGAGGAGGAATGTCAGTGATGTTGGAGGAGGAATGTCGGTGATGTTGATGGAGGAATGTCAGTGATGTTGGAGGAGGAATGTCAGTGATGTTGGAGGAGGAATGTCGGTGATATTGATGGTGGAATGTCGGTGATGTTGGAGGAGGAATGTCCGTAATGTTGATCGAGGTATGTCGGTGATGTTGGAGGAGGAATGCCAGTGATGTTCATGGAGGATTGTCAGTGATGTTGGAGGAGGAATGTCGGTGATGTTGATGCAGGAATGTCGGTGATGTTGTTGGGGGAATGTCAGTGATATTTGTGGAGGTATGTCTGTGATGTTGGAGGAGGAATGTCAGTGATGTTGATGCAGGAATGTCAGTGATGTTGATGGAGGAATGTCAGAGATGTTGGGGGAATGTCGGTGATATTTGTGGAGGAATGTCACTGATGTTGGTGGAGGAATGTCGGTGATGTTGATGGAGGAATGTTGGTGATGTTGGAGGAGGAATGACAATGAAATTGATGGAGGAATGTCAGTCATGTTGCAAGAAGAATGTCAGTGTAATTGATGGAGGAATGTCGGTGATGTTGGAGGAGGCATGTCAGTGAAATTGATGGAGGAATGTCGGCGATGTTGGAGGAGGAATGTCAGTGAAATTGATGGAGGAATGTCGGTGGTGTTGGAGGAGGAATATCAGTGATGTTGATGGAGGAATGTCGGTGATGTTGATGGAGGCATGTCAGTGATGTTGGTGGAGGAATGTCAGTGATGTTGGAGCAGGAATGCCAGGGAAGTTGATGGAGGCATGTCGGTGATGTTGGTGGAGAAATGTCTGTGATGTTGATGGAGGAATATCGGTGGTGTTGATGGAGGAATATCGGTGGTGTTGGGTGAATGTCGGTGATATTTGTGGAGGAATGTCAGTGATGTTGGAGGAGGAATGTCGGTGATGTTGGTGGAGGCATGTCTGTGATCTTGGTGGGGGAATGTCGGTGATGTTGGAGGAGGAATGACGGTGATGTTGGAGGAGGAATGTCGGAGGTGTTGCAGGAGGAATGTCAATGATGTTGGAGGAGGAATGTCGGTGATGTTGAAGGAGGAATGCCGGTGGTGTTGAAGGAGGATTATCAGTGACGTTGGAGGAAGAATGTCAGAGAAGTTGATTGTTGAACCTCGGTGATGTTGGAGGAGGATTGTCAGTGCAATTGATGGAGGAATGTTGGTGATGTTGGTTGAGGAATGTCAGTGATGTTGGTGGAGGAATGTCAGTGATGTTAGAGGAGGAATGTCGGTGATCTTGGTGGGGGAATGTCGGTGATGTTGGAGGAGGAATGTCAGTGATGTTGGAGGAGGAATGTTGGTGATGTCGGAGGCGGAATGTCAGTGGCATTGGTGGAGGAATGTCAGTGATGTTGGAGGAGGAATGTCAGTGATGTTCATGGAGGATTGTCGGTGATGTTGGGGGAGGAATGTCGGTGATGTTGATGCAGGAATGTCGGTGATGTTGTTGGGGGAATGTCGGTGATATTTGTGGAGGAATGTCTGTGATGTTGGAGGAGGAATGTCAGTGCTGTTGATGCAGGAATGTCAGTGATGTTGATGGAGGAATGTCATAGTTGTTGGGGGAATGTCGGTGATATATGTGGAGGAATGTCAGTGATGTTGGTGGAGGAATGTCGGTGATGTTGATGGAGGAACGTTGGTAATGTTGGAGGAGGAATGTCAGTGAAATTGATATAGGAATGTCGGGGATGTTGGAGGAGGAATGTCAGTGATGTTGATGGAGGAATTTCGGTGATGTTGGAGGAGGAATGTCGGTGATGTTTATAGAGGAATGTTGGTGATGTTGGAGGAGGAATGTTGGTGATGTTGGAGGAGGAATGTCAGTGAAATTGAGGGAGGAATGTCGGTGATGTTGGAGGAGGAATGTCAGTGAAATTGATGGAGGAATGTTGGCGATGTTGGAGGAGGAATGTCAGTGTAATTGATGGAGGAATGTCGGTGATGTTGCAGGAGGAATGTCAGTGAAATTGAGGGAGGAATGTCGGTGATGTTGGAGGAGGAATATCAGTGATGTTGATGGAGGAATGTCGGTGATGTTGATGGAGGCATGTCAGTGATGTTGGTGGAGGAATGTCAGTGATGTTGGAGCAGGACTGCCAGGGAAATTGATGGAGGCATGTCGGTGATGTTGGAGGAGAAATATCGGTGGTACTGGAGGAGGAATGTCGGTGATGTTGGAGCAGGAATGTCGGTGATGTTGGGGGAGGAATGTCGGTGATGTTGAGGAGGAATGTCGATGATGCTGGAGGAGGAATGTCGGTGATGATGGAGGATGAATGCCAGTAATCTTGGTGGGGGAATGTCGGTGCTGTTGGAGGAGGAATGTCGATGATGTTGACGGAGGAATGTCGGTGATGTTGGAGGAGGAATTTCGGTAATGTTGACAGGGAATGTCGGTGATGTTGATGGGTGAACATCCCTGATGTAGGAGGAGGAAGAATGTCGGTGATGTTGGTGGAGGAATTTCAGTGATTTTGGAGGAGGAATGTCGGTGATGTTGGAGGAGGATTGTCGATGATGTTGACGGAGGTATATCGGTGATGTTGGAGGAGGAATGTCAGTGATGTTGATGGATGAATGTCGGTGATGTTGATGGATGAATATCGGTGAAGTAAGAGGAGGAATGTCGGGGATATTGTCGGGGGAATGTTGGTGATGTTGGTGTGGGAATGTTGGTGATGTTGGAGGAGGATTTTCAGGGAACTTATTGGAGGAATGTCGGTGATGGTGATGGAGGAATGTCACTGACGTTGGTGGAGGAATGTTGGTGACGTCGGAGGAGGAATGACAGTGCAATTGATGGAGGAATGTTGGTGATGTTGGAGGAGGAATGTCAGTGATGTTGATGGAGGAAGGTCAGTGATGTTGATGGAGGCATGTCAGTGATGTTGATGCAGGAATGTCAGTGATTTTGATGGAGGAATGTCAGTAATGTTGGGGGAATGTCGGTGATATTTATGGAGGAATGATGGTGATGTTGGTGGAGGAATGTCAGTGGTCTTGGTGGGGGAATATCAGTGATGTTGATGGAGGAATGTCAGTGATGTTGGAGGAGGAATGTCAGTGATGTTGATGGAGAAATGTCGGTGATGTTGTTGGGGGAATGTCGGGGATATTGATGGGGAATGTCAGTGATGTTGGTGGAGGAATGTCAGTGATATTGGTGGAAAGTATCAGTGATGTTGGTGGAGAAATGTCAGTGATGTTGGAGGAGGTATGTCGGTGATGCTGGTGGAGGAATGTCGGTGATGTTGGAGGAGGAATATCAGTGATGTTGATGGAGGAGTGACGGTGATGTTGATGGAGGAATGTCAGTGATGCTGGAGGAGGAATGCCGGTGATGTTGGAGGAGGAATGTCTGTGATGTTGATGGAGGAATGTCGGTAATGTTGATGGAGGAATGTCCATGATGTTAATGGAGGAGTGTTGCTGATGTTGATATAGGAATGTCGGTGAAGTTGGAGCAATATCGGTGATGTTGGTGGCAGAATGCCGGTGGTGTTGGTGGGGGATTGTGGGTGATGTTGGTGGAGGAATGTCAGTGATGTTGCAAGAGGAATGTCAGTGTTGTTGCTGGAGGAATGTCAGTGATGTTGGAGGAGGAATGTCGGTGATGTTGGTGGAGGCATGTCAGTGATCTTGGTGGGGGAATGTTGGTGATGTTGGAGGAGGAATGTTGGTGATGTTGGAGGAGGAATGTCAGTGATGTTGGTGGAGGAATATCAGTGATGTTGGAGGAGGAATGCCAGTGATGTTGATGGAAGAATGTCCGTGATGTTGGAGGAGGATTATCAGTGATGTTGGAGGAAGACTGTCAGTGAAGTTGATGGTGGAACATCGGTGATGTTGGAGGAGGAATGTCAGTGATGTTGATGCAGGAATGTCAGTGATGTTGATGGAGGAATATCAGTGATGTTGGGTGAATGTCGGAGATACTTTTGGATGAATGTCAGTGATGTTGGAGGAGGAATGTCAGTGATGTTGATGGAGGAATGTTGGTGATGTTGGAGGAGGAATGTCGGTGATGTTGATGGAGGATTGTGGGTGATGTTGGAGGAGGAATGCCAGTGATGTTCATGGAGGAATGTCGGTGATGTTGATGTAGGCATGTTGGAGATCTTGGTGGGGGAATGTCAGTGATGTTGGAGGCAGAATGTCTGTGATGTTGTAAGAAGAATGTCAGTGAAATTGATGGAGGAATGTCGGTGTTGTTGGAGGAGAAATGTCAGTGAAATTGAGGGAGGAATGTCGGTGATTTTGGAGGAGGAATGTCAGTGAAATTGATGGAGGAATGTCGGTGATGTTGGAGGAGGAATGTCAGTGAAATTGATGGAGGAATGTCGGTGATGTTGGAGTTGGAATATCAGTGATGTTGATGGAGGAATGTCGGTGATGCTGATGGAGGCATGTCGGTAATGTTGGTGGAGGAATGTCAGTGATGTTGGAGGAGGAATGCCAGGGAAATTGATGGCCGCATGTCGGTGATGTTGGAGGAGAAATGTCGGTGATATTGGAGGAGGAATGTCGGTGATGTTGGAGGAGGAATGTCGGTGATGCTGGTGGGGGAATGTCAGTGCTGTTGGGAGAGGAATGTCGGTGATGTTGATGGAGGAATGTCGATGATGCTGGAGGAGGAATGTTGCTGATGATGGAGGAAGAATGCCGGTGATCTTGGTGGGGGAATGGTGGTGATGTTGGAGCAGGAATGTCGGTGCTGTTGGAGGAGGAATGTCGATGATGTTGATGGAGGAATATCAGTGATGTTGGAGGAGGAATGTCGGTGATGTTGATGCGGGAATGTCGGTGATATTGATAGATGAATATCGCTGATGTAGGATGAGGAAGAATGTCGGTGATGTTGGTGGAGGAATTTCAGTAATTTTGGATGAGGAATGTCAGTGATGTTGGAGGAGGAATGTCGATGATGCTGACGGAGGAATATCGGTGATGTTGGAGGAGGAATGTCAGTGATGTTGATGGATGAATGTCAGTGATGTTGATGGATGTGTATTGGTGAAGTAAGAGGAGGAATGTCGGTGATGTTGTTGGGGCAATGTTGGTGATGTTGCTGTGGGAATGTCAGTGATGTTGGAGGAGGATTATCAGGGAAATTATTGGAGGAATGTCAGTGATGTTGATGGAGGAATGTTGCTGATGTCGGTGGAGGAATGTTGTTGACGTCAGAGGAGGAATTTCGGTGCAATTGATGGTGGAATGCTGGTGATGTTGGAGGAGGAATGTCAGTGATGTTGATGGAGGAATGTCAGTGATGTTGATGGAGGAATGTCAGTGATGTTGATGCAGGAATGTCAGTGATGTTGATGGAGGAATGTCGGTAATGTTGGGGGAATGTCCGTGATATTTGTGGAGGAATGTCAGTGATGTTGGTGGAGGAATGTCCGTGGTCTTGGTGGGGGAATGTCAGTGATGTTGAAGGAGGAATGTCAGTGATGTTGGAGGAGGAATGCCTGTGATGTTGGAGGAGGAATGTCGGTGATGTTGATGGAGGAATGTCGGAGATGTTGCAGGAGGAATTTCGGTGTTGTTGGAGGAGGAATTTCGGTGCTGTTGGTGCACGAATGTCGATGATGTTGACGGAGTAATGTCAGTGATGTTGGAGGAGGAATGTCGATGATGTTGGAGGAGGAATATCGGTGATGTTGGAGGAGGAATGTCAGTGAAGTTGATGGATGAATGTCGGTGACGTTGATGGATGAATATCGGTGAAGTAGGAGGAGGAACGTCGGTGATGTTGTTGGGGCAATGTCGGTGATGTTGGTGGGGGAATGTCGGTGATGTTTGAGGAGGAATATCCATGATGTTGGTGCAGGAATGTCAGTGATGTTGGAGGAGGAATATCAGGGATATTAATGGAGGAATGTCGGTGCTGTTGGAGGAGGAATGTCGATGATGTTGATGGAGGAATGTCAGTGATGTTGGAGGAGGAATGTCGGTGATGTTGATGTGGGAATGTCGGTGATGTTGATAGATGAACATCGCTGATGTAGGACGAGGAAGAATGTCGGTGATGTTGGTGGAGGAATGTCAGTGATTTTGGATGAGGAATGTCGGTGATGTTGGAGGAGGAATGTCGATGATGTTGACGGAGGAATATTGGTGATGTTGGAGGAGGAATGTCAGTGATGTTGATGGATGAATGTCGGTGATGTTGATGGATGTATATCGGTGAAGTAAGAGGAGGAATGTCGGTGATGTTGTTTGGGCAATGTTGGTGATGTTGCTATGGGAATTTAAGTGATGTTGGAGGAGTATTATCAGGGAAATTATTAGAGGAATGTCAGTGATGTTGATGGAGGAATGTTGCTGATGTCGGTGCAGGAATGTTGTTGCCGTCAGAGGAGGAATGTCGGTGCAATTGATGGTGGATTGTTGGTGATGTTGGAGGAGGAATGTCAGTGATATTGATGGAGGAATGTCAGTGATGTTGATGGAGGAATGTCAGTGATGTTGATGCAGGAATGTCAGTGATGTTGATGGACGAATGTCGGTAATGTTGGGGGAATGTCCGTGATATTTGTGGAGGAATGTCAGTGATGTTGGTGGAGGAATGTCAGTGGTCTTGGTGGGGGAATGTCAGTGATGTTGAAGGAGGAATGTCAGTGATGTTGGAGGAGGAATGCCTGTGATGTTGGAGGAGAAATGTCGTTGATGTTGATGGAGGAATGTCGGAGATGTTGCAGGAGGAATTTCGGTGTTGTTGGAGGAGGAATTTCGGTGCTGTTGGAGCAGGAATGTCGATGATGTTGACGGAGCAATGTCGGTGATTTTGGAGGAGGAATGACGATGATGTTGACGGAGAAATATCAGTGATGTTGGAGGAGGAATATCGGTGATGTTGGAGGAGGAATGTCAGTGAAGTTGATGGATGAAATTCGGTGATGTTGATGGATGAATATCGGTGAAGTAGGAGGAGGAATTTCGGTGACGTTGTTGGGGAAATGTCGGTCATGTTTGAGGAGGAATATCCATGATGTTGGTGAAGGAATGTCGGTGATGTTGGAGGAGGAATATCAGGGATCTTAATGGAGGAATGTCGGTGATGTTGATGGAGGAATGTCACTGATGTTGGTGGACGAATGTTGGTGATGTCGGAGAAGGTATGTCAGTGATGTTGGAGGAGGAATGTCAGTGATTTTTGTAGGCTAATTTCGGTGATGTTGGAGGAGGAATGTCAGAGATGGAGGAGCAATGTCAGTGATGTTGGAGGAGGAATGTCAGTGATGTTGGAGGAGGAATGCCTGTGACGTTGGAGGAGCAATGTCGGTGATGTTGATGGAGGAATGTCGGAGATGTTGCAGGAGGAATGTTGGTGTTGTTGGAGGAGGAATGTCGGTGCTGTTGGAGAAGGAATGTCGATGATGTTGACGGAGGAATGTCGGTGATGTTGGAGGAGGAATGTCGATGATGTGGACGGAGAAATATCGATGTTGGAGGAGGAATGTCAGTGATGTTGATGGATGAATGTCGGTGATGTTTATGGATGAATATCGGTGAAGTAGGAGGAGGAATGTCGGTGAGGTTGTTGGGGGAATGTCGGTGATGTTGGTGGGGGAATGTCGGTGATGTTTGAGATGGAATATCCATGATGTTGGTGCAGGAATGTCGGTGATGTTGGAGGAGGAAGATCAGGGATATTAATGGAGGAATGTCGGTGATGTTGATGGAGGAATGTCACTGATGTTGGTGGACAAATGTTGGTGATGTCGGAGGAGGTATGTCAGTGATGTTGCAGGAGGAATGTCAGTGATTTTCGTGGGCTAATTTCGGTGATGTTGGAGGAGGAATGTCGGAGATGGAGGAGCAATGTCAGAGATGTTGGAGGAGGAATGTCAATGATGTTGGAGGAGGAATGCCTGTGACGTTAGAGGAGCAATGTCGGTGATGTTGATGGAGGAATGTCGGAGATGTTGCAGGAGGAATGTCGGTGTTGTTGGAGGAGGAATGTCGGTGCTGTTGGAGAAGGAATGTCGATGATGTTGATGGAGGAATGTCGGTGATGTTGGAGGAGGAATATCGGTGATGTTGGAGGAGGAATGTCAGTGAAGTTGATGGATGAATGTCGGTGATGTTGATGGATGAATATCGGTGAAGTAGGAGGAGGAACGTCGGTGATGTTGTTGGGGAAATGTCGGTGATGTTGGTGGGGGAATGTCGGTGATGTTTGAGGAGGAATATCCATGATGTTGGTGCAGGAATGTCAGTGATGTTGGAGGAGGAATATCAGGGATATTAATGGAGGAATGTCGGTGCTGTTGGAGGAGGAATGTCGATGATGTTGATGGAGGAATGTCAGTGATGTTGGAGGAGGAATGTCGGTGATGTTGATGTGGGAATGTTGGTGATGTTGATAGATGAACATCGCTGATGTAGGACGAGGAAGAATGTCGGTGATGTTGGTGGAGGAATGTCAGTGATTTTGGATGAGGAATGTCGGTGATGTTGGAGGAGGAATGTCGATGATGTTGACGGAGGAATATTGGTGATGTTGGAGGAGGAATGTCAGTGATGTTGATGGATGAATGTCGGTGATGTTGATGGATGTATATCGGTGAAGTAAGAGGAGGAATGTCGGTGATGTTGTTTGGGCAATGTTGGTGATGTTGCTATGGGAATTTAAGTGATGTTGGAGGAGTATTATCAGGGAAATTATTAGAGGAATGTCAGTGATGTTGATGGAGGAATGTTGCTGATGTCGGTGCAGGAATGTTGTTGCCGTCAGAGGAGGAATGTCAGTGCAATTGATGGTGGATTGTTGGTGATGTTGGAGGAGGAATGTCAGTGATATTGATGGAGGAATGTCAGTGATGTTGATGGAGGAATGTCAGTGATGTTGATGCAGGAATGTCAGTGATGTTGATGGACGAATGTCGGTAATGTTGGGGGAATGTCCGTGATATTTGTGGAGGAATGTCAGTGATGTTGGTGGAGGAATGTCAGTGGTCTTGGTGGGGGAATGTCAGTGATGTTGAAGGAGGAATGTCAGTGATGTTGGAGGAGGAATGCCTGTGATGTTGGAGGAGAAATGTCGTTGATGTTGATGGAGGAATGTCGGAGATGTTGCAGGAGGAATTTCGGTGTTGTTGGAGGAGGAATTTCGCTGCTGTTGGAGCAGGAATGTCGATGATGTTGACGGAGCAATGTCGGTGATTTTGGAGGAGGAATGACGATGATGTTGACGGAGAAATATCAGTGATGTTGGAGGAGGAATATCGGTGATGTTGGAGGAGGAATGTCAGTGAAGTTGATGGATGAAATTCGGTGATGTTGTTGGATGAATATCGGTGAAGTAGGAGGAGGAATCTCGGTGACGTTGTTGGGGAAATGTCGGTCATGTTTGAGGAGGAATATCCATGATGTTGGTGAAGGAATGTCGGTGATGTTGGAGGAGGAATATCAGGGATCTTAATGGAGGAATGTCGGTGATGTTGATGGAGGAATGTCACTGATGTTGGTGGACGAATGTTGGTGATGTCGGAGAAGGTATGTCGGTGATGTTGGAGGAGGAATGTCAGTGATTTTTGTAGGCTAATTTCGGTGATGTTGGAGGAGGAATGTCAGAGATGGAGGAGCAATGTCAGTGATGTTGGAGGAGGAATGTCAGTGATGTTGGAGGAGGAATGCCTGTGACGTTGGAGGAGCAATGTCGGTGATGTTGATGGAGGAATGTCGGAGATGTTGCAGGAGGAATGTTGGTGTTGTTGGAGGAGGAATGTCGGTGCTGTTGGAGAAGGAATGTCGATGATGTTGACGGAGGAATGTCGGTGATGTTGGAGGAGGAATGTCGATGATGTGGACGGAGAAATATCGATGTTGGAGGAGGAATGTCAGTGATGTTGATGGATGAATGTCGGTGATGTTTATGGATGAATATCGGTGAAGTAGGAGGAGGAATGTCGGTGATGTTGTTGGGGGAATGTCGGTGATGTTGGTGGGGGAATGTCGGTGATGTTTGAGATGGAATATCCATGATGTTGGTGCAGGAATGTCGGTGATGTTGGAGGAGGAAGATCAGGGATATTAATGGAGGAATGTCGGTGATGTTGATGGAGGAATGTCACTGATGTTGGTGGACAAATGTTGGTGATGTCGGAGGAGGTATGTCAGTGATGTTGCAGGAGGAATGTCAGTGATTTTCGTGGGCTAATTTCGGTGATGTTGGAGGAGGAATGTCGGAGATGGAGGAGCAATGTCAGAGATGTTGGAGGAGGAATGTCAATGATGTTGGAGGAGGAATGCCTGTGACGTTAGAGGAGCAATGTCGGTGATGTTGATGGAGGAATGTCGATGATGTTGATGGAGGAATGTCGGTGATGTTGGAGGAGGAATGTCGATGATGTTGACAGAGAAATATCGGTGATGTTGGAGGAGGAATGTCAATGATGTTGATGGATGAATGTCGGTGATGTTTATGGATGAATATCGGTGAAGTAGGAGGAGGAATGTCGGTGACGTTGTTGGGGGAATGTCGGTGATGTTCGTGGGGGAATGTCGGTGATGTTTGAGGAGGAATATCCAAGATGTTGGTGCAGGAATGTCGGTGATGTTGGAGGAGGAATATCAGGGATCTTAATGGAGGAATGTCGGTGATGTTGATGGAGGAATGTCACTGATGTTGGTGGACGAATGTCGGTGATGTTGGAGGAGGAATGTTGGTGATGTTGGAGGATGAATGTCAGTGATTTTTGTGGGCTAATTTCGGTGATGTTGGAGTAGGAATGTTGGAGATGGAGGAGCAATGTCAGTGATGTTGGAGGAGGAATATCGGTGATGTTGGTGGAGGAATGTCGCTGATGTTGGAGGAGAAATGTCGGTGATGTTGGAGGAGGAATGTCAGTGATGTTGGAGGAGGAATGTCGGTGATGTTGTTGGGGGAATGTCGGTGATGTTGGTGGGGGAATGTCAGTGATGCTGGAGGAGGAATGCCGGTGGTGTTGGTGGGGGAATGTCAGTGATGTTGATGGAGGCATGTCGGTGATCTTGGTGGGGAAATGTCGGTGATCTTGGAGGAGGAATGTTGGTGATGTTGGAGGAAGAATGTCGGTGATGTTCCAAGAGGAATGTCAGTGATGTTGCTGGAGGCATGTCGGTATTCTTGGTGGGGGAATGTCGGTGATGTTGGAGGAGCAATGTTGGTGATGTTGGAGGAGGAATGTCAGTGCTGTTGGTGAAGGAATGTCAGTGATGTTGGAGGAGGTTTGTCAGTGATGTTGATGGAGGAATCTCGGTGATGTTGGCGGAGGAATGCCGATGGTGTTGCTGAAGGATTGTGGGTGATGTTGCTGGAGGAATGTCGGTGATGTTGGTGGAGAAATGTCCGTGATCGTGGAGGAGGATTATCAGTGACGTTGGAGGAGGAATGTCATTGCAATTGATGGAGGAATGTTGGTGATGTTGGAGGAGGAATGTCAGTGATGTTGATGGAGGAATGTCAGTGATGTTGATGCAGGAATGTCAGTGATGTTGGGTGAAGGTCGGTGATATTTGTGGAGGAATGTCAGTGATGTTGGAGGAGGAATGTCGGTGATGTTGGTGGAGGCATGTCTGTGATCTAGGTGGGGGAATGTCGGTGATGTTGGAGGAGGAGGAATGTCGGTGATGTTGGAGGAGGAAGGTCGGAGATGTTGTAGGAGGAATGCCGGTGTGGTTGGTGGAGGAATGTCAGTGATGTTAGAGGATGAATGTCGATGGTGTTGGTGGGGGATTGTGGGTGATGATGGTGGAGGAATGTCGGTGATGTTGATGGAGGAAATTTGCTGATGTTGGAGGAGGAATGTCGGTGATGTTGCAAGAGGAATATCAGTGCTTTTGGCGGAGGAATGTCAGTGATGTTGGAGGAGGATTATCAGTAATGTTGGAGGATAGAATGTCAGTGAAGTTTATGATAGAACGTCGGTGATGTTGGAGGAGGCATGTCAGTGAAATTGATGGAGTAATGTCAGTGATGTTGGAGGAGGAATGTCAGTGAGTTTGATGGAGGAATGTCAGTGATGTTGATGGAGGAATGTCAGTGATGTTTTTGGGGGAGTGTCGGTGATATTGGTGGAGGAATGTCAGTGATGTTGGTGGAGGAATGTCAGTGATGTTGGAGGAAGAATGTCAGTGATGTTGATGGAGGAAAGTAGGTGATGTTGTTGGGGGAATGTTGGTGATATTGGTGGAGGAATGTCAGTGCTGTTGGTGGAGGAATGCCTGTTGAGTTGGAGGAGGAATGTAGGTGATGTTGGAGGAGGAATGTTGGTGGTGTTGGAGGAGGAATGTCAGTGATGTTGCAAGAGGAATGTCAGTGTTGTTGGTGGAGGAATGTCAGTGATGTTGCAAGAGGAATGTCAGTGTTGTTGGTGGAGGAATGTCAGTGATGTTGGGGGAGGATTATCAGTGATGTTGGATGAAGAAGGTCAGTGAAGTTTATGGTGGAACGTCAGTGATGTTGGAGGTGGAATGTCAGTGATGTTGGAGGTGGAATGTCAGTGATGTTGATGGAGGAATGTCAGTGAGTTTGATGGAGGAATGTCGGTGATATTGGTGGAGGAATGTCAGTGATGTTGATGGAGGAATGTCAGTGATGTTGGAGGTGGAATGTCGGTGTTGTTGATGGAGGAATGTCGGTGATGTTGAAGGAGAAATGCCGATGGTGTTGCTGGGGGATTGTGGGTGATGTTGCTGGAGGAATGTCGGTGATGTTGGAGGAGCAATGTCCGTGATGTTGGAGGAGGATTATCAGTGACGTTGGAGGAAGAATGTCAGTGAAGTTGATGGTGGAACATCAGTAATGTTCAAGAAGGAATGTCAGTGAAATTGATGGAGGAATGTCAGTGATGTTGATGCAGGAATGTCAGTGATGTTGATGGAGGAATATCGGTGATGTTGGAGAAGGAATGTCAGAGGTGTTGCAGGAGGAATGTCGGTGTGGTTGGTGGAGTAATGTCAGTGATGTTAGAGGATGAATGTCGATGGTGTTGGTGGGCGATTGTGGTTGATGTTGGTGGAGGAATGTCAGTGATGTTGGAGGAGTAATGTCGGTGATGTTGATGGAGGGATGTCGGTGATTTGGTGGGGGAATGTCGGTGATGTTAGAGGAGGAATGTTGGTGATGTTGGAGGCTGACTTTCAGTGATGTTTGTGGAGGAATGTCGGTGGTGTTGATGGGGTATTGTGGGTGATGTTGGTGGAGGAATGTTGGTGATGTAAATGGAGGCATGTCAGTGATCTTGGTGGGGGAATGTCGGTGATGTTGGAGGAGGAATGTCGGTGATGTTGATGGAGGAATGTCAGTGATGCTGATGGAGGAATGTTGGTGGTGTTGGTGGGGTATTGTGGGTGATGTTGGTGGAGGAATGTTGGTGATGTTAATGGAGGCATGTCAGTGATCTTGGTGGGGGAATGTCGGTGATGTTGGAGGAGGAATGTTGGTGATGTTGGAGGAGGAAGGTCGGAGATGTTGCAAGAGGAATGTCAGTGTTGTTGTTGGAGGAATGTCATTGATGTTGGAGGAGGAATGTCAGTGATGTTGGAGGAAGAATGTCAGTGAAGTTTATGGTGGAACGTCAGTGATGTTGGAGGAGGAATGTCAGTGATGTTGATGGAGGAATGTCAGTGAGTTTGATGGAGGAATGTCAGTGATGTTGATGGAGAAATGTCGGTGATGTTGTTGGTGGAATTTCGGTGATATTGGTGGAGGAATGTCAGTGATGTTGATGGAGGAAAGTCAGTGAGTTTGATGGACGAATGTCAGTGATGTTGGGGGAGGAATATCTGTGAAATTGATGGAGGAATGTCGGCGATGTTGATGGAGGAATGTCATTGAGTTTGATGGAGGAATGTCAGTGATGTTGATGGAGGAATGTCAGTGATGTTGTTGGGGGAATGTCAGTAATGTTGATGGAGGCATGTCGGTGATCTTGGTGGAGGAAAGTCGGTGATGTTGGAGGAGGAATGTCGGTGATGTTGGAGGAGGAATGTCGGTGGTGTTGTTGGGGGAATGTCGGTGGTGTTGTTGGGGGAAT
Source organism: Somniosus microcephalus (assembly GCF_052327205.1). Taxonomy (NCBI): domain Eukaryota; kingdom Metazoa; phylum Chordata; class Chondrichthyes; order Squaliformes; family Somniosidae; genus Somniosus; species Somniosus microcephalus. The sequence continues at coordinate 110,496,659 of NC_140998.1, read as the reverse complement.
GTCGGTGATGTTGGTGGGGGAATGTTAGCGATGCTGGAGGAGGAATGCCACTGGTGTTGGTGGGGGATTGTGGGTGATGTTGGTGGAGGAATGTCAGTGATGTTGATGGAGGCATGTCGGTGATCTTGGTGGGGGAATGTCGGTGAACTTGGAGGAGGAATGTTGGTGATTTTGGAGGAGGAATGTCGGTGATGTTCCAAGAGGAATGTCAGTGTTGTTGCTGGAGGAATGTCCGTGATGTTGGAGGAGGAATGTCAGTGATGTTGATGGAGGCATGTCCGTGAACTTGGTGGGGAATGTCGGTGATCTTGCAGGAGGAATGTTGGTGATGCTGGAGGGGGAATGTCGGTGAAGTTGATGGTGGAACATCGGTGATGTTGGAGGAGGAATGTCAGTAATGCTGATGCAGGAATGTCAGTGATGTTGATGGAGGAATATCGGTGGTGTTGGGTGAATGTCGCTGATATTTGTGGAGGAATGTCAGTGATCTTGGTGGGGGAATGTCGGTGATGTTGGAGGAGGAATGTCGGTGATGTTGGAGGAGGAATGTCGGAGGTGTTGCTGGGGGAATGTCGGTGATGTTGGAGGAGGAATGTCAGTGATGTTGATGGAGGCATGTCGGTGATCTTGGTGGGGGAATTACGGTGATGTTGGAGGAGGAATGTTGGTGATGTCAGAGGCGGAATGTCAGTGGTGTTTGTGGAGGGATGTCAGAGAAGTTGATGGTGGAACGTCGGTGATGTTGATGGAGGAACGTCAGTGATGTTGATGGAGGAATGTCGGTGATGTTGATGGAGGAATGTTGCTGATGTTGATGGAGGAATGTCAGTGATGTTGGAGGAGGAATGTCAGTGAGGTTGCTGGAGGAATGTCAGTGATGTTGGGGGAGGAATGATTGTAAAGTTGATGGAGGAATGTCGGTGATGTTGGAGGAGGAATGTCACTGATGTTGATGGAGAAATTTCAGTGATTTTGATGGAGGAATGTCAGTGAGTTTGATGGAGGAATGTCAATGATGTTGGGGGAGGAATGTCTGTGAAATTGATGGAGGAATGTCGGTGAGGTTGGAGGAGGAATGTCAGTGATGTTGGTGGAGGAATGTCAGTGATGTTAAAGGAGGAATGCCGGTGGTGTTGGAGGAGGATTATCAGTGATGTTGCTGGAGGAATGTCGATGGGGTTGGTGGGGGATTGTGGGTGATGTTGGTGGAGGAATGTTGGTGATGTTGAAGGAGGCATGTCGGTGATGTTGATGGAGGAATGTCGGAGATGTTGGAGGAGGAATGTCGGTGATGTTGATGGAGGAATGTCGGTGATGTTGATGGAGGAATGTTGCTGATGTTGATGGAGGAATGTCAGTGATGTTGGAGGAGGATTGTCAGTGATGTTGGAGGAGGAATGTCAGTGATGTTGGTGGAATATCGGTGATATTGGTGGAGGAATGTCAGTGATGTTGATGGAGGAATGTTGGTGATGTTGTTGGTGGAATATCGGTGATATTGGTGGAGGAATGTCAGTGAGTTTGATGGAGGAATGTCAGTGATGTTGGGGGAGGAATGTCTGTGAAATTGATGGAGGATTGTCGGTGATGTTGGAGGAGGTATGTCAGTGATGTTGATGGAGGAATGTCAGCGAGGTTGATGGAGGAATGTCAGTGATGTTGGGGGAGGAATGACTGTAAAATTGATGGAGGAATGTCGCTGATGTTGATGGAGAAATTTCAGTGATGTTGATGGAGGAATGTCAGTGAGTTTGATGGAGGAATGTCAGTGATGTTGAAGGAGGCATGTCGGTGATCTTGGTGGGGGAATGTCGGTGATGTTGGAGGAGGAATGTTGGTGATGTTGGAGGAGGAATGTCGATGATGTTGCAAGAAGAATGTCAGTGTTGTTGGTGGACGAATTTCAGTGATGTTGGAGGAGGATTATCAGTGATGTTGGAGGAAGAATGTCAGTGAAGTTTATTGTGGAACGTCGGTGATGTTGGAGGAGGAATGTCAGTGATGTTGATGGAGGAATGTCAGTGAGTTTGATGGAGCAATGTCAGTGATGTTTTTGGAGGAATGTCGGTCATGTTGTTGGGGGAATGTCGGTGATATTGGTGGAGGAATGTCAGTGATGTTGATGGAGGAATATCAGTGATGTTGATGGAGAAATGTCAGTGATGTTGATGGAGGAACGTCGGTGATGTTTTTGGGGGAGTGTCGGTGATATTGGTGGAGGAATGTCAGTGATGTTGATGGAGGCATGTCAGTGAACTTGGTGGGGGAATGTCTGTGATATGGAGGAGGTCTGTTGCTGATGTTGGAGGAGGAATGTCAGTGATGTTGATGGAGGAGTATCGGTGATGTTGATGGAGGAATGTCAGTGATGCTGGAAGAATCTCGGTGATGTTGGAGGAATGCCGGTGGTGTTGGTGGCGTTTGTGGCTGATGTTGGTGGTAGAATGTCTGTGGTGTTGATGGAGGCATGTCGGTGATCTTGTTGGTGGAATGTCAGTGATCTTGGAGGAGGAATGTTGGTGCTGTTGGAGGAGGAATGTCGGTGATGTTCCAAGAGGAATGTCAGTGTTGTTGCTGGAGGAGTGTCAGTGATGTTGGAGGAGGAATATCACTGATGATGGTGGCGGCATGTCAGTGATCTTGGTGGGGGAATGTCGGTGATGTTGGAGGAGGAATGTTGGTGATGTTGGAGGAGGAATGTCAGTGATGTTGGTGGAGGAATGTCAGTGATGTTGGAGGTGGAATGTCGGTGTTGTTGATGGAGGAATGTCGGTGATGTTGGAGGAGGAATGCCGATGGTGTTGCTGGGGGATTGTGGGTGATGTTGCTGGAGGAATGTCGGTGATGTTGGTGGAGAAATGTCAGTGATGTTGAAGCAGGAATGTCAGTCATGTTGTTGGAGGAATATCGGGGATGTTGGGTGAATGTTGGTGTTATTTGTGCAGGAATGTCAGTGATGTTGGAAGAGGAATGTCGGCGATGTTGGTGGAGGCATGTCTGTGATCTTGGTGGGGGAATTTCGGTGATGTGGGAGGAGGAATGTTGGTGATGTTGGAGGAGGAATGTCAGAGGTGTTGCAGGAGGAATGTCGGTGTGGTTGGTGGAGGAATGTCAGTGATGTTATAGGATGAATGTCGATGGTGTTGGTCGGGGATTGTGGGTGATGTTGGTGGAGTAATGTCAGTGATGTTGGAGGAGGAATGTCGGTGATGTTGATGTAGGCATGTCGGTGATCTTTGTGGGGGAATGTCGCTGATGTTGAAGGAGGAATGCTGGTGATGTTGGAGGCGGAATGTCAGTGATGTTTGTGGAGGAATGTCAGTGATGTTGATGCAGGAATGTCAGTGATGTTGATGGAGGAATATCAGTCAGTTTGATGGAGGAATGTCAGTGATGTTGATGGAGGAATGTCGATGATGTTGTTGGTGGAATGTCGGTGATATTGGTGGAGGAATGTCAGTGATGTTGATGCAGGATTGTCAGTGATGTTGATGGAGGAATGTCGGAGATGTTGGGGGAATGTCGCTGATATTTGTGGAGGAATGTCAGTGATGTTGGAGGAGGAATGTCAGTGATGTTGATGGAGGATTGTCGGTGATGTTGGTGGAGGAATGTCGGTGATGTTGGAGGAGGAATGCCAGTGATATTTAAGGAGGATTGTTGGAGATGTTGATGGAGGAATGTCAGAGATGTTGGAGGAGGAATTTCGGTGATGTTGATGTAGGCATGTTGGTGATCTTGATGGGGGAATGTCGGTGATGTTGGAGGAGGAATGTTGGTGATGTTGGAGGCAGAATGTCGGTGATGTTGCAAGAAGAATGTCAGTGAAATTGATGGAGGCATGTCGGTGATCTTGGTTCTGGGAATGTCAATGATGTTGGAGGAGGAATGTCAGTGATGTTGATGAAGAAATGTCGGTGATGTTTTTGGGGGAATGTCGGGGATATTGATGGGGAATGTCAGTGACGTTGGTGGAGGAATGTCAGTGATGTTGTTGGAGGAATGTCAGTGATGTTGGTGGAGGAATGTCAGTGATGTTGGAGGAGGAATGTCGATGATGTTGGAGGAGGAATGTCGATGATGTTGGTGGAGGAATGTCAGTGATGTTGGTGGAGGAATGTCAGTGATGTTGGAGGAGGTATGTTGTTGATGTTGGTGGAGGAATGTCAGTGATGTTGGAGGAGGAATGTCGATGATGTTGGAGAAGGAATGTCGATGATGTTGATGGAGGAATATCAGTGATGTTGGAGGAGGAATGTCGATGATGTTGGAGGAGGAATGTCGATGATGTTGGTGGAGGAATGTCAGTGATGTTGATGCAGGAATGTCAGAGATGTTGATGGAGGACTATCGGTGGTGTTGAGTGAATGTCGGTGATATTTGTGGAGTGTAAGATTCGCAATTTTCAGCAAAAATCACGCAAGAAAACTGGATAAAATAAGACTGTTTATTGACCAAAGTAAGCTTGCACAGAAAAACCTTTGATAAAAAGGGCATACAAAATGGCCGCCAGGCCCCATGATCAGCTTATGAACCATTTTATTTCTGTTACTGCAAGCCAGACAGGCTTGTGGATTGAAGACAGTGAGCCCACGAAAGCCAGTATCTGGGAACCGAAACTCAGAGCAACAGCATACATATTCAATGGATTATAAGTACAGGATGGGGCCCATCAAGATATGGGCGGACAATGTAAAAACACTTATACCCATTTATCGTACAAAGGAAAAACCATTTAGCAGCCATCAAGGAAAATGTCCGGACCGATCAATATGCGAACCGAGCCGCGGTGACAATGCAAAGGACATTAACAGACATTATCGGCCAGGAAGGCCAGTTTAAGTTATCACCGGCTCCGTTACAAGACAAAGCGCCCCTGCAGAGATTTCTGCCCGCCAAAATTAATACAAAGACAGGACTATGATTTGGCGGGAGATAAGACTGTCCCAAAAGAGTATAACTATGGATTGAAAGTCCATCTAAAAAACTTCGGACTTCGGGTTACTTGAACAACTTCACTTGACTGGACGGCGGCTGCTTCTTCTTCTTGGACGACTTCAACTTCTTCGGACGGGGCCAGGATCGGCGCCTCTTCCACTTCGGCAGATGCAGAATCGATGAAAACGTTTTCGTCTTTTTAAAGACGGACGGTTTCGAAAAAAAGGACAACGTGGCCGGTGTTCAACCAAACAAGGCTCGGCCACGACGAGAAGACGACAAGGGTGGCCCGGGTACTGGGGTCGGGAGATCATCGACGACCCAGGCCGACGGAGAAGAAACCCTCTGGAGAACCGGCGATCGATGCCACAAGATTCTCCCATGTGCATAACCTGCATCTAGGTCTGCTCCATGAACAAAAATCCACGATTGTGGATCTCAACCTTAACGAGCGCTCATCGAGGCTGGGTCTACCCCACCGCCTCGAGGGAGGAGAGAATATCGACTGCGCCAGAAGCTTCCAATCCACGTGACGACGGGAAGCGGTGTCAAAAGGTCTGCGAACCCCTTTTCGCGATTTCGAGAGTGGTGAGCATGATCCCAAGTTCCCCAGGTCGAAACTTAGTTTAGGTATAGGGGAGGGAGTTAAGGGAAATCGTAATGTGTTTCCCCTTTTACGATGTGCCGTGTGTTCCCCATTTCCATAGAGTCAAGTTCATAAATTTGTGCATGATTGTAGTTACTTTAATCTGTGCCTATGACATGTATTTTGTAATGCTTCAAACTGTTCAAAAATAAAAGCATCCATTTCGTGCTATTCAGCCTGGTCTATTGAGTCCTCTTCTCTGCACTACTGTTCTCTGCATCTAAGTCCAAGGTCTAGAACCGTAGGGGGGGGTGGGTCGAACCACTCAAGGGTAATTCTTGCACGAAGCCTGGCAGGGGACCAGAACGGGCAAGAGAGCAAGGAAAAAACCCCTACAGAAATGGCGACCGCGGCAGGACCTTGGCAGCAGGAAAGTAGTGTGTTAGATCAAGATCTGAATAAACGAAATGTGATGGATGAAAGAATAGCAAATTATGTTTTCGGAAAAGTCAACCTCACAAAACAATGGATATCTGATCTACTAAGGGATAGGCGCCCGCTAGACGCAGCCATCAAGTGGACAGCGGGTAGAGAGCATAAGAAATCTGTAGAAAAGGCGGTCTGGCTGATGTGCTACAAGAAGCAAGTCCAGCTTTTGGACCAGGTAGTTGCAGCACAGACAGTCCAGATCAACGGCTTGCTTAAAGGCGTAGAGGAAAAGGTTGCGGGAGGTCAAAAACTGATTGAATCGCTTGACGCGCTGAACCAGGAACGCCGCTCTGTAATTCGCTGCCACGAAACCCGGGTAGAATATTTAAAATGTCAGGTCGTTGAGGCCAAGGCCAGTGAAGGTAGAATGAGAGAGAGGTGTTCCCGTCTAGCCAAACAAGTAGATGCCCAAGAGGAAAAGCTCCTGGGAGCCAGGGCAGCATATAAGATGGCCATGGAGGATAGATCTGAGAACACCGACCACAGCACTTGCCGCCGGGAGCTAGAGGACCTGAGAAAGGCCCTAGCGAAGGCAAACGGGTTGGTGTGTCTCATAAATCCACCAGCGAGTCAGCTGTTGCTAGCCAAGGAATCCAAAAGACCGATTCCACAAGAGGCAGTTGGGGTACCAACCCCCGAACCTTCTGCGCCTCCTGCCTATGAGGAGTCTTGGACTCCGGGACAGGAGACGGAGACGGTAGAGGAAGAGAGCCCTGAGGTAGAGCAACCCCAGACAGTAGAGTCGGGGCCGGCGCCAGTGTGTCCAACGAGACACCGGAGGATCGGTCCAAATGAAGAAAATGGCGATGACGGACCCCTTGAGAGTCAGATCATAATGCCTCATAGCGCACGACAGCTAAGAGAGATGATAAGTCACATCCCAAAACTCTCCGAGTCAGGAGATCCCTCCGTGCATTTCAGGGACGTGGAGCAGACCGCAGCAGTCAATGACTGCGACGGGGTTGAACAGTCTAAAATGCTGCTGTTCTCCCTGGACAGTTCGCTCCTCCAGTGTCTCCCTGACGAGAGCAAGAGAGGGCACAGGGACTATGAGTTGCTACGGGATGAGATTCTGGAGATCATGGGAGAGGGGGACGGAACTCCGTTCCTCCGTTTAGAAAAGACAGTGCAGCTAGAGGGAGAACCCCCACGGGTTTTCGCCGACAGGTTGTGGCCAGTGTATCGGCGCAGCTGCCCGGGCGGGCCGGCCCGGGCCGGGCTGGATGGCGAACAAAGGGCTCACTGGCTTCGGTGCCTGGTAGCAGGTTGCCTGCCAGTAGTGAAGGAACAGGCCAAAGCATGGTTTGACCCCACTAACGCCCGCTCCATGGAGGAAGTAGTACTAGATCAGCTCACGATCAGTTATAGAAACAACAAGGGCAAGAAAACGCCTGTTGTGAAAGGAAAGGTGCATGAGGTGAGACCCGCAGCCTCTGCTAAAAAGGAATGGCGTCAGGAGGGAAATCGCCATCCCCAAGCAAATAGCAGTTGTTACGGGTGTGGGAAGGAGGGTCATTGGCGCAAGGACTGTAGGAATCCTTGGAAGGATAAGAGGGAGAGAGCGTTCGCCGCAGCCCAAGATCAAGCCCAAGCCCGAGTCGCCAACGGCCCGAGAGTTTACCCAACACCAGCACAACCACAAGTGCAGGCCGCTGCCCCAACACCAGTCCAGAACCCAACCGTAGCCTCTGCCCCGAATAAAGGGGGTGGTGCGGTTGTGGACCCCGCTGCGATCGAGTCAGTCTTGGAGACTATGCGGTCTCTGATGACCTGGCAGGGGAAGGTAGCGGTTGCTAACAGCCCTAGCGCCCCCGAGACCCCAGCCGAAACACCTAAATGACTGACGCCCGCGCAGCCCATCTACTTGTGTCCGCTCCGCTATGATGCTTGGAGAAGACCTGTGGTGGAGATGGAGGTGGAGAAACAAAGGGGTAGTTACCTGTTGGATACGGGAGCTTCGTGTACCGTGATCCACACGGACAAACCTTTTGCCTCACCTCTGTCCGCCCAGGCTCCATATTTAGTAGCGGGTTTCACAGGTAGAGCACAGGCTGGCGCGCACTCCCTCCCGCTCTCCATTCAGTTGGGAGCGCTCCACACCACATGGACGTGCATCCTATTGAAGTGGAAAGAGGTGGGGGGGGAAAGGCATCCTCGGGGCTGATTTCTTGGTGGAACACGGGATCCTCGTGGACCTGAGAAATCACTGTCTCTGGGGAGCCGAGGGCGGTTTAGGTAAGGTAGTCGTAATCCCGGGGAAGGAAGAAAAGGGGGCCCTGTGCACTATGAAGCCGTCAGGAGGTTACGATCTCAAGCTCATGATAACAAACGTCCCAACGGACTTGCAGGCGCGTGTGTCAGAAAATCTGACCGCGTTCGCCACCCACAAGCACGACTGCGGGAGAGTCACTGGGTTCGAAGTCAGCGTAGACGGGGACCCCATGATCCGACCCCAAAAGCAGTATAATTTCCCCAAGGAGGCAGAACCCGACATGGAGACAGCAATATCTTCATTGGTACAGCAGGGCGTGTTGAGGACGATAGCCACCCACGTGAACTCTCCATTATGGCCGGTAAAGAAACCGGACAATTCGTGGAGAGCCACGGTGGACTATAGAGTCCTCAATAGTAATATCCCAGCCTGCGCGCCCACGGTAGCAGCAGTTGCAGACTTAATAGGGAGTATTCCAGCATCGGCGACCACATTCACGGTGCTGGACATCTCGAACGGTTTTTGGTCCATTCTGCTGCGGCGGGAGGACCAGTACAAGTTTGCCTTTACTTTCAAAGGGCAACAGTACACTTGGAACTGCTTACCACAGGGTTTTCACAACAGCCCCAGCATTTTCCATCAGTGCATGGCGGGGAGTTTGAAAGAGTTCAGCCAGCCCAACCAGATAGTGCAGTATGTGGACGACTTACTCCTGTTCACAGATACAAGGGAGCAGCACGGCCCACTGTTAGCCGAATTGTTGGAACTGTTAGAAAGGAAGGGTTTCAAAGTAAACCCAAAGAAAGCCCAGATCGGCCAGCAGGAAGTTAAATTCCTGGGTCTGGCCATCCGCGCTGGGGAAAGAGCCATAGATAAGGCCAGACGGGAATCTATACAAGATCTGCCGATTCCCAACACAGTAACGGGTGTAAGGTCCTTTTTGGGATTGACCGGGTACTGCAGAGATTTCATCGAGGACTATGCTGCCACAGCGGCCCCGCTACTTCGACTCTTACACAAGGGAGTCGAGTGGTCTTGGGATGAGGGGTGCCAGGCAGCATTCGAGAAGCTGAAAAGAGATCTGCAGACCGCGCCAGCCCTAGGGGCCATAGATGGGGGAGAGGAGTTCTTTCTGGAGGTAGCCGCTAGTGGGGACAGCCTGAGCGCAGTGCTGCTCCAAGAGCGGCACGGCAAGCTAAGACCAGTAGTTTATTCCTCCAGGGTGCTCACGGATGTGGAGAGGAGTTTCTCCAATTGCGAACGGCATCTCCTGGCCACGCATTGGGCTGTGAACAGATCAGTGATCTTCACAGGGACCTCTCCCATTACGCTCCTCACCCATCACACACCCACGAAGATGCTTCTGGACGGGAGGATTAAGGATGGGACCGTAAGCAGCGCTCGGATTGCGCGCTGGACCCTCCTCCTTTCCCAGATGGATCTCAAAGTTAAAGGCCTCTGCGCGCCAAGGCTCGCAGCCAATATGGCATATCCCGGGACAGCCCATCAATGTTCCGTAGAAGGGGTATGGGAAGTTAACATAGGTTTACGGGCCGGGATACATCCCACGGGCCGCGAGATCTACGTAGACGGTTCTAGCACTGTAGCTGACGGCAAGCGACTCACAGGGTGTGGAGTTTATGACCCTGCGGCAAACATTGCCCTGGCAATTAAGCTCCCCAGCACTATGAGCGCGCAGCAGGCTGAACTGTCCGCGGTGGCGTACGTGGTTACCCACCCCGAGATTTTCCCAACCCCATACACGATTTGCTCAGACAGCATGTTCACGTGCAATTCGTGTACAGAGTACCTCGCCATCTGGTCCCGACGCGGGTACACCTCCGCGGACGGGCGGCCTTTAACAGTTAAGCCCTTGCTGGAGAAGATCCTAGCAGCTGTGGGGGAGAAAGGAGAGGTGTTCATCCATAAGGTGAAGGCTCACTCCACTACAGAACCCCGCAGTCAGGGCAACCAGCAAGCGGATGCGCTAGCCAGGGAGGGTGCCCGCAACGGCATTCTCTGGGACCCATACGAACCCGGACCCGTGGCGGCGATCCAAGGCAGGGAGGGAATTCCCGGGAACACAGGGGTGACACTGCCCCCAGACCTAAAGACCGTCCAAACCCTGGATCCCGCCCTAAAAGCAGTCCTAAAAGCCATCACAGAGGGCAAACAGGTAGAAGGTCCGTACAGTACGGCAGCCCTCACAGTCAAAGAAGGTATGCTGTTCCGAGAGGAGCAGTGGGTTGTGCCGCAGCAGCACCGAAGGGAATTCCTGCAATTGGCCCACGAGGGTCCAGGAGCGGGACACCCCGGACCTGAGGTCACCTGGCAACGGGTGGAGCAGGCGGGATGGTGGCCGGGACTTCGGGACGATGTCCGCGAGTTCTGCGCAAGCTGTCTTGTGTGTGCTGCTAACAACCCAGACCCCCACAAAAGGAAGGTGCCCATGGGGCACATCAGGAGGGTAGAGGGACCATGGCAGTCGATTCAGGTCGACTACATAGGGCCCCTGCCCGCCGCCCAGGGAGGCTATAAGTACTGCCTTGTCCTGGTAGATGTGTTCACCAAATGGGTAGAAGCCTTCCCGTGCAGAACAGCTACGGCACTGGGTACTGCTAAGATCTTGATTCGGGAAGTGTTCTCACGGTGGGGACTCCCCCGTTTTGTAGAGTCCGACCAAGGGAGTCAGTTCACCGGTCAAGTAATGCAGAACGCCCTCATGCTCTTGGGCATTGAGGGAAAGTGGCACGTAGCATACAATCCCCAGTCATCCGGGATTGTTGAGCGTATGAATCGGACCCTCAAGGAAAAGCTGAGGAAAGAGACAATCGGCTCGCCCCAGAAATGGGCGGAGGTCCTGCCTTTAGTCCTCATGGGGATCCGAGCCAGCCAGTCCAAAAGCACGGGGTATTCCCCGCACGAGTTAATGACTGGAAGGATCATGCGAACACCCACCCATGTGCTAGCCCCGGTGCTCACTGAGGGCCAGCTCCAAGAGGTGAAACGGGACAAATTCGCCCAAACCCTCTTGGAGCGCCTGAGACAGATTTATGGGCAGGCGGCTGGCAACATGGGAAGACAGCACCAGGGAAATAAACTGTTGTTGGAACCTCGGAAACAACAAGAGTGGGTAGTCGGGGACCAGGTCATGGTCCGAAACTACGCCAGGGTAGGGAGTTTTGAACCACTGTACATGGGGCCATACAGCATTGTAGACAAAGCCAGCCCCATGGTTTATGCAGTGAAGACGCCCCGACGTACCAAATGGTTTCACATCAACCAGTGTAAACTGTTTAAACCGGGTACACAAGGGCCACCAAAGGGGACCAGGTCTGAGAACAAAGATCCTCAGCCTGTAACAGAGTCACAGACCACACAGGCTGGAGCAGTAGCCTGCGTGAAGGGAGAGGCCATCCCATTGGAGTGGGAGGTCTCATCTTTTGAATGGGATTTAGGCAGGGGAGAACCCGAACAGCTCAACCTCGCTTTAGACCCAATCACGGAGGAGGAAGAGTCAGAGGACGGCAGTCCCGCCCTCGACTCAAGGTTGGGGGAGGTAGGGAGTGGGGGTGGAGACTCGTTACCTGTAGGGACAGGTGAGGTGGAGTCGGAAGCCACAGATCCCGACCCCGGGGGGGCGGAGCCTGAGGGAGGGGAGCTGGAGCCGGCAGCTGTGGAGGAACCACAGGCTGTAACGGTAACAGTCACGACCCCAGGTCCATCGGCCCCGGGAGCCCAACCCAAAGCAGCCCCTCGTAGGTCGGCTCGAGCGCCCCAGCCCAGAAAATTTTGGCCAGATTCTCCCCATCCTCCCCAACCACGGTTTAAAGCAGCCCCAGGAAGACATGATCCCCGTTCAGCAGCGACAGGCTGCGGGGGTTCAAAGCCAAAGATCAATGCAGCCCCACCGCAGGGTGTGGCACACGACAGACCTCACAGGGATTCGGAAAGCCGCCCCACGGAGGGCGGCGCTGTACATAAGTTAAGATAGGTAATTATGGTCATAGTTTAAGGAATGTAAAGTATATGGTGTTGAGTACAATTTTGAGGTCTGCCCGGTATGTGTGTTTGTTAGGGAGCGGGGTCCAGGAACCCGCGCGTCCAATTAATTTAGGCCAGCACCTATCGGGAGCCCGGCTACATCATTTTGTTGGTTACAGAAACCTGGGATACGATGGAAAGGATTGTCGTCGCGTTCATGGCGATCGGGTGCGGGTGGGCCTACCGAGGCCGCACCAAGGACGTCATCATTTTCGGGTGCTCCGGGGACACGGCCCCCATCGCAACGGATGGGACGGGGGAGCGAGAGGTAGAGGAAACCGCCACCTACTTCCACCAAGGGAGATGGCCAGGTTGGCTGGGAACGAATTCTACGGAATATTCCAGCAATTTCGGTTTTGCCTACCAAGAGACTTCATTAACGTGCCCTCGAGTGAGGATCCTAGCGCCCAGAGTCAGCGTCACCGTGGGAAAGAGGATTTGTCTGGTGTGCAATGGGAACGTACCACCAAGGCGATGGTGGTGGCTACGAAAGCTGGGAAAGGACATGAGAAACTCTACGGTCGAGTGGGAGCGACTGGGTAATAATACCCATCGGACTATTACGGGAACTCACGGACAATTACGTGTGTGTTGGGACAAATGGTGGGAACCGGATGAGGGAATATATGTCTGTATGTGGGGTTCGAGACACGTCTGCCCCAAGGGCGTGTCCATCTTCTTCCAGAGGCAGTGGCAGGATGAAGGGAAGGGGATGAGATGGGATGTTAGCACTCGAGCGTGCGGAGCCCCATACTCCCCTATTCCGGTGAACGCCACTGAACTCATCACCCGCCCACGCAAGCCCCTGCCCACGCTTCCGGTAGCACTAGCCCAGAAAGGAGGGTGCCCAACCACCACCAAGGGACCCGGGAACGGTTTAGTATTGGTACCCACCGGTCAGGTGCTGTACCAAGGGGTACACTGCGCGGTGGCCTCAGTGATTTTAAATCTCACTGAGGTAAGATTGCCGGAGTGGTGTCCCAAAGAAACGGAACAATTATACCAGGTCCTGTTAACCCGTATGTTTAGGCAATTTTACGAATTTGATTTTGCCGACATCGACAGAGACAAATTATACACCACACCGCCAGAAGTTTTGGATCGAGTCGGGAGGCAAAGAAGGGGTACTGTAAATGACATATTTACTGCTTTTAATACCAGGACATCTGTTGTCAACGCTCTAGATAACGTGGAGCTGCAGACACAGATCAACGGTTTAAAAGCCCAGTTAAGGAACATATTGACAGACGGAAACAAAGTCGTGGGTTCTGAGTTGCATGAGGACCAGGCCATGACACTACACTTTAAGGACATAATTGCTGAGCTGGAGAAACACGCGAGAACGGTAAATGCACTCATTAAGGAGGATCGGAATGCGTCCGATCAAGCTGCGCAAAACGAGGCCTGTGTGCTGTACGGGGCGTGGTTACTGGGCGAGGGCCGCAGTAATCTTGAGGATTTAAAACAGGGTTTGGTCCCGTCCTGGATCAGCAACAAGCACTTGCAAGCGCTCCACCCTTTTGAGAATGCATTAAGCCCGTGCCAGCTCAGGCTAGCCGCAGAAGCATACCCAGTTCCAGTGGACTGCGGACATTCGAATCACACTATTATGGGAATAGTAGTAAGAATGCCGGTGTTGGGTCCCGCAGCAAAGCCCGCCCCGGTATACAGAGTAGAGAACATTGGAGTCATTCAGGGGGGCGCACACATTCGTTACGCAGTGGTCCCGCCTTACGTCATCAGATGGGAGCGTACGATGACAGGCACCGACCTCTCGGGATGTCGGAGCCGGGGAGCACACATCATCCTGTGTCCCCAGCACTTGAATGCCTTTTTGAAACCACAGTGCGGGTTCAGAACCGCTAGCGCGAAGCCGGTGAATTGCACCATGGAGGCAATGGCAGAGGACCATGTGCCCCCACAGGTAGCATATATCGGGGGTGGGACATACTGCGTCACCACTGCAGCGCCTCAGTACCGATATGGACAACACGAGTGGTGTTCGGTCGGTGATAGCAGTTTCTGTTTCAAACCCAGGGACGAGGTTCAAGTGGCACAACAACGAATTGTTCCCATTCCTGCGCCCTCCACCGTACACATCACTATCAAAGAGAATTTCACAGACTTACAACGATTTGTCGCGCATTTTGGTTATGTCATTCCCCCTCTTCCCGAACACCTCACCAAGATTTTAAAAGCCGTTATAATTTCGCAGAAACATTTCTACACACTGGAGCAGAAGACTTTAGAGATAGGAAAAGACATATTGGACATAACCATCCCACCATGGTGGGACTTGTTCACCAACATAGAGGTCCCCGCCTGGATTAGAATAGCATCCCATATCCTAGTAGTATGTCAGGTTTTGATTGTGATATTTTTGCTCTTCGTGCATTGCAAAAGAGGCAAACGCCTCCAGAGGCACGAGAACACAGGAGAATGGAGAGAACGCTATGTGCGAATGGGTGAAGCAGATACGCCACACTAAGCTGCTAGTATAAGATTAAGCATCCCTCCATTTAAAAAAAAAAATTTTGTGATTGTTTTGGGTTATAAGGAAATAAGTATTGTTATGTTATTAGTTGTTCTTAAGTTTTTTGGATTAATAAAAGATGCATGCAGATGGCGCAAAAGGGTATCAACCCCTGCCCATCTGACAGGTGAAGGTGTTATAGTTTAAGATTTGCTGTCTATGATTCCAAATGTGCACGAGGTAATTTTCATTTTCTCCGGAAATGGGAACTGCATGTGTCGTGAGGGGCATAGATAGTTAAGTGCCAGGAATGTTTGGATGTGGGGAATCAGGGAAAATTTGCTCATCAAGGATTATTGATACTTTAAGCAAGCTATCAGTATCACAGGGGGGCCTGTAAGATTCGCAATTTTCAGCAAAAATCACGCAAGAAAACTGGATAAAATAAGACTGTTTATTGACCAAAGTAAGCTTGCACAGAAAAACCTTTGATAAAAAGGGCATACAAAATGGCTGCCAGTCCCCATGATCAGTTTATGAACCATTTTATTCCTGTTACTGCAAGCCAGACAGGCTTGTGGATTGAAGACAGTGAGCCCACGAAAGCCAGTATCTGGGAACCGAAACTCAGAGCAACAGCATACATATTCAATGGATTATAAGTACAGGATGGGGCCCATCAAGATATGGGCGGACAATGTAAAAACACTTATACCCATTTATCGTACAAAGGAAAAACCGTTTAGCAGCCATCAAGGAAAATGTCCGGACCGATCAATATGCGAACCGAGCCGCGGTGACAATGCAAAGGACATTAACAGACATTATCGGCCAGGAAGGCCAGTTTAAGTTATCACCGGCTCCGTTACAAGACAAAGCACCCCTGCAGAGATTTCTGCCCGCCAAAATTAATACAAAGACAGGACTATGATTTGGCGGGAGATAAGACTGTCCCAAAAGAGTATAACTATGGATTGAAAGTCCATCTAAAAAACTTCGGCCTTCGGGTTACTTGAACAACTTCACTTGACTGGACGGCGGCTGCTTCTTCTTCTTGGACGACTTCAACTTCTTCGGACGGGGCCAGGATCGGCGCCTCTTCCACTTCGGCAGATGCAGAATCGATGAAAACGTTTTCGTCTTTTTAAAGACGGACGGTTTCGAAAAAAAGGACAACGTGGCCGGTGTTCAGCCAAACAAGGCTCGGCCACGACGAGAAGACGACAAGGGTGGCCCGGGTACTGGGGTCGGGAGATCATCGACGACCCAGGCCGACGGAGAAGAAACCCTCTGGAGAACCGGCGATCGATGCCACAAGATTCCCCCATGTGCATAACCTGCATCTAGGTCTGCTCCATGAACAAAAATCCACGATTGTGGATCTCAACCTTAACGAGCGCTCATCGAGGCTGGGTCTACCCCACCGCCTCGAGGGAGGAGAGAATATCGACTGCGCCAGAAGCTTCCAATCCACGTGATGACGGGAAGCGGTGTCAAAAGGTCTGCGAACCCCTTTTCGCGATTTCGAGAGTGGTGAGCATGATCCCAAGTTCCCCAGGTCGAAACTTAGTTTAGGTATAGGGGAGGGAGTTAAGGGAAATCGTAATGTGTTTCCCCTTTTACGATGTGCCGTGTGTTCCCCATTTCCATAGAGTCAAGTTCATAAATTTGTGCATGATTGTAGTTACTTTAATCTGTGCCTATGACATGTATTTTGTAATGCTTCAAACTGTTCAAAAATAAAAGCATCCATTTCATGCTATTCAGCCTGGTCTATTGAGTCCTCTTCTCTGCACTACTGTTCTCTGCATCTAAGTCCAAGGTCTAGAACCGTAGGGGGGGGGTGGGTCGAACCACTCAAGGGTAATTCTTGCACGAAGCCTGGCAGGGGGCCAGAACGGGCAAGAGAGCAAGGAAAAACCCCCTACAGGAGGAATGTCAGTGATGTTGGAAGAGGAATCTCGGTGATGTTGTTGGAGGCAAGTCTTTGATCTTGGTGGGGGAATGTCGGTGATGTTGGAGGAGGAATGTCGGTGATGTTGGTGGAGGAATGTCGGAGGTGTTGCAGGAGGAATGTCAGTGATGTTGGAGGAGGAATGTCGGTGATGTTGGAGGAGGAATGCCAGTGGTGTTGGAGGAGGATTATCAGTGACGTTGGAGGAAGAATGTCAGTGATGTTGGAGGAGGAATGTCGGTGATGTTAAAGGAGGAATGCCGGTTGTGTTGGAGGAGGATTATCAGTGATGTTGGAGGAAGAATGTCAGTGAAGTTGATGGTGGAACCTCGGTGATGTTGGAGGAGGTATGTCAGTGAAGTTGATGGAGGAATGTTGGTGATGTTGATGGAGGAATGTCGACGGGGTTGGTGGGGGATTGTGGGTGATGTTGGTGGAGGAATGTCGGTGATGTTGAAGGAGGCATGTCGGTGATCTTGGTGGGGGAATGTCGGTGATGTTGGAGGAGGAATGTTGGTGATGTTGGAGGAGGAATGTCGGTGATGTTGCAAGAGGAATGTCAGTGATGTTGGAGGAAGAATGTCAGTGAAGTTTATTGTGGAACGTCGGTGATGTTGGACTAGGAATGTCAGTGATGCTAATGGAGGAATGTCAGTGAGTTTGATGGAGCAATATCAGTGATGTTGTTGGAGGAATGTCGGTGATGTTGTTGGGGGAATGTCGGTGATATTGGTGGAGGAATGTCAGTGATGTTGATGGAGAAATGTCAGTGATGTTGATGGAGGAACGTCGGTGATGTTGTTGGGGGAGTGTCGGTGATATTGGTCGAGGAATGTCAGTGATGTTGATGGAGGCATGTCAGTGATCTTGGTGGGGAAATGTCTGTGATATGGAGGAGGAGTGTCAGTGATGTTGATGGAGGAGTGTCGGTGATGTTGATGGAGGAATGTCAGTGATGCTGGAGGAATATCGGTGATGTTGTTGGAGGAATGCCGGTGGTGTTGGTGGCGTTTGTGGGTGATGTTGGTGGAAGAATGTCTGTGGTGTTGATGGAGGCATGTCGGTGATCTTGGTGGGGGAATGTCAGTGATCTTGGAGGAGGAATGTTGGTGCTGTTGGAGGAGGAATGTCGGTGATGTTCCAAGAGGAATGTCAGTGTTGTTGCTGGAGAAGTGTCAGTGATGTTGGAGGAGGAATGTCAGTGATGTTGGTGGAGGCATGCCTGTGATCTTGGTGGGGGAATTTCGGTGATGTTGGAGGAGGAATGTCGGTGATGTTGGAGGAGGAATGTCAGAGGTGTTGCAGGAGGAATGTCGGTGTGGTTGGTGGAGGAATGTCAGTGATGTTAGAGGAGGAATGTTGGTGATGTTGATGGAGGAATGTCGATGGGATGGTGGGGGATTGTGGGTGATATTGGTGGAGGAATGTCGGTGATGTTGAAGGAGGCATGTCGGTGATCTTGGTGGGGGAATGTCGGTGATGTTGGAGGAGGAAAGTTGGTGATGTTGGAGGAGGAATGTCGGTGATGTTGCAAGAGGAATGTCAGTGTTGTTGGTGGACGAATTTCAGTGATGTTGGAGGAGGAATGTCAGTGAAGTTTATTGTGGAACGTCGGTGATGTTGGAGGAGGAATGTCAGTGATGTTGATGGAGGAATGTCGGAGATGTTGGAGGAGGAATGTCGGTGATGCTGATGGAGGAATGTCGGTGATGTTGATGGAGGAATGTTGCTGATGTTGATAGAGGAATGTCAGTGATGTTGGAGGAGGAATGTCAGTGATGTTGGTGGAATATCAGTGATATTGGTGGAGGAATGTCAGTGATGTTGATGGAGGAATGTCGGTGATGTTAGTGGAATATCGGTGATATTGGTGGAGGAATGTCAGTGAGTTTGATGGAGGAATGTCAGTGATGTTGGGGGAGGAATGTCTGTGAAATTGATGGAGGACTATCGGTGATGTTGGAGGAGGTATGTCAGTGATGTTGATGGAGGAATGTCAGTGAGGTTGATGGAGGAATGTCAGTGATGTTGGGGGAGTAATGACTGTAAAATTGATGGAGGAATGTCGGTGATGTTGGAGGAGGAATGTCACTGATGTTGATGGAGAAATTTCAGTGATGTTGATGGAGGAATGTCAGTGAGTTTGATGGAGGAATGTCAGTGATGTTGGAGGAGGAATGTCGGTGATGTTGGTGGAGGAATGTCAGTGATGTTGGAGGAGGAATGTCGGTGATGTTAAAGGGGGAATGTTGGTGATGTTGATGGAGGAATGTCGATGGGGTTGGTGGGGGATTGGGGGTGATGTTGGTGGAGGATTGTCGGTGATGTTGAAGGAGGCATGTCGGTGATCTTGGTGGGGGAATGTCGGTGATGTTGGAGCATGATTATCAGTGACGTTGGAGGAAGAATGTCAGTGCAGTTGATGGTGGAACGTCTGTGATGTTGGAGGAGGAATGTCAGTGAAATTGATGGCGGAATGTCGGTGATGTTGATGGAGGAATGTCGGTGATGTTGATGGAGGAATGTCAGTGATGTTGGAGGATGAATGTTGGTGATGTTGCAAGAGGAATGTCAGTGTTTTTGGTGGAGGAATGTCCGTAATGTTGGAGGAGGATTTTCAGTGACGTTGTAGCAAGAATGTCAGTGAAGTTGATGCTGGAACGTCGGTGATGTTGGAGGAGGTATGTCACTGAAATTGATGCAGGAGTGTCAGTGATGTTGGAGGAGGAATGTCAGTGATGTTGATGGAGGAATGTCATTGATGTTGATGGAGGAATGTCAGTGATGTTGATGGAGGAATGTCATTGATGTTGATGGAGGAATGTCGGTGAATTTGTTGGGGGAATGTCGGTGAATTTGTTGGGGGAATGTCGGTGATATTGGTGGAGGAATGTCAGTGAAGTTGATGGAGGAATGTCAGTGATGTTGGAGGAGGAATGTCAGTGAAATTGATGGAGAAATGTCTGTGATGTTGGAGGAGGAATGTCAGTGATGTTGATGGAGGAATGTCAGTGATGTTGATGTAGGAATGTCAGTGATGTTGGAGGTGGAATGTCTGTGATATTGCAAGAGGAATGTCAGTGTTGTTGGTGGAGAAATGTCAGTGATGTTGATGGAGGAATGTCGGTGATGTTGATGGAGGAATGTCGGTGAATTTGTTGGGGGAATGTCGGTGATATTGGTGGAGGAATGTCAGTGATGTTGATTGCGGAATGTCAGTGATGTTGATGGAGAAATGTCAGTGATGTTGGTGCAGGAATGTCAGTGACGTTCGAGGAAGAATGTCAGTGATGTTGATGGAGGAATTTCGGTGATGTATTGGGGGAATGTCGGTGATATTGGTGTAGGAATGTCAGTGATGTTGGTGGAGGAATGTCAGTGATGTTGGTGGAGGAATGTCAATAATGTTGGTGGAGGAATGTCAGTGATGTTGGAGGTGGAATGTCAGTGATGTTGATGGTGGAGTGGCAATGATGTTGATGGAGGAATGTCGGTGATGTTATAGGAGGAATGTCAGTGATGTTGATGGAGAAGTGGCAGTGATGTTGGTGGGGGAATGTCGGTGATGTTGATGGAGGTCTGATCGTGATGTTTTTGGAGGAATGTCTGTAATGCTGGAGGAGGAATCCCGGTGGTGTTATTGGGGGATTGTGGGTGATGTTGGTGGAGGAATGTCGGTGATGTTGGAGGTGGAATGTCGGTAATGTTGATGGAGGATTGTCGGTGATGTTGGAAGAGGAATATCAGTGTTGTTGGTGGAAGAATGCCTGTGATGTTGCAGGAGGATTATCAGTCACGTTGGAGAAAGTATGTCAGTGAAGTTGATGGTGGAATGTTTGTTATGTTGTAGCAGGAATGCCATTGACGTAGATGTAGGAATGTCAGTGAAGTTGATGGAGGAATGTAGGTGATGTTGTTGGGGGAATGTCAGTGATATTGGTGGAGGATTGTCAGTGATGTTGGTGGTGGAATGTCAGTGATGTTGGTGGAGGAATATCAGTGATGTTGGAGGAGGAATGTCTATGATGTTGGAGGAGGAATGTCAGTGATGTTGATGGAGGAATGTCAGTGATGTTGTTGGGGGATTGTGGATGATGTTGCCAGAGGAATGTCAGTGTTGTTGGTGGAGAAATGTCAGTGATGCTGATGGAGGAATGTCGGTGATGTTGATGGAGGAATGTTGGTGATGTTGATGGAGGAATGTCAGTGATGTTGGAGGAGGAATGATGGTGATGTTGTAAGAGGAATGTCAGTGTTGTTGGTGGAGGAATGTCCGTGATGTTGGAGGAGGATTATCAGTGACGTTGTAGGAAGAATGTCAGTGAAGTTGATGCTGGAACGTCGGTGATGTTGGAGGAGGTATGTCACTGAAATTGATTGAGGAATGTCAGTGATGTTGGAGGAGGAATGTCAGTGATGTTGATGGAGGAATGTCGTTGATGTTGGAGGAGGAATGTCAGTGATGTTGGAGGAGGAATGTCAGTGATGTTTGAGGAGGAATGTCGGTGATGTTCCAAGAGGAACGTCAGTGATGTTGGAGGAGGATTATCAGTGAAGTTGGAGAATGCATGTTAGTGAAGTTGATGGTGGATCATTGGTGATGTTGGAGGAGGAATGCCAGTGATGTTGCTGGAGGAATATCAGCGATGTTGATGGAGGAATGTCAGTGATGTTGATGGAGGAATGTCAGTGATGTTGCTGGAGGATTGTCAGTGATGTTGGAGGAGGAATGTCGGTGATGTTGGTGGAGGCATGTCAGTGATATTCGTGGGGGAATGTCGGTGATGTTGGTGGTGGAATGTCGGTGATGTTGCATGAGGAATGTCAGTGTTGTTGGTGGAGGAATGTCCGTGATGTTGGAGCATGATTATCAGTGACGTTGGATGAAGAATGTCAGTGCAGTTGATGGTGGAACGTCTGTGATGTTGGAGGAGGAATGTCAGTGAAATTGATGGCGGAATGTCGGTGATGTTGGAGGATGAATGTCTGTGATGTTGATGGAGGAATGTCTGTGATGTTGATGGAGGAATGTCAGTGATGTTGGAGGATGAATGTTGGTGATGTTGCAAGAGGAATGTCAGTGTTTTTGGTGGAGGAATGTCCGTGACGTTGGAGGAGGATTTTCAGTGGCGTTGTAGGAAGAATGTCAGTGAAGTTGATGCTCGAACGTCGGTGATGTTGGAGGAGGTATGTCACTGAAATTGATGGAGGAATGTCAGTGATGTTGGAGGAGGAATGTCAGTGATGTTGATGGAGGAATGTCATTGATGTTGATGGAGGAATGTCAGTGATGTTGATGGAGGAATGTCATTGATGTTGATGGAGGAATGTCGGTGAATTTGTTGGGGGAATGTCAGTGAATTTGTTGGGGGAATGTCGGTGATATTGGTGGAGGAATGTCAGTGAAGTTGATGGAGGAATGTCAGTGAAATTGATGGAGAAATGTCTGTGATGTTGGAGGAGGAATGTCAGTGATGTTGATGGAGGAATGTCAGTGATGTTGATGTAGGAATGTCAGTGATGTTGGAGGTGGAATGTCAGTGATATTGCAAGAGGAATGTCAGTGTTGTTGGTGGAGAAATGTCAGTGATGTTGATGGAGGTATGTCGGTGATGTTGATGGAGGAATGTCGGTGATATTGGTGGAGGAACGTCAGTGATGTTGATGGCGGAATGTCAGTGATGTTGATGGAGAAATGTCAGTGATGTTGGTGGAGGAATGTCAGTGACGTTCGAGGAAGAATGTCAGTGATGTTGATGGAGGAATGTCGTTGATGTTGGAGGAGGAATGTCAGTGATGTTGGAGGAGGAATGTCAGTGATGTTTGAGGAGGAATGTCGGTGATGTTGATGGAGGAATGTGAGTGATGTTGGAGGAGGAATGTCAGTGATGTTGGAGGAGGAATGTCAGTGATGTTGGAGGAGGAATGTCAGTGACGTTCGAGGAAGAATGTCAGTGATGTTGATGGAGGAATGTCAGTGATGTTGGAGGAGGAATGTCAGTGATGTTGGAGGAGGAATGTCAGTGATGTTTGAGGAGGAATGTCAGTGATGTTCCAAGAGGAACGTCAGTGATGTTGGTGGAGGATTATCAGTGAAGTTGGAGAATGCATGTTAGTGAAGTTGATGGTGGATCATTGGTGATGTTGGAGGAGGAATGCCAGTGATGTTGCTGGAGGAATATCAGCGATGTTGATGGAGGAATGTCAGTGATGTTGATGGAGGAATGTCAGTGATGTTGCTGGAGGATTGTCAGTGATGTTGGAGGAGGAATGTCGGTGATGTTGATGGAGGCATGTCAGTGATATTAGTGGGGGAATGTCGGTGATGTTGGTGGTGGAATGTCGGTGATGTTGCATGAGGAATGTCAGTGTTGTTGGTGGAGAAATGTCCGTGAAGTTGGAGCATGATTATCAGTGACGTTGGAGGAAGAATGTCAGTGCAGTTGATGGTGGAACGTCTGTGATGTTGGAGGAGGAATGTCAGTGAAATTGATGGCGGAATGTCGGTGATGTTGGAGGAGGAATGTCTGTGATGTTGATGGAGGAATGTCTGTGATGTTGATGGAGGAATGTCAGTGATGTTGGAGGATGAATGTTGGTGATGTTGCAAGAGGAATGTCAGTGTTTTTGGTGGAGGAATGTCCGTGACGTTGGAGGAGGATTTTCAGTGGCGTTGTAGGAAGAATGTCAGTGAAGTTGATGCTCGAACGTCGGTGATGTTGGAGGAGGTATGTCACTGAAATTGATGGAGGAATGTCAGTGATGTTGGAGGAGGAATGTCAGTGATGTTGATGGAGGAATGTCATTGATGTTGATGGAGGAATGTCAGTGATGTTGATGGAGGAATGTCATTGATGTTGATGGAGGAATGTCGGTGAATTTGTTGGGGGAATGTCAGTGAATTTGTTGGGGGAATGTCGGTGATATTGGTGGAGGAATGTCAGTGAAGTTGATGGAGGAATGTCAGTGAAATTGATGGAGAAATGTCTGTGATGTTGGAGGAGGAATGTCAGTGATGTTGATGGAGGAATGTCAGTGATGTTGATGTAGGAATGTCAGTGATGTTGGAGGTGGAATGTCAGTGATATTGCAAGAGGAATGTCAGTGTTGTTGGTGGAGAAATGTCAGTGATGTTGATGGAGGTATGTCGGTGATGTTGATGGAGGAATGTCGGTGAATTTGTTGGGGGAATGTCGGTGATATTGGTGGAGGAATGTCAGTGACGTTGATGGCGGAATGTCAGTGATGTTGATGGAGAAATGTCAGTGATGTTGGTGGAGGAATGTCAGTGACGTTGGAGGAAGAATGTCAGTGATGTTGATGGAGGAATTTCGGTGATGTTTTTGGGGGAATGTCGGTGATATTGGTGTAGGAATGTCAGTGATGTTGGTGGAGGAATGTCAGTGATGTTGGTGGAGGAATGTCAATAATGTTGGTGGAGGAATGTCAGTGATGTTGGAGGTGGAATGTCAGTGATGTTGATGGTGGAGTGGCAATGATGTTGATGGAGGAATGTCGGTGATGTTATAGGAGGAATGTCAGTGATGTTGATGGAGAAGTGGCAGTGATGTTGGTGGGGGAATGTCGGTGATGTTGATGGAGGTCTGATCGTGATGTTGTTGGAGGAATGTCTGTAATGCTGGAGGAGGAATCCCGGTGGTGTTATTGGGGGATTGTGGGTGATGTTGGTGGAGGAATGTCGGTGATGTTGGAGGTGGAATGTCGGTAATGTTGATGGAGGATTGTCGGTGATGTTGGAAGAGGAATATCAGTGTTGTTGGTGGAAGAATGCCTGTGATGTTGCAGGAGGATTATCAGTCACGTTGGAGAAAGTATGTCAGTGAAGTTGATGGTGGAATGTTTGTTACGTTGTAGCAGGAATGCCATTGACGTAGATGTAGGAATGTCAGTGAAGTTGATGGAGGAATGTAGGTGATGTTGTTGGGGGAATGTCAGTGATATTGGTGGAGGATTGCCAGTGATGTTGGTGGTGGAATGTCAGTGATGTTGGTGGAGGAATATCAGTGATGTTGGAGGAGGAATGTCTGTGATGTTGGAGGAGGAATGTCAGTGATGTTGGTGGAGGAATGTCAGTGATGTTGTTGGGGGATTGTGGATGCTGTTGCCAGAGGAATGTCAGTGTTGTTGGTGGAGAAATGTCAGTGATGTTGATGGAGGAATGTCGGTGATGTTGATGGAGGAATGTTGGTGATGTTGATGGAGGAATGTCAGTGATGTTGGAGGAGGAATGATGGTGATGTTGCAAGAGGAATGTCAGTGTTGTTGGTGGAGGAATGTCCGTGATGTTGGAGGAGGATTATCAGTGACGTTGTAGGAAGAATGTCAGTGAAGTTGATGCTGGAACATCGGTGATGTTGGAGGAGGTATGTCACTGAAATTGATTGAGGAATGTCAGTGATGTTGGAGGAGGAATGTCAGTGATGTTGATGGAGGAATGTCGTTGATGTTGGAGGAGGAATGTCAGTGATGTTGGAGGAGGAATGTCAGTGATGTTTGAGGAGGAATGTCGGTGATGTTCCAAGAGGAATGTCAATGATGTTGGAGGTGGATTATCAGTGAAGTTGGAGAATGCATGTTAGTGAAGTTGATGGTGGATCATTGGTGATGTTGGAGGAGGAATGCCAGTGATGTTGCTGGAGGAATATCAGTGATGTTGATGGAGGAATGTCAGTGATGTTGATGGAGGAATGTCAGTGATGTTGCTGGAGGATTGTCAGTGATGTTGGAGGAGGAATGTTGGTGATGTTGATGGAGGCATGTCAGTGATATTCGTGGGGGAATGTCGGTGATGTTGGTGGAGGAATGTCGGTGATGTTGCATGAGGAATGTCAGTGTTGTTGGCGGAGAAATGTCCGTGATGTTGGAGCATGATTATCAGTGACGTTGGAGGAAGAATGTCAGTGCAGTTGATGGTGGAACGTCTGTGATGTTGGAGGAGGAATGTCTGTGATGTTGATGTAGGAATGTCAGTGATGTTGGAGGAGGAATGTCAGTGAAATTGATGGCGGAATGTCGTTGATGTTGGAGGAGGAATGTCTGTGATGTTGATGTAGGAATGTCAGTGATGTTGGAGGATGAATGTTGGTGATGTTGCAAGAGGAATGTCAGTGCTTTTGGCGGAGGAATGTCAGTGGTGTTGGAGGAGGATTATCAGTAACATTGGAGGAAGAATGCCAGTGAAGTTTATGATGGAACGTTGGTGATGTTGGAGAAGGAATGTCAGTGAAATTGATGGAGAAATGTCTGTGATGTTGGAGGAGGAATGTCAGTGATGTTGATGGCGGAATGTCAGTGATGTTGATGGAGAAATGTCAGTGATGTTGGTGGAGGAATGTCAGTGACGTTGGAGGAAGAATGTCAGTGATGTTGATGGAGGAATTTCGGTGATGTTGTTGGGGGAATATCGGTGATATTGGTGTTGGAATGTCAGTGATGTTAGTGGAGGGATGTCGGTGATGTTGGAGGTGGAATGTCAATGATGTTGATGGTGGA
Organism: Somniosus microcephalus; assembly: GCF_052327205.1. Taxonomy (NCBI): domain Eukaryota; kingdom Metazoa; phylum Chordata; class Chondrichthyes; order Squaliformes; family Somniosidae; genus Somniosus; species Somniosus microcephalus. The sequence continues at coordinate 110,470,450 of NC_140998.1, read as the reverse complement.
GTGGCAATGATGTTGATGGAGGAATGTCGGTAATGTTATAGGAGGAATGTCAGTGATGTTGATGGAGAAGTGGCAATGATGTTGGTGGGGGAATGTCGGTGATGTTGATGGAGGATTGTCGGTGATGTTGGAAGAGGAATATCAGTGTTGTTGGTGGAGGAATGCCTGTGATGGTGCAGGAGGATTATCAGTCCGGTTGGAGAAAGAATGTCAGTGAAGTTGATGGTGGAAAGTTCGTGATGTTGGAGCAGGAATGCCATTGACGTAGATGTAGGAATGTCAGTGAAGTTGATGGAGGGATGTGCGTGATCTTGTTGGGGGAAATTCAGTGATATTGGTGGAGGATTGTCAGTGATGTTGGTGGTGGAATGTCAGTGATGTTGGAGGAGGAATGTCTGTGATGTTGGAGGAGGAATGTCAGTGATGTTGGTGGAGGAATGTCAATGATGTTGGTGGGGGATTGTGGATGATGTTGCAAGAGGAATGTCAGTGTTCTTGGTGGAGAAATGTCAGTGATGTTGATGGAGGAATGTCGCTGATGTTGATGGAGGAATGTTGGTGATGTTGATGGAGGAATGTCAGTGATGTTGGAGGAGGAATGATGGTGATGTTGCAAGAGGAATGGCAGTGTTGTTGGTGGAGGAATGTCCGTGATGTTGGATGAGGATTATCAGTGAGGTTGTAGGAAGAATGTCAGTGAAGTTGATGCTGGAACGTCAGTGATGTTGGAGGAGGTATGTCACTGAAATTGATTGAGGAATGTCAGTGATGTTGGAGGAGGTATGTCACTGAAATTGATGGAGGAATGTCAGTGATGTTGGAGGAGGAATGTCAGTGATGTTGATGGAGGAATGTTGTTGATGCTGATGGAGGAATGTCGGTGAATTTGTTGGGGGAATGTCGGTGAATTTGTTGGGGGAATGTCGGTGATATGAGTGGAGGAATGTCAGTGAAGTTGATGGAGGAATGTCAGTGATGTTGGAGGAGGAATGTCAGTGCAATTGATGGAGAAATGTCTGTGATGTTGGAGGAGGAATGTCAGTGATGTTGATGGAGGAATGTCGGTGATGTTGATGGAGGAATATCGGTGATGTTGATGGAGGAATGTCGGTGAATTTGTCGGGGGAATGTCGGTGATATTGGTGGAGGAATGTCAGTAATGTTGATGGCGGAATGTCAGTGATGTTGATGGAGAAATGTCAGTGATGTTGGTGGAGGAATGTCAGTGACGTTGGAGGAAGAATTTCAGTGATGTTGATGGAGGAATTTCGATGATGTTGTTGGGGAAATGTTGGTGATATTGGTGGAGGAATGTCAGTGATGTTGGTGGAGGAATGTCAGTGACGTTGGAGGAAGAATGTCAGTGATGTTGATGGAGGAATGTCGGTGATGTTGATGGAGGAATATCAGTGATGTTGGAGGAGTAATGTTGGTGATGTTGCAAGAGGAATGTCAGTGTTGTTGGTGGAGAAATGTCCGTGATGTTGGAGGATGATTATCAGTGATGTTGGAGGAAGAATGTCAGTGCAGTTGATGGTGGAACGTCGGTGATGTTGATGGAGGCATGTCAGTGAAATTGATGGAGGAATGTCGGTGATGTTGGAGAAGGAATGTCAGTGATGTTGATGGAGGAATGTCGGTGATGTTGATGGAGGAATGTCAGTGATGTTGGAGGAGGAATGTTGCTGATGTTGCAAGAGGAATGTCAGTGTTGTTGGTGGAGGAATATCCGTGATGTTGGAGGAGGAGTATCAGTGATGTTGGAGGAAGAATGTCAGTGAAGTTGATGCTGGAACCTCGGTGATGTTGGAGGAGGTATGTCACTGAAATTGATGGAGGAATGTCAGTGATGTTGGAGAAGGAATGTCAGTGATGTTGATGGAGGAATGTCGTTGATGTTGATGTAGGAATGTCGGTGAATTTGTTGGGGGAATGTTGGTGAATTTGTTGGGGGATTGTCGGTGATATGAGTGGAGGAATGTCAGTGAAGTTGATGGAGGAATGTCAGTGATGTTGGAGGAGGAATGTCAGTGAAATTGACGGAGAAATGTCTGTGATGTTGGAGGAGGAATGTCAGTGATGTTGATGGAGGAATGTCGGTGATGTTGATGGAGGAATGTCGGTGATGTTGATGGAGGAATGTCGGTGAATTTGTTGGGGAAATGTTGGTTATATTGGTGGAGGAATGTCAGTGATGTTGATGGCGGAATGTCAGTGATGTTGACGGAGAAATGTCAGTGATGTTGGTGGAGGAATGTCAGTGACGTTGGAGGAAGAATGTCAGTGATGTTGATGGAGGAATTTCGGTGATGTTGTTGGGGGAATATCGGTGATATTGGTGTTGGAATGTCAGTGATGTTAGTGGAGGGATGTTGGTGATGTTGGAGGTGGAATGTCAATGATGTTGATGGTGGAGTGGCAATGATGTTGATGGAGGAATGTCGGTAATATTATAGGAGGAATGTCAGTGATGTTGATGGAGAAGTGGCAATGATGTTGGTGGGGGAATGTCGGTGATGTTGATGGAGGTATGATCGTGATGTTGTTGGAGGAATGTCTGTGATGCTGGAGGAGGAATCCCAGTGGTGTTATTGGGGGATTGTGGGTGATGTTGGTGGAGGAATGTCGGTGATGTTGGAGGTGGAATGTCGGTAATGTTGATGGAGGATTGTCGGTGATGTTGGAAGAGGAATACCAGTGTTGTTGTTGAAGGAATGCCTGTGATGTTGCAGGAGGATTATCAGTCACGTTGGAGAAAGAATGTCAGTGAAGTTGATGGTGGAAAGTTCGTGATGTTGGAGCAGGAATGCCATTGACGGAGATGTAGGAATGTCAGTGCAGTTGATGGAGGAATGTGCGTGATCTTGTTGGGGGAAATTCAGTGATATTGGTGGAGGATTGTCAGTGATGTTGGTGGTGGAATGTCAGTGATGTTGGAGGAGGAATGTCTGTGATGTTGGAGGAGGAATGTCAGTGATGTTGGTGGAGGAATGTCAATGATGTTGGAGGAGGAATGATGGTGATGTTGCAAGAGGAATGTCAGTGTTCTTGGTGGAGAAATGTCAGTGATGTTGATGGAGGAATGTCGGTGATGTGGATGGAGGAATGTTGGTGATGTTGATGGAGGAATGTCAGTGATGTTGGAGGAGGAATGATGGTGATGTTGCAAGAGGAATGTCAGTGTTGTTGGTGGAGGAATGTCCGTGATGTTGGAGGAGGATTATCAGTGACGTTGTAGGAAGAATGTCAGTGAAGTTGATGCTGGAACGTCAGTGATGTTGGAGGAGGTATGTCACTGAAATTGATTGAGGAATGTCAGTGATGTTGGAGGAGGAATGTCAGTGATGTTGATGGAGGAATGTCGTTGATGTTGATGTAGGAATGTCAGTGAATTTGTTGGGGGAATGTTGGTGAATTTGTTGGGGGAATGTCGGTGATATTGGTGGAGTAATGTCAGTGATGTTGATGGAGGAATGTCAGTGATGATGGAGGAGGAATGTCAGTGAAATTGATGGAGAAATGTCTGTGATGTTGGAGGAGGAATATCAGTGATGTTGATGGAGGAATGTCAGTGATGTTGATGTAGGAATGTCAGTGATGTTGGAGGTGGAATGTCGGTGATGTTGCAAGAGGAATGTCAGTGTTGTTGGTGGAGAAATGTCATTGATGTTAATGGAGAAATGTCAGTGATGTTGATGGAGGTATGTCGGTGATATTGATGGAGGAATGTCAGTGAATTTTTGGGGGGAATGTCGGTGATATTGGTGGAGAAATGTCAGTGATGTTGGTGGAGGAATGTCAAGGACATTGGAGGAAGAATGTCAGTGATGTTGATGGAGGAATGTCAATGATGTTGGAGAAAGAATGTCAGTGATGTTGATGGAGGAATGTCGGTGATGTTGCTGGAGGATTGTCAGTGATGTTGGTGGAGGAATGTCAGTAATGTTGGTGGAGGAATGTCAATGATTTTGGAGCAGGAATTTCGGTGATGTTGATGGAGGCATGTCAGTGATCTTGGTGGGTGAATTTCGGTGATGTTGGAGGAGGAATGTCAGTGATGTTGGAGGAGGAATGTCTGTGATGATTGAGGAGGAATGTCAGTGATGTTGGTGGAGGCATGTCAGTGATGTTCGTGGGGGATTGTGGATGATGTTGCAAGAGGAATGTCAGTGTTGTTGGTGGAGAAATGTCAGTGATGTTGATGGAGGAATGTCGGTGATGTTGATGGAGGAATGTTGGTGATGTTGATGGAGGAATGACAGTGATGTTGGAGGAGGAATGATGGTGATGTTGCAAGAGGAATGTCAGTGTTGTTGGTGGAGGAATGTCCGTGATGTTGGAGGAGGATTATCGGTGATGTTGATGGATGAATGTCGGTGATGTTGATGGATGAATATCGGTGAAGTAGGATGAGGAATGTCGGTGATGTTGTTGGGGGAATGTCGGTGATGTTGGTGGGGAATGTCGGTGATGTTTGAGGAGGAATATCCATGATGTTGGTGGAGGAATGTCAGTGATGTTGGAGGAGGAATATCAGGGATCTTAATGGAGAAATGTTGGTGATGATGATGGAGGAATGTCAGTGATGTTGGTGGACGAATGTCGGTGATGTCGGAGGAGGAATGCCGGTGATGTTTCAGGAGGAATGTCAGTGCTTTTCGTGGGCTAATTTTGGTGATGTTGGAGGTGGAATGTCAGAGATGGAAGAGCAATGTCGGTGATGTTGGAAGAGGAATATCGGTGATGTTGGCGGAGGAATGTCGCTGATGTTGGAGGAGAAATGTCAGTGTTGCTGGAGGAGGAATGGCAGTGATTTTGGATGAAGAATATCGGTGATGTTGATGGGGGAATTTCGGTGACGTTGGAGGAGGATTATCAGTGACGTTGGAGGAAGAATGTCAGTGAAGTTGATGGTGGAACATCGGTGATGTTGGAGGAGGAATGTCAGTGAAATTGATGGAGGAATGTCGGTGATGTTGGAGGAGGAATGTCAGTGATGTTGATGGAGGAATGTCGCTGATGTTGGTGTAGGAATGTCAGTGATGTTGGAGGAGGATTGTCGGTTATGCTGAAGGAGGAATGCCGGTGGTGTTGGTGGGGGATTGTGGGTTATGTTCGCGGAGGAATGTTGGTGATGCTGAAGGATGAATGCCGGTGGTGTTGGTGGGGGATTGTGGGTGATGTAGATGGAGGAATGTCAGTGATGTTGGAGGAGGAATGTCAGTGATGTTGGAGGAGGAATGTCAGTGATGTTTGAGGAGGAATGTCAGTGATGTTCCAAGAGGAATGTCAATGATGTTGGAGGAGGATTATCAGTGAAGTTGGAGAATGCATGTTAGTGAAGTTGATGGTGGATCATTGGTGATGTTGGAGGAGGAATGCCAGTGATGTTGCTGGAGGAATATCAGTGATGTTGATGGAGGAATGTCAGTGATGTTGATGGAGGAATGTCAGTGATGTTGCTGGAGGATTGTCAGTGATGTTGGAGGAGGAATGTCGGTGATGTTGATGGAGGCATGTCAGTGATATTAGTGGGGGAATGTCGGTGATGTTGGTGGAGAAATGTCCGTGATGTTGGAGCATGATTATCAGTGACGTTGGAGGAAGAATGTCAGTGCAGTTGATGGTGGAACGTCTGTGATGTTGGAGGAGGAATGTCAGTGAAATTGATGGCGGAATGTCGGTGATGTTGGAGGAGGAATGTCTGTGATGTTGATGGAGGAATGTCAGTGATGTTGGAGGATGAATGTTGGTGATGTTGCAAGAGGAATGTCAGTGCATTTGGTGGATGAATGTCCGTGATGTTGGAGGAGGATTTTCAGTGACGTTGTAGGAAGAATGTCAGTGAAGTTGATGCTGGAACGTCGGTGATGTTGGAGGGGGTATGTCACTGAAATTGATGGAGGAATGTCAGTGATGTTGGAGGAGGAATGTCAGTGATGTTGATGGAGGAATGTCATTGATGTTGATGGAGGAATGTCAGTGATGTTGATGGAGGAATGTCATTGATGTTGATGGAGGAATGTCGGTGAATTTGTTGGGGGAATGTCGGTGAATTTGTTGGGGGAATGTCGGTGATATTGGTGGAGGAATGTCAGTGAAGTTGATGGAGGATTGTCAGTGATGTTGGAGGAGGAATGCCAGTGAAATAAATGGAGAAATGTCTGTGACATTGGACGAGGAATGTCAGTGATGTTGATGGAGGAATGTCAGTGATGTTGATGTAGGAATGTCAGTGATGTTGGAGGTGGAATGTCAGTGATATTGCAAGAGGAATGTCAGTGTTGTTGGTGGAGAAATGTCAGTGATGTTGATGGAGGAATGTCGGTGATGTTGATGGAGGAATGTCGGTGAATTTGTTGGGGGAATGTCGGTGATATTGGTGGAGGAATGTCAGTGATGTTGATGGCGGAATGTCAGTGATGTTGATGGAGAAATGTCAGTGATGTTGGTGAAGGAATGTCAGTGACGTTCGAGGAAGAATTTCAGTGATGTTGATGGAGGAATTTCGGTGATGTTTTTGGGGGAATGTCGGTGATATTGGTGTAGGAATGTCAGTGATGTTGGTGGAGGAATGTCAGTGATGTTGCTGGAGGAATGTCAATAATGTTGGTGGAGGAATGTCAGTGATGTTGGAGGTGGAATGTCAGTGATGTTGATGGTGGAGTGGCAATGATGTTGATGGAGGAATGTCGGTGATGTTACAGGAGGAATGTCAGTGATGTTGATGGAGAAGTGGCAGTGATGTTGGTGGGGGAATGTCGGTGATGTTGATGGAGGTCTGATCGTGATGTTGTTGGAGGAATGTCTGTAATGCTGGAGGAGGAATCCTGGTGGTGTTATTGGCGGATTGTGGGTGATGTTGGTGGAGGAATGTCGGTGATGTTGGAGGTGGAATGTCGGTAATGTTGATGGAGGATTGTCGGTGATGTTGGAGGAAGAATGTCAGTGATGTTGATGGAGGAATGTCGGTGATGTTGCTGGAGGAATGTCGGTGATGTTGATGGAGGAATGTTGGTGATGTTGATGGAGGAATGACAGTGATGTTGGAGGAGGAATGATGGTGATGTTGCAAGAGGAATGTCAGTGTTGTTGGTGGAGGAATGTCCGTGATGTTGGAGGAGGATTATCGGTGATGTTGATGGATGAATGTCGGTGATGTTGATGGATGACTATCGGTGAAGTAGGATGAGGAATGTCGGTGATGTTGTTGGGGGAATGTTGGTGATGTTGGTGGGGAATGTCGGTGATGTTTGAGGAGGAATATCCATGATGTTGGTGGAGGAATGTCAGTGATGTTGGAGGAGGAATATCAGGGATCTAAATGGAGAAATGTTGGTGATGATGATGGAGGAATGTCAGTGATGTTGGTGGAAGAATGTCGGTGATGTCGGAGGAGGAATGTCAGTGATGTTTGAGGAGGAATGTCAGTGCTTTTCGTGGGCTAATTTTGGTGATGTTGGAGGTGGAATGTCGGAGATGGAAGAGCAATGTCGGTGATGTTGGAAGAGAAATATCGGTGTTGTTGGCGGAGGAATGTCGCTGATGTTGGAGGAGAAATGTCAGTGTTGCTGGAGGAGGAATGGCAGTGATTTTGGATGAGGAATATCGGTGATGTTGATGGGGGAATTTCGGTGACGTTGGAGGAGAAATGTTGGTGATGCTGGAGGAGGAATGGCAGTGATGTTGATGAAGGAATGTCAGTGATTTTGGAGGAGGAATGTCAGTGATGTTGATGGAGGAATGTCAATGATGTTGGTGGAGGAATGTCAGTGATGTTGGAGGAGGAATGTTGGTGATGTTGCAAGAGGAATGTCAGTGTTGTTGGTGGAGGAATGTCGGTGATGTTGGAGGAGGATTATCAGTGACGTTGGAGGAAGAATGTCAGTGAAGTTGATGGTGGAACACCGGTGATGTTGGAGGAGGAATGTCAGTGAAATTGATGGAGGAATGTCGGTGATGTTGGAGGAGGAATGTCAGTGATGTTGATGGAGGAATGTCGCTGATGTTGGTGTAGGAATGTCAGTGATGTTGGAGGAGGATTGTCGGTTATGCTGAAGGAGGAATGCCAGTGGTGTTGGTGGGGGATTGTGGGTTATGTTGGTGGAGGAATGTTGGTGATGCTGAAGGATGAATGCCGGTGGTGTTGGTGGGGGATTGTGGGTGATGTTGATGGAGGAATGTCAGTGATGTTGGAGGAGGAATGTCAGTGATGTTGGAGGAGGAATGTCAGTGATGTTTGAGGAGCAATGTCAGTGATGTTCCAAGAGGAATGTCAATGATGTTGGAGGAGGATTATCAGTGAAGTTGGAGAATGCATGTTCGTGAAGTTGATGGTGGACCATTGGTGATGTTGGAGGAGGAATGCCAGTGATGTTGCTGGAGGAATATCAGTGATGTTGATGGAGGAATGTCAGTGATGTTGATGGAGGAATGTCAGTGATGTTGCTGGAGGATTGTCAGTGATGTTGGAGGAGGAATGTCGGTGATGTTGATGGAGGCATGTCAGTGATATTCATGGGGGAATGTCGGTGATGTTGGTGGAGGAATGTCGGTGATGTTGCATGAGGAATGTCAGTGATGTTGGTGGAGAAATGTCCGTGATGTTGGAGCATGATTATCAGTGACGTTGGAGGAAGAATGTCAGTGCAGTTGATGGTGGAACGTCTGTGATGTTGGAGGAGGAATGTCAGTGAAATTGATGGAGGAATGTCGGTGATGTTGGAGGAGGATTGTCTGTGATGTTGATGGAGTAATGTCGGTGATGTTGATGGAGGAATGTCAGTGATGTTGGAGGATGAATGTTGGTGATGTTGCAAGAGGAATGTCACTGTTTTTGGTGGAGGAATGTCCGTGATGTTGGAGGAGCATTTTCAGTGACGTTGTAGGAAGAATGTCAGTGAAGTTGATGCTGGAACGTCGGTGATGTTGGAGGAGGTATGTCACTGAAATTGATGCAGGTGTGTCAGTGATGTTGGAGGAGGAATGTCAGTGATGTTGATGGAGGAATATCATTGATGTTGATGGAGGAATGTCAGTGATGTTGATGGAGGAATGTCATTGATGTTGATGGAGGAATGTCGGTGAATTTGTTGGGGGAATGTCGGTGAATTTGTTGGGGGAATGTCGGTGATATTGGTGGAGGAGTGTCAGTGAAGTTGATGGAGGAATGTCAGTGATGTTGGGGGAGGAATGTCAGTGAAATTGATGGAGAAATGTCTGTGATGTTGGAGGAGGAATGTCAGTGATGTTGATGGAGGAATGTCAGTGATGTTGATGTCGGAATGTCAGTGATGTTGGAGGTGGAATGTCTGTGATATTGCAAGAGGAATGTCAGTGTTGTTGGTGGAGAAATGTCAGTGATGTTGATGGAGGAATGTCGGTGATGTTGATGGAGGAATGTCGGTGAATTTGTTGGGGGAATGTCGGTGATATTGGTGGAGGAATGTCAGTGATGTTGATGGCGGTATGTCAGTGATGTTGATGGAGAAATGTCAATGATGTTGGTGGAGGAATGTCAGTGACGTTCGAGGAAGAATGTCAGTGATGTTGATGGAGGAATTTCGGTGATGTTTTTGGGGGAATGTCGGTGATATTGGTGTAGGAATGTCAGTGATGTTGGTGGAGGAATGTCAGTGATGTTGGTGGAGGAATGTCAATAATGTTGGTGGAGGAATGTCAGTGATGTTGGAGGTGGAATGTCAGTGATGTTGATGGTGGAGTGGCAATGATGTTGATGGAGGAATGTCGGTGATGTTATAGGAGGAATGTCAGTGATGTTGATGGAGAAGTGGCAGTGATGTTGGTGGGGGAATGTCGGTGATGTTGATGGAGGTCTGATCATGATGTTGTTGGAGGAATGTCTGTAATGCTGGAGGAGGAATCCCGGTGGTGTTATTGGGGGATTGTGGGAGATGTTGGTGGAGGAATGTCGGTGATGTTGGAGGTGGAATGTCGGTAATGTTGATGGAGGATTGTCGGTGATGTTGGAAGAGGAATATCAGTGTTGTTGGTGGAAGAATGCCTGTGATGTTGCTGGAGGATTATCAGTCACGTTGGAGAAAGTATGTCAGTGAAGTTGATGGTGGAACGTTCATTATGTTGTAGCAGGAATGCCATTGACGTAGATGTAGGAATGTCAGTGAAGTTGATGGAAGAATGTAGGTGATGTTGTTGGGGAAATGTCAGTGATATTGGTGGAGGATTGTCAGTGATGTTGGTGGTGGAATGTCAGTGATGTTGGTGGAGGAATATCAGTGAGGTTGGAGGAGGAATGTCTGTGATGTTGGAGGAGGAATGTCAGTGATGTTGGTGGAGGAATGTCAGTGATGTTGTTGGGGGATTGTGGATGATGTTGCCAGAGGAATGTCAGTGTTGTTGGTGGAGAAATGTCAGTGATGTTGATGGAGGAATGTTGGTGATGTTGATGTAGGAATGTTGGTGATGTTGATGGAGGAATGTCAGTGATGTTGGAGGAGGAATGATGGTGATGTTGCAAGAGGAATGTCAGTGTTGCTGGTGGTGGGATGTCCGTGATGTTGGAGGAGGATTATCAGTGACGTTGTAGGAAGAATGTCAGTGAAGTTGATGCTGGAACGTCGGTGATGTTGGAGGAGGTATGTCACTGAAATTGATTGAGGAATGTCAGTGATGTTGGAGGAGGAATGTCAGTGATGTTGATGGAGGAATGTCGTTGATGTTGGAGGAGGAAAGTCTGTGATGTTGGAGGAGGAATGTCAGTGATGTTTGAGGAGGAATGTCGGTGATGTTCCAAGAGGAATGTCAATGATGTTGGAGGAGGATTATCAGTGAAGTTGGAGAATGCATGTTAGTGAAGTTGATGGTGGATCATTGGTGACGTTGGAGGAGGAATGCCAGTGATGTTGCTGGAGGAATATCAGTGATGTTGATGGAGGAATGTCAGTGATGCTGGAGTAGGAATGTCGGTGATGTTGATGGAGGCATGTCAGTGATATTAGTGGGTGAATGTCGGTGATGTTGGTGGAGGAATGTCGGTGATGTTGCATGAGGAATGTCAGTGTTGTTGGTGGAGAAATGTCCGTGATGTTGGAGCATGATTATCAGTGACGTTGGATGAAGAATGTCAGTGCAGTTGATGGTGGAACGTCTGTGATGTTGGAGGAGGAATGTCAGTGAAATTGATGGTGGAATGTCGGTGATGTTGGAGGAGGAATGTCTGTGAAATTGATGGAGGAATGGCGGTGATGTTGATGGAGGAATGTCAGTGCTGTTGGAGGATGAATGTTGGTGATGTTGCAAGAGGAATGTCAGTGTTTTTGGTGGAGGAATGTCCGTGATGTTGGAGGAGGATTTTCAGTGACGTTGTAGGAAGAATGTCAGTGAAGTTGATGCTGGAACGTCGGTGATGTTGGAGGAGGTATGTCACTGAAATTGATGGAGGAATGTCAGTGATGTTGGAGGAGGAATGTCAGTGATGTTGATGGAGGAATGTCGTTGATGTTGGAGGAGGAATGCCAGTGATGTTGGAGGAGGAATGATGGTGATGTTGCAAGAGGAATGTCAGTGTTGTTGGTGGAGGAATGTCCGTGATGTTGGAGGAGGATTATCAGTGACGTTGTAGGAAGAATGTCAGTGAAGTTGATGCTGGAACGTCGGTGATGTTGGAGGAGGTATGTCACTGAAATTGATTGAGGAATGTCAGTGATGTTGGAGGAGGAATGTCAGTGATGTTGATGGAGGAATGTCGTTGATGTTGGAGGAGGAATGTCAGTGATGTTGGAGGAGGAATGTCAGTGATGTTTGAGGAGGAATATCGGTGATGTTCCAAGAGGAACGTCAGTGATGTTGGAGGAGGATTATCAGTGAAGTTGGAGAATGCATGTTAGTGAAGTTGATGGTGGATCATTGGTGATGTTGGAGGAGGAATGCCAGTGATGTTGCTGGAGGAATATCAGCGATGTTGATGGAGGAATGTCAGTGATGTTGATGGAGGAATGTCAGTGATGTTGCTGGAGGATTGTCAGTGATGTTGGAGGAGGAATGTCGGTGATGTTGGTGGAGGCATGTCAGTGATATTCGTGGGGGAATGTCGGTGATGTTGGTGGTGGAATGTCGGTGATGTTGCATGAGGAATGTCAGTGTTGTTGGTGGAGGAATGTCCGTGATGTTGGAGCATGATTATCAGTGACGTTGGATGAAGAATGTCAGTGCAGTTGATGGTGGAACGTCTGTGATGTTGGAGGAGGAATGTCAGTGAAATTGATGGCGGAATGTCGGTGATGTTGGAGGAGGAATGTCTGTGATGTTGATGGAGGAATGTCTGTGATGTTGATGGAGGAATGTCAGTGATGTTGGAGGATGAATGTTGGTGATGTTGCAAGAGGAATGTCAGTGTTTTTGGTGGAGGAATGTCCGTGACGTTGGAGGAGGATTTTCAGTGGCGTTGTAGGAAGAATGTCAGTGAAGTTGATGCTCGAACGTCGGTGATGTTGGAGGAGGTATGTCACTGAAATTGATGGAGGAATGTCAGTGATGTTGGAGGAGGAATGTCAGTGATGTTGATGGAGGAATGTCATTGATGTTGATGGAGGAATGTCAGTGATGTTGATGGAGGAATGTCATTGATGTTGATGGAGGAATGTCGGTGAATTTGTTGGGGGAATGTCGGTGAATTTGTTGGGGGAATGTCGGTGATATTGGTGGAGGGATGTCAGTGAAGTTGATGGAGGAATGTCAGTGATGTTGGAGGAGGAATGTCAGTGAAATTGATGGAGAAATGTCTGTGATGTTGGAGGAGGAATGTCAGTGATGTTGATGTAGGAATGTCAGTGATGTTGGAGGTGGAATCTCAGTGATATTGCAAGAGGAATGTCAGTGTTGTTGGTGGAGAAATGTCATTGATGTTGATGGAGGAATGTCGGTGATGTTGATGGAGGAATGTCGGTGAATTTGTTAGGGGAATGTCGGTGATATTGGTGGAGGAATGTCAGTGATGTTGATGGCGGAATGTCAGTGATGTTGATGGAGAAATGTCAGTGATGTTGGTGGAGGAATGTCAGTGACGTTCGAGGAAGAATGTCAGTGATGTTGATGGAGGAATTTCGGTGATGTTTTTGGGGGAATGTCGGTGATATTGGTGTAGGAATGTCAGTGATGTTGGTGGAGGAATGTCAGTGATGTTGGTGGAGGAATGTCAATAATGTTGGTGCAGGAATGTCAGTGATGTTGGAGGTGGAATGTCAGTGATGTTGATGGTGGAGTGGCAATGATGTTGATGGAGGAATGTCGGTGCTGTTATAGGAGGAATGTCAGTGATGTTGATGGAGAAGTGGCAGTGATGTTGGTGGGGGAATGTCGGTGATGTTGATGGAGGTCTGATCGTGATGTTGTTGGAGGAATGTCTGTGATGCTGGAGGAGGAATCCCGGTGGTGTTATTGGGGGATTGTGGGTGATGTTGGTGGAGGAATGTCGGTGATGTTGAAGGTGGAATGTCGGTAATGTTGATGGAGGATTGTCAGTGATGTTGGAAGAGGAATATCAGTGTTGTTGGTGGAAGAATGCCTGTGATGTTGCAGGAGGATTATCAGTCACGTTGGAGAAAGTATGTCAGTGAAGTTGATGGTGGAATGTTCGTTATGTTTATAGCAGGAATGCCATTGACGTAGATGTAGGAATGTCAGTGAAGTTGATGGAGGAATGTAGGTGATGTTGTTGGGGGAATGTCAGTGATATTGGTGGAGGATTGTCAGTGATGTTGGTGGTGGAATATCAGTGATGTTGGTGGAGGAATATCAGTGATGTTGGAGGAGGAATGTCTGTGATGTTGGAGGAGGAATGTCAGTGATGTTGGAGGAGGAATGTCTGTGATGTTGGAGGAGGAATGTCAGTGATGTTGGTGGAGGAATGTCAGTGATGTTGTTGGGGGATTGTGGATGATGTTGCCAGAGGAATGTCAGTGTTGTTGGTGGAGAAATGTCAGTGATGTTGATGGAGGAATGTTGGTGATGTTGATGGAGGAATGTCAGTGATGTTGGAGGACGAATGATGGTGATGTTGCAAGAGGAATGTCAGTGTTGTTGGTGGAGCAATGTCCGTGATGTTGGAGGAGGACTATCAGTGACGATGCAGGAAGAATGTCAGTGAAGTTGATGCTGGAACGTCGGTGATGTTGGAGGAGGTATGTCACTGAAATTGATTGAGGAATGTCAGTGATGTTGGAGGAGGAATGTCAGTGATGTTGATGGAGGAATGTCGTTGATGTTGATGGAGGAATGTCGGTGAATTTGTTTTGGGAATGTCGGTTAATTTATTGGGGGAATGTCGGTGATATTGGTGGAGGAATGTCAGTGATGTTGATGGAGGAATGTCAGTGATGTTGGAGGGGGAATGTCAGTGAAATTGATGGAGAAATGTCTGTGATGTTGGAGGAGGAATGTCAGTGATGATGTTGGAGGAATGTCAGTGATGTTGATGTAGGAATGTCAGTAATGTTGGAGGTGGAATATCGGTGATGTTGCAAGAGGAATGTCAGTGTTGTTGGTGGAGAAATGTCAGTGATGTTGATGGAGGAATGTCAGTGATGTTGATGGAGGTATGTCAGTGATGTTGATGGAGGAATGTCGGTGAAATTTTGAGGGGATTGTCGGTGATATTGGTGAAGGAATGTCGGTGAAGTTGTTAGGGGAATGTAGGTGATATTCGTGGAGAAATGTCAGTGATTTTGGTGGAGGAATGTCAGTGATGTTGGAGGAAGAATGTCAGTGATGTTGTTGGAGGAATGTCGGTGATGTTGGAGGAAGAATGTCAGTGATATTGGTGGAGGATTGTCAGTGATGTTGGTGGTGGAATATCAGTGATGTTGGTGGAGGAATATCAGTGATATTGGAGGAGGAATGTCTGTGATGTTGGAGGAGGAATGTCAGTGATGTTGGTGGAGGAATGTCAGTGATGTTGTTGGGGGATTGTGGATGATGTTGCCAGAGGAATGTCAGTGATGTTGATGGAGGAATGTCAGTGATGTTGGAGGAGGAATGATGGTGATGTTGCAAGAGGAATGTCAGTGTTGTTGGTGGAGCAATGTCCGTGATGTTGGAGGAGGATTATCAGTGACGATGTAGGAAGAATGTCAGTGAAGTTGATGCTGGAACGTCAGTGATGTTGGAGGAGGTATGTCACTGAAATTGATTGAGGAATGTCAGTGATGTTGGAGGAGGAATGTCAGTGATGTTGATGGAGGAATGTCGTTGATATTGATGGAGGAATGTCGGTGAATTTGTTTTGGGAATGTTGGTTAATTTATTAGGGGAATGTCGGTGATATTGATGGAGGAATGTCAGTGATGTTGATGGAGGAATGTCAGTGATGTTGGAGGGGGAATGTCAGTGAAATTGACGGAGAAGTGTCTGTGATGTTGGAGGAGGAATGTCAGTGATGATGATGGAGGAATGTCGGTGATGTTGATGTAGGAATGTCAGTAATGTTGGAGGTGGAATATCGGTGATGTTGCAGGAGGGATGTCAGTGTTGTTGGTGGTGAAATGTCAGTGATGTTGATGGAGGAATGTCAGTGATGTTGATGGAGGTATGTCAGTGATGTTGATGGAGGAATGTCGGTGAAATTTTGAGGGGATTGTCGGTGATATTGGTGAAGGAATGTCGGTGAAGTTGTTAGGGGAATGTCGGTGATATTCGTGGAGAAATGTCAGTGATGTTGGAGGAAGAATGTCAGTGATGTTGATGAGGAATGTCAGTGATGTTGGAGGAAGAATGTCAGTGATGTTAATGGAGGAATGTCGGTGATGTTGGTTGAGGATTGTCAGTGATGTTGGTGGAGGAATGTCAGTGATTTTGGAGCAGGAATTTCGGTGATGTTAATGGAGGCATGTCAGTGATCTTGGTGGGTGAATGTCGGTGATGTAGAAGGAGGAATGTCGGTGGTGTTGGAGGAGGAATGTCAGTGATGTTGGTGTAGGAATGTCAGTGATGTTGGTGGGAGATTTTGGATGATGTTGCAAGGGAAATGTCAGTGTTGTTGGTGGAGAAATTTCAGTGCTGTTGATGGAGGAATGTCGGTGATGTTGACGGAGGAATGTTGGTGATGATGATGGAGGAATGTCAGTGATGTTGGAGGAGGAATGATGGTGATGTTGCAAGAGGAATGTCAGTGTTGTTGGTGGAGGAATGTCCGTGATGTTGGAGGAGGTTTATCGGTGATGTTGTTGGGGAAATGTCGGTGATGTTGGTGGGGAATGTCGGTGATGTTTGAGGAGGAATATCCCTGATGTTGGTGGAGGAATGTCGGTGATGTTGGAGGGGGAATATCAGGGATCTTAATGGAGAAATGTCGGTGATGATGATGGAGGAATGTCAGTGATGTTGGTGGACGAATGTCAGTGATGTCAGAGGAGGAATGTCGGTGATTCTGGAGGAGGAATGTCAGTGATTTTCGTGGACTAATTTTGGAGATGTTGGAGGTAGAATGTCAGAGATGGAGGAGCACTGTCGGTGATGTTGGAAGAGGAATATCGGTGATGTTGATGGGGGAATTTCGGTGACGTTGGAGGAGAAATGTTGGTGATGCTGGAGGAGGAATGGCAGTGATGTTGATGAAGGAATGTCAGTGATGTTGGAGGAGGAATTTCAGTGATGTTGATGGAGGAATGTCAATGATGTTGGTGGAGGAATGTCAGTGATGTTGGAGGAGGAATGTCGGTGATGTTGGAGGAGGATTATCAGTGATGTTGGAGGAAGAATGGCAGTGAAGTTGATGGAGGAATGTCGGTGTTGTTGGAGGAGGAATATCAGTGATGCTGATGGAGGAATGTCGGTGATGTAGGAGTAGGAATGTCAGTGATGTTGGAGGAGGATTGACGGTTATGCTGAAGGAGGAATTCCGGTGCTGTTGGTGGGGGATTGTGGGTTATGTTGGTGGAGGAATGTTGTTTATGCTGAAGGCCGAATGCCGGTGGTGTTGGTGGGGTATTGTGGGTGATGTTGATGGAGGAATGTCAGTGATGTTGGAGGAGGAATGTCAGTGATGTTTGAGGAGGAATGTCAGTGATGGTCCAAGATGAATCTCAATGATGTTGGAGGAGGATTATCAGTGAAGTTGGAGGATGCATGTCAGTGAAGTTGATGGTGGAATGTTGGTGATGTTGGAGGAGGAATGTCAGTGATGTTGATGAAGGAATGTCAGTGATGTAGATGGAGGAATGTCAGTGATGTTGGAGGAGGAATGTCAGTGATGTTGGAGAAGGAATGTCAGTGATGTTTGAGGAGGAATGTCAGTGATGTTCCAAGAGGAATGTCAATGATGTTGGAGGAGGATTATCAGTGACGTTGGAGGAAGAATGTCAGTGAAGTTGATGGAGGAATGTCAGTGATGTTGGAGGAGGAATGTCAGTGATGTTGATGGAGGAATGTCTGTGAATTTGTTGGGGGAATGTCGGTGAATTTGTCGGGGGAATGTCAGTGATATTGGTGGAGGAATGTCAGTGAAGTTGATGGAGGATTGTCAGTGATATTGATGGAGAAATGTCTGTGATGTTGGAGGAGGAATGTCAGTGATGTTGATGGAGGAATGTCGGTGATGTTGATGTAGGAATGTCAGTGATGTTGGAGGTGGAATGTCGGTGATGTTGCAAGAGGAATGTCAGTGTTGTTGGTGGAGAAATGTCAGTGATGTTGATGGAGGAATGTCGGTGATGTTGATGGAGGAATGTCGGTGAATTTGTTGGGGGAATGTCGGTGATATTGGTGGAGGAATGTCAGTGATGTTGATGGCGGAATGTCAGTGATGTTGATGGAGAAATGTCAGTGATGTTGGTGGAGGAATGTCAGTGACGTTGGAGGAAGAATGTCAGTGATGTTGATGGAGAAACTTCGGTGATGTTATTGGGGGAATGTCGGTGATATTGGTGTAGGAATGTCAGTGATGTTGGTGGAGGAATGTCGGTGATGTTGGTGGAGGAATGTCAGTAATGTTGGTGGAGGAATGCCAGTGATGTTGGAGGTGGATTGTCAGTGATGTTGGTGGTGGAGTGGCAATGATGTTGATGAAGGAATGTCGGTGAAGTTATAGGAGGAATGCCAGTGATGTTGATGGAGAAGTGGCAGTGATGTTGGTGGGGGAATGTCGGTGATGTTGATGGAGGTATGATCTTGATGTTTTTGGAGAAATGTCTGTGATGCTGGAGGAGGAATACTGGTGGTGTTATTGGGGGATTGTGGGTGATGTTGGTGGAGGAATGTCGGTGATTTTGGAGGTGGAATGTCGGTAATGTTGATGGAGGATTGTCGGTGATGTTGGAGGAGGATTATCAGTCACGTTGGAGAAAGTATGTCAGTGAAGTTGATGGTGGAACGTTCGTGATGTTGGAGCAGGAATGCCATTGACGTAGATGTAGGAATGTCAGTGAAGTTGATGGAGGAATGTGGGTGATGTTGTTGGGGAAATGTCAGTGATATTGGTGGAGGATTGTCAGTGATGTTGGAGGAGGAATATCAGTGATGTTGGTGGTGGAATATCAGTGATGTTGGTGGAGGAATGTCAGTGATGTTGGTGGAGGAATGTCAGTGATGATCGTGGGGGATTGTGGATGATGTTGCAAGAGGAATGTCAGTGCTGTTGGTGGAGAAATGTCAGTGATGTTGATGGAGGAATGTTGGTGATGTTGATGGAGGAATGTCAGTGATGTTGGAGGAGGAATGATGGTGATGTTGCAAGAGGAATGTCAGTGATGTTGGTGGAGAAATGTCCGTGATGTTGGGGGAGGATTATCAGTGACGTTGGAGGAAGAATGTCAGTGAAATTGATGGAGGAATGTCGGTGATGTTGGAGGAAGAATGTCAGTGATGTGGATGCTGGAACGTCGGTGATGTTGGAGGAGGTTTGTCACTGAAATTGATGGAGGAATGTCAGTGATGTTGGAGGATGAATTTCAGTGATGTTGATGGAGGAATGTCGTTGATGTTGATGGAGGAATGTCGGTGAATTTGTTGGGGGAATGTCAGTGAATTTGTTGGGGGAATGTCGGTGATATTGGTGGAGGAATGTCAGTGATGTTGATGGAGGAATGTCGGTGATGTTGATGTAGGAATGTCAGTCATGTTGGAGGTGGTATGTCGGTGATGTTGCAAGAGGAATGTCAGTGTTGTTGATGGAGAAATGTCAGTGATGTTGATGGAGGAATGTCAGTGATGTTGATGGAGGTATGTCGGTGATGTTGATGGAGGAATGTCAGTGAATTTTGGGGGGGAATGTCGGTGATATTGGTGGAGGAATGTCGGTGAAGTTGTTGGGGGAATGTCGGTGATATTGGTGGAGAAATGTCAGTGATGTTGGGGGAGGAATGTCAGCGACATTGGAGGAAGAATGTCAGTGATGTTCATGGAGGAATGTCAGCGATGTTGGAGGAAGAATGTCAGTGATGTTGATGGAGGAATGTCGGTGATGTTGGAGGAAGAATGTCAGTGATGTTGATGGAGGAATGTCGGTGATGTTGGTGGAGGATTGTCAGTGATGTTGGTGGAGGAATGTCAGTAATGTTGGTGGAGGAATGTCGGTGATGTTGGTGGATGAATGTCCGTGATGTTGGAGGAGGATTATCAATGATGTTGTAGGAAGAATGTCAGTGAAGTTGATGGTGGAAAGTCGGTGATGCTGGAGGCGGAATGTCACTGAAATTGATGGAGGAATGTCGGTGATGTTGGAGGAGGAATGTCAGTGATGTTGATGGAGGAATGTCAGTGATGTTGATGGAGGAATGTCTGTGAAGTTGACGGAGAAATGTCAGTGATGTTGATGGAGGAATGTCAGTGATGTTGTTGGGGGAATGTCGGTGATATTGGTGGAGGAATGTCAGTGATGTTGGTGGAGGTATGTCAGTGATGGTGCAGGAATGTCAGTGACGTTAGAGGAAGAATGTCAGTGATGTTGATGGAGGAATGTCGGTGATGTTGGGGGAATGTCGTTGATATTGGTCGAGTAATGTCAGTGATGTTGGTGGAGGAATGTCAGTGATGTTGATGGTGGAGTGGCAATGATGCTGATGGAGGAATTTCGGTGATATTATAGGAGGAATGTAAGTGATGTTGATGGAGAAGTGGCAGTGATGTTGGTGGGGGAATGTCGGTGTTGTTGATGGAGGTATGATCGTGATGTTGTTGGAGGAATGTCGGTGATGCTGGAGGAGGAATGCCGGTGGTGTTGGTGTAGGAATGTCGGTGATGTTGGAGGAGGAATGTCAGTGAAGTTGGAGGAGGAATGTCAGTGATGTTGGAGGAGGCATGTCGTTGATCTTGGTGGGTGAATGTCGGTGAAGTTGGAGGAGGAATGTTGGTGATGTTGGAGGAGGAATGTCAGTGATGTTGATGGAGGCATGTCGGTGATCTTGGTGGGTGAATGTCGGTGAAGTTGGAGGAGGAATGTTGGTGATGTTGGAGGACGAATGTCAGTGATGTTGATGGAGGCATGTCGGTGATCTTGGTGGGGGAATATCGGTGCAGTTGGAGGAGGAATGTTGGTGATGTTGGAGGAGGAATGTCGCTGACGTTCCAAGGGAAATATCAGTGTTGTTGGTGGAGGAATGCCTGTTATGTTGGAGGAGGATTATCAGTGACATTGGAGGAAGAATGTCAGTGAAGTTGATGGTGGAACGTTCGTGATGTTGGAGGAGGAATGTCAGTGATGTTGATGGAGGAATGTCGGTGATGTTGTTGGGGGAATGTCATTGATATTGGTGGAGGAATGTCAGTGATGTTGTTGGGGGAATGTCATTGATATTGGTGGAGGAATGTCGGTGATGTTGTTGGGGGAATGTCATTGATATTGGTGGAGGATTGTCAGTGATGTTGGTTGTGAAATATCAGTGATGTTGGTGGAGGAATGTCAGTGATGTTGGAGGAGGAATGTCAGTGATGTTGGAGGAGGAATGCCAGTGATGTCTGAGGAGGAATGTCGGTGATGTTCCAAGAGGAATGACAGTGATGTTGGAGGAGGATTATCAGTGACGTTGGAGGAAGAATGTCAGTGAAGTTGATGGTGGAACATTGGTGATGTTGGAGGAGGAATGTCAGTGATGTTGATGGAGGAATGTCAGTGTTGTTGATGGAGGAATGTCGGTGATGTTGTTGGGGGCATGTCATTGATATTGGTGGAGGAATGTCAGTGAGGTTGGTGGTGGAATGTCAGTGATGTTGCTGGAGGAATGTCAGTGATGTTGCTGGAGGATTGTCAGTGATGTTGGAGGAGGAATGTTGGTGATGTTGATGGGGGAATGTCGGTGATGTTGGAGGAGGAATGTCAGTGATGTTGCAAGAGGAATGTCAGTGATCTTGGTGGGGGAATGTCTGTGATGTTGAAGGAAGAATATCGGTCATGTATCTAGAGGAATGTCAGTGTTGTTAGTGGAGAAATGTCTGTGATGTTGGAGGAGGATAATCAGTGATGTTGGAGGAAGAATGGCAGTGAAGTTGATGGTGGAACGTCGGTGATGTTGGAGCAGGAATGTCAGTGAAATTGATGGAGGAATATCGATGATGTTCGAGGAGGAATGTCAGTGATGTTGATGGAGGAATGTCAGTGATGTTGATGGAGGAATGTCAGTGATGTTGGAGGAGGAATGTCGGTGATGTTGGTGGATGAATGTCCGTGATGTTGGAGGAGGATTATCAGTGATGTTGTAGGAAGAATGTCAGTGAAGTTGATGGTGGAAAGTCGGTGATGCTGGAGGCGGAATGTCACTGAAATTGATGGAGGAATGTCGGTGATGTTGGAGGAGGAATGTCAGTGATGTTGATGGAGGAATGTCAGTGATGTTGATGGAGGAATGTCTGTGAAGTTGACGGAGAAATGTCAGTGATGTTGATGGAGGAATGTCAGTGATGTTGTTGGGGGAATGTCGGTGATATTGGTGGAGGATTGTCAGTGATGTTGGTGGAGGTATGTCAGTGATGGTGCAGGAATGTCAGTGACGTTAGAGGAAGAATGTCAGTGATGTTGATGGAGGAATGTCGGTGATGTTGGGGGAATGTCGTTGATATTGGTCGAGTAATGTCAGTGATGTTGGTGGAGGAATGTCAGTGATGTTGATGGTGGAGTGGCAATGATGTTGATGGAGGAATTTCGGTGATATTATAGGAGGAATGTAAGTGATGTTGATGGAGAAGTGGCAGTGATGTTGGTGGGGGAATGTCGGTGTTGTTGATGGAGGTATGATCGTGATGTTGTTGGAGGAATGTCGGTGATGCTGGAGGAGGAATGCCGGTGGTGTTGGTGTAGGAATGTCGGTGATGTTGGAGGAGGAATGTCAGTGATGTTGGAGGAGGAATGTCAGTGATGTTGATGGAGGCATGTCGGTGATCTTGGTGGGTGAATGTCGGTGAAGTTGGAGGAGGAATGTTGGTGATGTTGGAGGACGAATGTCAGTGATGTTGATGGAGGCATGTCGGTGATCTTGGTGGGGGAATATCGGTGCAGTTGGAGGTGGAATGTTGGTGATGTTGGAGGAGGAATGTCGCTGAAGTTCCAAGGGAAATATCAGTGTTGTTGGTGGAGGAATGCCTGTTATGTTGAAGGAGGATTATCAGTGACATTGGAGGAAGAATGTCAGTGAAGTTGATGGTGGAACGTTCGTGATGTTGGAGGAGGAATGCCGGTGATGTTGATGAAGGAATGTCAGTGATGTTGATGGAGGAATGTCGGTGATGTTGTTGGGGGAATGTCATTGATATTGGTGGAGGATTGTCAGTGATGTTGGTTGTGAAATATCAGTGATGTTGGTGGAGGAATGTCAGTGATGTTGGTGGAGGAATGTCAGTGATGTTGGAGGTGGAATGTCGGTGATGTTGATGGAGGCATGTCAGTGATCTTGGTGGGGGAATGTCGGTGATGTTGTAGGAGGAATGTCAGTGATGTTGATGGAGGAGTGGCGGTGAAGTTGATGGAGGAATGTCGGTGAATTTGTTGGGGGAATGTCCGTGATATTGGTGGAGGAATGTCAGTGATGTTGATGGCGGAATGTCAGTGATGTTGATGGAGAAATGTCAGTGATGTTGGTGGAGGAATGTCAGTGACGTTGGAGGAAGAATGTCAGTGATGTTGATGGAGAAACTTCGGTGATGTTATTGGGGGAATGTCGATGATATTGGTGTAGGAATGTCAGTGATGTTGGTGGAGGAATGTCGGTGATGTTGGTGGAGGAATGTCAGTAATGTTGGTGGAGGAATGTCAGTGATGTTGGAGGTGGACTGTCAGTGATGTTGGTGGTGGAGTGGCAATGATGTTGATGGAGGAATGTCGGTGAAGTTATAGGAGGAATGTCAGTGATGTTGATGGAGAAGTGGCAGTGATGTTGGTGGGGGAATGTCGGTGATGTTGATGGAGGTATGATCGTGATGTTTTTGGAGAAATGTCTGTGATGCTGGAGGAGGAATCCCAGTGGTGTTATTGGGGGAATGTGGGTGATGTTGGTGGTGGAATGTCGGTGATGTTGGAGGTGGAATGTCGGTAATGTTGATGGAGGATTGTCGGTGATGTTGGAAGAGGAATATCAGTGTTGTTGGTGGAGGAATGCCTGTGATGTTGCAGGAGGATTATCAGTCACGTTGGAGAAAGAATGTCAGTGAAGTTGATGGTGGAACGTTCGTGATGTTGGAGCAGGAATGCCATTGACGTAGATGTAGGAATG
The DNA here is from genome assembly GCF_052327205.1 of Somniosus microcephalus. Taxonomy (NCBI): domain Eukaryota; kingdom Metazoa; phylum Chordata; class Chondrichthyes; order Squaliformes; family Somniosidae; genus Somniosus; species Somniosus microcephalus. Next base: position 110,446,781 of record NC_140998.1, on the reverse strand, counting down.
TCAGTGAAGTTGATGGAGGAATGTGGGTGATGTTGTTGGGGAAATGTCAGTGATATTGGTGGAGGATTGTCAGTGATGTTGGTGGTGGAATATCAGTGATGTTGGTGGAGGAATGTCAGTGATGTTGGAGGAGGAATGTCTGTGATGTTGGAGCAGGAATGTCAGTGATGTTGGTGGAGGAATGTCAGTGATGTTGATGGTGGAACGTCGGTGATGTTGGAGCAGGAATGTCAGTGAAATTGATGGAGGAATATCGATGATGTTCGAGGAGGAATGTCAGTGATGTTGATGGAGGAATGTCGGTGATGTTGATGGAGGAATGTCAGTGATGTTGGAGGAGAAATGTCGGTGATGTTGGTGGATGAATGTCCGTGATGTTGGAGGAGAATTATCAGTGATGTTGTAGGAAGAATGTCAGTGAAGTTGATGGTGGAAAGTCGGCGATGCTGGAGGCGGAATGTCACTGAAATTGATGGAGGAATGTCGGTGATGTTGGAGGAGGAATGTCAGTGATGTTGATGGAGGAATGTCAGTGATGTTGATGGAGGAATGTCTGTGAAGTTGATGGAGAAATGTCAGTGATGTTGATGGAGAAATGTCAGTGATGTTGTTGGGGGAATGTCGGTGATATTGGTGGAGGAATGTCAGTGATGTTGGTGGAGGTATGTCAGTGATGGTGCAGGAATGTCAGTGACGTTAGAGGAAGAATGTCAGTGATGTTGATGGAGGAATGTCGGTGATGTTGGGGGAATGTCGTTGATATTGGTCAAGTAATGTCAGTGATGTTGGTGGAGGAATGTCAGTGATGTTGATGGTGGAGTGGCAATGATGCTGATGGAGGAATTTTGGTGATATTATAGGAGGAATGTAAGTGATGTTGATGGAGAAGTGGCAGTGATGTTGGTGGGGAATGTCGGTGTTGTTGATGGAGGTATGATCGTGATGTTGTTGGAGGAATGTCGGTGATGCTGGAGGAGGAATCCCGGTGGTGTTGGTGTAGGAATGTCGGTGATGTTGGAGGAAGAATGTCAGTGATGTTGGAGGAGGAATGTCAGTGATGTTGATGGAGGCATGTCGGTGATCTTGGTGGGGGAATGTCGGTGCAGTTGGAGGAGGAATGTTGGTGATGTTGGAGGAGGAATGTCGCTGAAGTTCCAAGGGAAATATCAGTGTTGTTGGTGGAGGAATGCCTGTTATGTTGGAGGAGGATTATCAGTGACATTGGAGGAAGAATGTCAGTGAAGTTGATGGTGGAACGTTCGTGATGTTGGAGGAGGAATGCCGGTGATGTTGATGAAGGAATGTCAGTGATGTTGATGGAGGAATGTCGGTGATGTTGTTGGGGGAATGTCATTGATATTGGTGGAGGATTGTCAGTGATGTTGGTTGTGAAATATCAGTGATGTTGGTGGAGGAATGTCAGTGATGTTGGTGGAGGAATGTCAGTGATGTTGGAGGTGGAATGTCGGTGATGTTGATGGAGGCATGTCATTGATCTTGGTGGGGGAATGTCGGTGATGTTGGAGGAGGAATGTCAGTGCTGTTGTAGGAGGAATGTCAGTGATGTTGATGGAGGAGTGGCGGTGAAGTTGATGGAGGAATGTCTGTGATGTTGATGGAGGAATGTCGGTGAATTTGTTGGGGGAATGTCGGTGATATTGGTGGAGGAATGTCAGTGATGTTGGTGGAGAAATGTCAGTGATGTTGATGGAGGAATGTCGGTGATGTTGATGGAGGAATGTCGGTGAATTTGTTGGGGGAATGTCAGTGATATTGGTGGAGGAATGTCAGTGATGTTGATGGCGGAATGTCAGTGATGTTGATGGAGAAATGTCAGTGATGTTGGTGGAAGAATGTCAGTGATGTTGATGGAGGAATGTCGGTGATGTTGGCGGAATGTCGTTGATATTGGTCGAGTAATGTCAGTGATGTTGGTGGAGGAATGTCAGTGATGTTGGAGGTGGAATGTCAGTGATGTTGATGGTGGAGTGGCAATGATGCTGATGGAGGAATGTCGGTGATATTATAGGAGCAACGTAAGTGATGTTGATGGAGATGTGGCAGTGATGTTGGTGGGGGAATGTCGGTGATGTTGATGGAGGTATGATCATGATGTTGTTGGAGGAATGTCGGTGATGCTGGAGGAGGAATGCCGGTGGTGTTGGTGTAGGAATGTCGGTGATGTTGGAGGAGGAATGTCATTGATGTTGGAGGAGGAATGTCAGTGCTGTTGGAGGAGGAATGTCAGTGATGTTGATGGAGGCATGTCGGTGATCTTGGTGGGTGAATGTCGGTGAAGTTGGAGGAGGAATGTTGGTGATGTTGGACAAAGAATGTCATTGATGTTGATGGAGGCATGTCGGTGATCTTGGTGGGGGAATGTCGGTGCAGTTGGAGGAGGAATGTTGGTGATGTTGGAGGAGGACTGTCGCTGAAGTTCCAAGGGAAATATCAGTGTTGTTGGTGGAGGAATGCCTGTTATGTTGGAGGAGGATTATCAGTGACATTGGAGGAAGAATGTCAGTGAAGTTGATGGTGGAACGTTCGTGATGTTGGAGGAGGAATGTCAGTGATGTTGATGGAGGAATGTCGGTGATGTTGATGCAGGAATGTCAGTGATGTTGATGGAGGAATGTCGGTAATGTTGGGGGAATGTCCGTGATATTTGTGGAGGAATGTCAGTGATGTTGGTGGAGGAATGTCCGTGGTCTTGGTGGGGGAATGTCAGTGATGTTGAAGGAGGAATGTCAGTGATGTTGGAGGAGGAATGCCTGTGATGTTGGAGGAGGAATGTCGGTGATGTTGATGGAGGAATGTCGGAGATGTTGCAGGAGGAATTTCGGTGTTGTTGGAGGAGGAATTTCGGTGCTGTTGGTGCACGAATGTCGATGATGTTGACGGAGTAATGTCAGTGATGTTGGAGGAGGAATGTCGATGATGTTGGAGGAGGAATATCGGTGATGTTGGAGGAGGAATGTCAGTGAAGTTGATGGATGAATGTCGGTGATGTTGATGGATGAATATCGGTGAAGTAGGAGGAGGAACGTCGGTGATGTTGTTGGGGCAATGTCGGTGATGTTGGTGGGGGAATGTCGGTGATGTTTGAGGAGGAATATCCATGATGTTGGTGCAGGAATGTCAGTGATGTTAACGGTGGAATGTCGGTGATGTTGTTGGGGGAATGTCATTGATATTGGTGGAGGATTGTCAGTGATGTTGGTTGTGGAATATCAGTGATGTTGGTGGAGGAATGTCAGTGATGTTGGTGGAGGAATGTCAGTGATGTTGGAGGTGGAATGTCAGTGATGTTGATGGAGGCATGTCAGTGATCTTGGTGGGGGAATGTCGGTGATGTTGGAGGAGGAATGTCAGTGCTGTTGATTGAAGAATGTCGGTGATGCTGAACGAGGAATGCGATGGTGTGGGTGGAGGAATGTCGGTGATGTTGTTGATGCATTGTCGGTGATATTGGTGGAGGAATGTCAGTGATGTTGGAGGAAGAATGTCAGTGAAGTTGATGGTGGAATGTTGGTGATGTTGGAGGAGGAATGTCAGTGATGTTGTTGGAGGAATGTCGGGGATGTTGTTGATGCATTGTCGGTGATATTGGTGGAGGAATGTCCGTGAGGTTGGTGGTGGAATGTCAGTGATGTTGGTGGAGGAATGTCAGTGATTGTTATGTCTCCGATGAGACATTGGTATTGTGTTTTTGTCTCCCCATAGTGTTTTACTACTTACCTCCTTACTGTTGATTTATGTCATGTGACACTATTAGAACGTGAAAGTAATAACAGAACCACGAGGGAGGCAGAATTCATGGCTGGTGATTCTGCAGTATCTAACGCCATCCTTTTCAGTTTCCCCCTTGGTTGGCATTGTCTGTTATTAGCCTTTTATCAGATGTTCTTTACGTTTGATCTATGTCATCATTTTTTGATATTTGTGGCCAGATGAGTTAATATATTGCACTTTGTCGAGCTCCGTGGTAGCTAGCTTAGTCTTTCCCCTGGCATTCATGTGTTAGACTTTTGCTTATTGTATCATACTTACCTCAAATTGTAATAGAACCATTGAGTTATAGTAGTAACGTTTCATTTTACTATCCTAGCTTTATTTTGTGTATTCAGATTGTGATTGTAATACAAATCAGCCTTATTTGATGTTGTAATTTCTTGTTCTCTCTGTAGTTTCACCCAGTGTCACAAAACTGTATGAAAAATTATCAAAGCCTCCTGTTTGGTGATGAAGGTTTGGCTGTCTGTCGAATCATAGTCATGAGGAGGACAGAATAGTGATGTTGGTGGAGGATTGTTAGTGATGTTGGAGGAAGAATGTCGGTGATGTTGATGGAGGCATGTCAGTGATCTTGGTGGGGGAATGTTGGTGATGTTCGAGGAGGAAGAATGTCGGTGATGTTGCAAGAGGAATGTCGGTGTTGTTGGTGGAGAAATGTCCGTGATGTTGGAGGAGGATTATCAGTGACGTTGGAGGAAGAATGTTAGTGAAGTTGATGGTGGAACGTCGCTGATGTTGGAGGAGGAATGTCAGTAAAATTGATGGAGGAATGTCAGTGATGTTGGAGGAGGAATAACAGTGATGTTGATGGAGGAATGTTGGTGATGTTGGAGGAGGAATGTCAGTGATGTTGATGGAGGAATCTCGTTGATGTTGATGGAGGAATGTCGGTGAATTTGTTGGGGGAATGTCGGTGAATTTGTTGGGGGAATGTCGGTGATATTGGTGGAGGAATGTCAGTGAAGTTGATGGAGGAATGTCAGTGAAATTGATGGAGAAATGTCTGTGATGTTGGAGGAGGAATGTCGGTGATGTTGATGTAGGAATGTCAGTGATGTTGGAGGTGGTATTTCGGTGATGTTGCAAGAGGAATGTCAGTGTTGTTGGTGGAGAAATGTCAGTGATGTTGATGGAGGAATGTCGGTGATGTTGATGGAGGAATGTCGGTGAATTTGTTGGGGGAATGTCGGTGATATTGGTGGAGGAATGTCAGTGATGTTGATGGCAGAATGTCAGTGATGTTGATGGAGAAATGTCAGTGATGTTGGCGGAGTAATGTCAGTGACGTTGGAGGAAGAATGTCAATGATGTTGATGGAGAAATTTCTGTGATGTTATTGGGGGAATGTCAGTGATATTGGTGTAGGAATGTCAGTGATGTTGGTGGAGGAATGTCGGTGATGCTGGTGGAGGAATGTCAGTAATGTTGGTGGAGGAATGTCAGTGATGTTGGAGGTGGATTGTCAGTGATGTTGATGGTGGAGTGGCAATGATGTTGATGAAGGAATGTCGGTGATGTTATAGGAGGAATGCTGGTGATGTTGATGGAGAAGTGGCAGTGATGTTGGTGGGGGAATGTCGGTGATGTTGATGGAGGTATGATCGTGATGTTTTTGGAGAAATGTCTGTGATGCTGGAGGAGGAATCCTGGTGGTGTTATTGGGGGATTGTGGGTGATGTTGGTGGAGGAATGTCGGTGATGTTGGAGGTGGAATGTCGGTAATTTTGATGGAGGATTGTCGGTGATGTTGGAAGAGGAATATCAGTGTTGTTGGTGGAGGAATGCCTGTGATGTTGCAGGAGGATTATCAGTCACGTTGGAGAAAGAATGTCAGTGAAGTTGATGGTGGAACATTCGTGATGTTGGAGCAGGAATGCCATTGACGTAGATGTAGGAATGTCAGTGAAGTTGATGGAGGAACGTGGGTGATGTTGTTGGGGGAATGTCGGTGATATTGGTGGAGGATTGTCAGTGATGTTGGTGGTTGAATATCAGTGATGTTGGTGGAGGGATGTCAGTGTTGTTGGAGGAGGAATGTCTGTGATGTTGGAGGAGGAATGTCAGTGATGTTGGTGGAGGAATGTCAGTGATGATCGTGGGGGATTGTGGATGATGTTGCAAGAGGAATGTCAGTGCTGTTGGTGGAGAAATGTCAGTGATGTTGATGGAGGAATGTTGGTGATGTTGATGGAGGAATGTCAGTGATGTTGGTGGAGGAATGATGGTGATGTTGCAAGAGGAATGTCAGTGTTGTTGGTGGAGAAATGTCCGTGATGTTGGAGGAGGATTATCAGTGACGTTGGAGGAAGAATGTCAGTGAAATTAATGGAGGAATGTCGGTGATGTTGGAGGAAGAATGTCAGTGAAATTAATGGAGGAATGTCGATGATGTTGGAGGAAGAATGTCAGTGATGTGGATGCTGGAACGTCGGTGATGTTGGAGGAGGTATGTCACTGAAATTGATGGAGGAATGTCAGTGATGTTGGAGGATGAATGTCAGTGATGTTGATGGAGGAATGTTGTTGATGTTGATAGAGGAATGTCGGTGAATTTGTTGGGGGAATGTCGGTGAATTTGTTGGGGGAATGTCGGTGATATTGGTGGAGGAATGTCAGTGATGTTGATGGAGGAATGTCAGTGATTTTGGAGAAGGAATGTCAGTGAAATTGATGGAGAAATGTCTGTGATGTTGGAGGAGGAATGTCGGTGATGTTGATGTAGGAATGTCAGGGATGTTGGAGGTGGTATGTTGGTGATGTTGCAAGAGGAATGTCACTGTTGTTGGTGGAGAAATGTCAGTGATGTTGATGGAGGACTGTCAGTGATGATGATGGAGGTATGTCGGTGATGTTGATGGAGGAATGTCGGTGAATTTTGGGGGGGAATGTCGGTGATATTGGTGGAGGAATGTCGGTGAAGTTGTTGGGGGAATGTCGGTGATATTGGTGGAGAAATGTCAGTGATGTTGGGGGAGGAATGTCAGTGACATTGGAGGAAGAATGTCAGTGATGTTGATGGAGGAATGTCAGTGATGTTGGAGGAAGAATGTCAGTGATGTTGATGGAGGAATGTTGGGGATGTTGGAGGAAGAATGTCAGTGATGTTGGAGGAGGAATGTCAGTGATGTTGGAGGAGGAATGTCGGTGATGTTCCAAGAGGAATGCTAGTGATGTTGGAGGAGGATTATCAGTGACGTTGGAGGAAGAATGTCAGTGAAGTTGATGGTGGAACTTTGGTGATGTTGGAAGAGGAATGTCAGTGAAATTGATGGAAGAACGTTGGTGATGTTGGAAGAGGAATGCCGGTGATGTTGATGGAGGACTGTCAGTGATGTTGTTGGAGGAATGCCGGTGATGTTGTTGATGCATTGTCGGTGATATTGGTGGAGGAATGTCAGTGATGTTGGAGGAGGAATGTCAGTGATGTTGGAGGAGGAATGTCAGTGATGTTCCAAGAGGAATGCCAGTGATGTTGGAGGAGGATTATCAGTGACATTGGAGGAAGAATGTCAGTGAAGTTGATGGTGGAACGTTGGTGATGTTGGAGGAGGAATGCCGGTGATGTTGATGGAGGATTGTCAGTGATGTTGTTGGAGGAATGTCGGGGATGTTGTTGATGCATTGTCGGTGATATTGGTGGAGGAATGTCAGTGAGGTTGGTGGTGGAATGTCAGTGATGTTGGTGGAGGAATGTCAGTGATTGTTATGTCTCCTATGAGACATTGGTATTGTGTTTTTGTCTCCCCATAGTGTTTTACTACTTACCTCCTTACTGTTGATTTATGTCATGTGACACTATTAGAATGTGAAAGTAATAACAGAACCACGAGGGGGGCAGAATTCATGGCTGGTGATTCTGCAGTATCTAACGCCATCCTTTTCAGTTTCCCCCTTGGTTGGCATTGTCTGTTATTAGACTTTTATCAGATGTTCTTTACGTTTAATCTATGTCATCATTTTTTGATATTTGTGGCCAGATGAGTTAATATATTGAATTTTGTCGAGCTCCATGGTAGCTAGCTTAGTCTTTCCCCTGGCATTCATGTGTTAGACTTTTGCTTATTGTATCATACTTACCTCAAATTGTAATTGAACCATTGAGTTATAGTAGTAACGTTTCATTCTACTATCCTAGGCTTATTTTGTGCGTTCAGATTGTGATTGTAATACAAATCAGTCTTATTTATTGTTGTAATTTCTTGTTCTCTCTGTAGTTTCACCCAGTGTCACTAAACTGTATGAAAAAGTATCAAAGCCTCCTGTTTGGTGATGAGGGTTTGGCTGTCTGTCGAATCATAATCATGAGGAGGACAGAACAGTGATGTTGGTGGAGGATTGTCAGTGATGTTGGAGGAAGAATGTCGGTGATGTTGATGGAGGCATGTCAGTGATCTTGGTGGGGGAATGTTGGTGATGTTCGAGGAGGAAGAATGTAGGTGATGTTGCAAGAGGAATGTCAGTGTTGTTGGTGGAGAAATGTCCGTGATGTTGGAGGAGGAGTATCAGTGACGTGGGAGGAAGAATGTTAGTGAAGTTGATTGTGGAATGTCGGTGATGTTGGAGGAGGCATGTCAGTAAAGTTGATGGAGGAATGTCAGTGATGTTGGAGGAGGAATGTCAGTGATGTTGATGGAGGAATGTCGGTGATGTTGATGCAGGAATATCAGTGATGTTGGGTGAATGTCGGTGCTGTTGTAGGAGGAATGTCGGTGATGTTCATGGAGGAATGTCAGTGATGTTGATGCAGGAATATCAGTGATGTTGGGTGAATGTCGGTGCTGTTGTAGGAGGAATGTCGGTGATGTTCATGGAGGAATGTCGGTGATGTTGAGGGAGTAACGTCCTTGATGTTGGAGGAGGATTATCGGTGATCTTGGTGGGTGAATGTCGATGAAGTTGGAGGAGGAATGTTGGTGAGGTTGGAGGAAGAATGTCAGTGATGTTGATGGAGGCATGTCTGTGAACTTGGTGGGGGAATGTCGGTGCAGTTGGAGGAGGAATGTTGGTGATGTTGGAGGAGGAATGTCGCTGAAGTTCCAAGGGAAATATCAGTGTTGTTGGTGGAGGAATGCCTGTTATGTTGGAGGGGGATTATCAGTGACATTGGAGGAAGAATGTCAGTGAAGTTGATGGTGGAACGTTCATGATGTTGGAGGAGGAATGCCGGTGACGTTGATGTAGGAATGTCAGTGATGTTGATGGAGGAATGTCGGTGATGTTGTTGGGGGAATGTCATTGATATTGGTGGAGGATTGTCAGTGATGTTGGTTGTGGAATATCAGTGATGTTGGTGGAGGAATGTCAGTGATGTTGGTGGAGGAATGTCAGTGATGTTGGAGGTGGAATGTCAGTGATGTTGATGGCGGAATGTCGGTGGTGTTGCTGGAGGAATGTCGGTGATGTTGGAGGAGGATTGTTGGTGATGTTGGTGGAGGAATGTCAGTGATGTTGGAGGAGGGATTTCTGTGATGTTGGAGGAGGAATGTCGGTGATGTTGATGGAGGAATCTCGGTGATTTATGATGAGGAATGTCAGTGATGGAGGAGGAATGTCGGTGTCATTGATGGAGGAATGTCGGTGAAGTTGGTGGAGGCGTGTCGGTAATGTTGGAGTAGGAATGTCGGTGATGTTGGAGGAGGAATGTCAGTGATTTTGATGGAAGAATGTCTGTGATGTTGGAGGAGGTATGTCGGTGATGTTGGAGGAGGAATGTCGGTGATGTTGGAGGAGGAATGTCGGTGATGTTGGAGGAGGAATTTCGGTGATGCTGATGGAGGAATGTCTATGATTTTGGAGGCCGAATGTTGGTGATGTTGGAGGAGGAATGTCGGTGATGTTGGAGGAGGATTGTCGGTGATGTTAGGGGAGGAATGTCGGAGATATTGGGGATAATTTCGGTGACGTTTGTTGAGGAATGTCGATGATGTTGGAGGAGGAATGCCGGTGATGATGGTGGGGGAATATAGGTGATGTTCTTGGGGGAATGTCAGTGATAGGGAGGAATGTCGGTGATGTTGGAGGGGGAATTTTGTTGATGTTGCTGGAGGAATGTCGGTGGTGTTGCAGGAGGAATGTCGGTGATGTTGGAGGAGAAATGTCGGTGATGCTGGAGGACGAATGTCGGTGATGTGTGTGGAGGAATGTCGGTGATGTTCGAGGAGGTATGTCGGTGATGCTGGAGGGCGAATGTCAGTGATGTGGGTGGAGGAATGTTGGTGATGTTGGTGGAGGACTGTCTGGGATGCTGGAGGAGAAATGTCTGTGATGTTGGTGGAGGCATGTCAGTGATGTTGGAGGAGGAATGTCGATGATTTTGGTGGCGGAATGTTGGTGGTGTTGGTGGAGGAATGTCAGTGATGTTGTAGGAGGATTGTTGGTGGTGTTGGTGGAGGAATGTCGGTGATGTTGGAGGAGGGATTTCGGTGATGTTTGAAGAGGAATGTCGGTGATGTTGATGGAGGAATCTCGGTGATACATGATGAGGAATGCCAGTGATGTTGGAGTAGGAATGTCGGTGACATTGATGGAGGAATGTCGGTGAAGTTAGTGGAGGCGTGTCGGTAATGTTGGAGGAGGAATGTCGGTGATGTTGGAGGAGGAATGTCGGTGATGTTGATGGAGGAATGTCTGTGATGTTGGAGGAGGAATGTCGGTGCAGTTGGAGGAGGAATGTTGGTGATGTTGGAGGAGGAATGTCGCTGAAGTTCCAAGGGAAATATCAGTGTTGTTGGTGGAGGAATGCCTGTTATGTTGGAGGAGGATTATCAGTGACATTGGAGGAAGAATGTCAGTGAAGTTGATGGTGGAACGTTCGTGATGTTGGAGGAGGAATGCCGGTGACATTGATGTAGGAATGTCAGTGATGTTGATGGAGGAATGTCGGTGATGTTGTTGGGGGAATGTCATTGATATTGGTGGAGGATTGTCAGTGATGTTGGTTGTGGAATATCAGTGATGTTGGTGGAGGAATGTCAGTGATGTTGGTGGAGGAATGTCAGTGATGTTGGAGGTGGAATGTCAGTGATGTTGATGGCGGAATGTCGGTGGTGTTGCTGGAGGAATGTCGGTGATGTTGGAGGAGGATTGTTGGTGATGTTGGTGGAGGAATGTCAGTGATGTTGGAGGAGGGATTTCTGTGATGTTGGAGGAGGAATGTCGGTGATGTTGATGGAGGAATCTCGGTGATTTATGATGAGGAATGTCAGTGATGGAGGAGGAATGTCGGTGTCATTGATGGAGGAATGTCGGTGAAGTTGGTGGAGGCGTGTCGGTAATGTTGGAGTAGGAATGTCGGTGATGTTGGAGGAGGAATGTCGGTGATTTTGATGGAGGAATGTCTGTGATGTTGGAGGAGGTATGTCGGTGATGTTGGAGGAGGAATGTCTGTGATGTTGGAGGAGGAATGTCTGTGATGTTGGAGGAGTAATGTCGGTGATGTTGGAGGAGGAATGTCGGTGATGTTGGAGGAGGAATTTCGGTGATGCTGATGGAGGAATGTCTGTGATTTTGGAGGCTGAATGTCGGTGATGTTGGAGGAGGATTGTCGGTGATGTTAGGGGAGGAATGTCGGAGATATTGGGGCTAATTTCGGTGACGTTTGTTGAGGAATGTCGATGATGTTGGAGGAGGAATGCCGGTGATGATGGTGGGGGAATATAGGTGATGTTCTTGGGGGAATGTCAGTGATAGGGAGGAATGTCGGTGATGTTGGAGGGGGAATTTTGTTGATGTTGCTGGAGGAATGTCGGTGGTGTTGCAGGAGGAATGTCGGTGATGTTGGAGGAGAAATGTCGGTGATGCTGGAGGACGAATGTCGGTGATGTGTGTGGAGGAATGTCGGTGATGTTCGAGGAGGTATGTCGGTGATGCTGGAGGGCGAATGTCAGTGATGTGGGTGGAGGAATGTTGGTGATGTTGGTGGAGGACTGTCTGGGATGCTGGAGGAGAAATGTCTGTGATGTTGGTGGAGGCATGTCAGTGATGTTGGAGGAGGAATGTCGATGATTTTGGTGGCGGAATGTTGGTGGTGTTGGTGGAGGAATGTCAGTGATGTTGTAGGAGGATTGTTGGTGGTGTTGGTGGAGGAATGTCGGTGATGTTGGAGGAGGGATTTCGGTGATGTTTGAAGAGGAATGTCGGTGATGTTGATGGAGGAATCTCGGTGATACATGATGAGGAATGCCAGTGATGTTGGAGTAGGAATGTCGGTGACATTGATGGAGGAATGTCGGTGAAGTTAGTGGAGGCGTGTCGGTAATGTTGGAGGAGGAATGTCGGTGATGTTGGAGGAGGAATGTCGGTGATGTTGATGGAGGAATGTCTGTGATGTTGGCAGAGGTATGTCGGTGATGTTGGAGGAGGAATGTCGGTAATGTTGGAGGAGGAATGTCGGTGATGTTGGAGGAGGAATGTCTGTGATGTTGGAGGAGGAATGTCTGTGATGTTGGAGGTGTAATGTCGGTGATCTTGGAGGAGGAATGTCGGTGATGTTGGAGGAGGAAATTTGGTGATGTTAGGGGAGGAATGTCGGTGATATTGGGGGTAATGTCGGTGACGTTTGTTGAGGAATGTCGATGATGTTGGAGGAGGGATGTTGGAGTAGGAATGTCGGTGATGTTGATGGAGGAACGTCTGTGATGTTGGAGGAGGTATGTCAATGATGTTGGAGGAGGAATGCCTGTGATGTTGGAGGAGGAATGTCTGTGATTTTGAAGGCCGAATGTTGGTGATGTTGGAGGAGGAATGTCGGTGACGTTGGAGGAGCAATGTCGGTGATGTTAGGGGAGGAATGTCGGTGATGTTGGGGGTAATGTCGGTGATGTTTGTTGAGGAATGTCGATGATGTTGGAGGAGGAATGCCGTTGATGATGGTGGAGGAATATAGGTGATGTTGTTGGGGGAATGTCGGTGACGGACGACGAATGTCGATGATGTTGTTGGGAGAATGTCGGTGATGGAGGTGGAGCAATGTCGATGGTGTTGCAGGAGGAATGTGTGTGATGTTGGAGGAGGAATGTCGATGATGTTGGAGGAGATTTGTCGGTGATGCTGGAGGAGGAATGTCGGTGATTTTGGAGGAGGTATGTTGGTGGTCTTGTTGTAGGAATGTCGGTCATGTTGGTGGAGGCATGTCAGTGATGTTGGTGGAGGAATGACGGTGATTTTGATGGCAGAATGTTGGTGGTGTTGATGGTGGAATATCGGTGATGTTGGAGGAGGAATGTCGGTGATGTTGGAGGAGGAATGTCGATGATGTTGGAGGAGGAATGTCTGTGATGTTGGAGGAGGAATGTCGGTGATGCTGGAGGAGGAGTGTCGGTGATGTTGGAGGAGCAATGTTGGTGATCTTGATGTAGGAATGTCGGTGATGTTGTTGGAGGCATGTCTGTGATGTTGGAGGAGGAATGTTGGTGATGTTGGAGGAGGAATGTCGGTGATGTTGGAGGAGGAATGTCGGTGATGTTGGAGGAGGAATGTCGGTGATGTTGGTGAGGAATGTCGGTGATGTGGGGGGGGAATGTTGGTGATGTTGTTTGAGGAATGTTGGTGATATTTTTGGAGGAATGTCGGTGATGCTGCTCGAGGAATATTGGTGATGTTGCTGGGGAATGTCGGTGATGTTGGTGCAGGAAAATCAGTGAAGTATGAGGAGGAATGTCAGTGATGTTAGTCGGGAATGTCGGTGATGTTGGTGCAGGAATGTCGGTGATATTGGTGGATGAATGTAAGTGATGTTGATGGAGGAATGTCAATGATGTTGGAGGAGGAAAGTCAGTGATGATGGTGGGGGAATATAGGTGATGTTGTTGGCGGAATGTCGGTGATGGACGACGAATGTCGGTGATGGACGACGAATGTCGGTTATGTTGTTGGGAGAATGTCGGTGATGGGGAGGAATGTCGGGGATGTTGGAGGAGGAACTTTTTTTGATGTTGCTGGAGGAATGACGGTGGTGTTGCAGGAGGAATGTCGTTGATGTTGGAGGAGAAATGTCGGTGATGCTGGAGGACGAATGTCGGTGATGTGGGTGGAGGAATGTCGGTGATGTTGGAGGAGGTTTGTCGGTGATGCTGGATGACGAATGTCGGTGATGTGGGTGGAGGAATGTTGGTGATGTTGGTGGAGGAATGTCGGGGAGGCTGGAGGAGAAATGTCTGTGATGTTGGTGGAGGCATGTCAGTGATTTTGGAGGAGTAATGTCGGTAATTTTGTTGGCGGAATGTCGGTGCTGTTGGTGGAGGAATGTTGGTGATGTTGGAGGAGGAATGTTGGTGATGTTGGAGGAGGGATGTCGGTGATGTTGGTGGGGAATGTCGGTGATGTTGGTGCAGGAATGTCGGTGATATTGGTAGATGAATGTCGGTGATGTTGATGGAGGAATGTCGATGATGTTGGAGGAGGAAAGTCGGTGATGATGGTCGGGGAATATTGGTGATGTTGTTGGGGGAATGTCGGTGATGGACGACGAATGTCGGTGATGTTGGGAGAATGTCGGTGATTGGGAGGAATGTCGGTGATGTTGGAGGAGAAATGTCGGTGATGCTGGAAGACGAATGTCAGTGATGTGGGTGGAGGAATGTCGGTGATGTTGGAGGAGGTTTGTCGGTGATGCTGGAGGACGAATGACAGTGATGTGGCTGGAGGAATGACGGTGATGTTGGAGGAGGAATGTCGGTGATGTTGGAGGAGGAATGTCGATGATGTTGGAGGAGGAATGTCTGTGATGTTGGTGGGGGAATGTCTGTGATGTTGGAGGAGGAATGTATGTGATGTTGGTGGGGGAATGTCAGTGATGTTAGAGGAGGAATGTCTGTGATGTTGGTGGGGGAATGTCAGTGATGTTGAAGGAGGAATGTCGATGAAGTTGATGGAGGAATGTTGGTGATGTTGGTGGAGGAATGTCGGGGATGCTGGAGGAGAAATGTCAGTGATGTTGATGGAGGCATGTCAGCGATGTTGGAGGAGGAATGTCGGTTATTTTGGTGGTGGAATGTCGGTGGTGTTGGGGGAGGAATGTTGGAGATGTTGGAGGAGGATAGTCGGTGATGTTGGTGGAGTAATGTCAGTGATGTTGGGGGAGTAATGTCGGTGATGCTGATGGAGTAATGTCTGTATTGTTGGAGGAGGAATGTCGGTGATGTTGGAGGAGGAATGTCGATGATGTTGTTGGAGGAATGTCTGTGATGTTGGAGGATGAATGTCGACGATGTTGGAGGAGGAATGTCGGTGATGTTGGAGGAGGAATATCTGTGATGTTGGAGGAGGAATGTCGGTGATGCTGGAGGAGGGATGTCGATGATGATGGAGGAGGAATGTTGGTGATCTTGGTGTAGGAATGTTGGTGATGTTGTTGGAGGCATGTCTGTGATGTTGGAGGAGGAATGTTGGTGATGTTGGAGGAGGAATGTCGGTAATGTTGGAGGAGGAATGTTGGTGATGTTGGAGGAGGAATTTCAGTGATGCTGGTGGAGGAATGTCTGTGATGTTGGAGGAGGACTGTCGGTGATGTTGGAGGAGGGATATCTGTGATGTTGGAGGAGGAATGTCGGTGATGCTGGAGGAGGGATGTCGGTGATGATGGAGGAGGAATGTTGGTGATCTTGGTGTAGGAATGTTGGTGATGTTGTTGGAGGCATGTCTGTGATGTTGGAGGAGGAATGTTGGTGATGTTGGAGGAGGAATGTCGGTAATGTTGGAGGAGGAATGTTGGTGATGTTGGAGGAGGAATTTCAGTGATGCTGGTGGAGGAATGTCTGTGATGTTGGAGGAGGACTGTCGGTGATGTTGGAGGAGGGATGTCAGTGAAGTTGGGGAGGAATGTCGGTGAGGTGGGGGGGAATGTTGGTGATGTTGGTTGAGGAATGTTGATGATATTTCTGGAGGAATGTCGGTGATGCTGCTCGAGGAATGTTGGTGATGTTGGTGGGGAATGTCGGTGATGTTGGTGCAGGAAAATCAGTGAAGTATGAGGTGGAATGTCAGTGATGTTAGTCGGGAATGTCGGTGATGTTGGTGCAGGAATGTCGGTGATATTGGTGGATGAATGTCGGTGATGTTGATGGAGGAATGTCGATGATGTTGGAGGAGGAAAGTTGGTGATGATGGTGGGGGAATATAGGTGATGTTGTTGGGGGAATGTCGGTGATGGACGACGAATGTCAGTGATCTTGTTGGGAGAATGTCGGTGATGGGGAGGAATGTCGGTGATGTTGGAGGAGGAATTTTGTTGATGTTGCTGGAGGAATGTCGCTGGTGTTGCAGGAGGAATGTCGGTGATGTTGGAGGAGAAATGTCGGTGATGCTGGAGGACGAATGTCAGTGATGTGTGTGGAGGAATGTCGGTGATGGTGGAGGAGGTATGTCGGTGGTGTTGCAGGAGGAATGTCAGTGATGTTGGAGGAGGTATGTCGGTGATGCTGGAGGACGAATGTCGGTGATGTGTGTGGAGGAATGTCAGTGATGGTGGAGGAGGTATGTCGGTGATGCTGGAGGACGAATGTCAGTGATGTGGGTGGAGGAATGATGGTGATGTTGGTGGAGGACTGTCTGGGATGCTGGAGGAGAAATGTCTGTGATGTTGGTGGAGGCATGTCAGTGATGTTGGAGGAGGAATGTCGATGATTTTGGTGGCGGAATGTTGGTGGTGTTGGTGGAGGAATGTCAGTGATGTTGTAGGAGGATTGTTGGTGGAGGAATGTCGGTGATGTTGGAGGAGGGATTTCGGTGATGCTTGAAGAGGAATGTCGGTGATGTTGATGGAGGAATCTCGGTGATACATGATGAGGAATGCCAGTGATGTTGGAGTAGGAGTGTCGGTGACATTGATGGAGGAATGTCGGTGAAGTTAGTGGAGGCGTGTCGGTAATGTTGGAGGAGGAATGTCGGTGATGTTGGAGGAGGAATATCGGTGATGTTGATGGAGGAATGTCTGTGATGTTGGCAGAGGTATGTTGGTGATGTTGGAGGAGGAATGTCGGTAATGTTGGAGGAGGAATGTCGGTGATGTTGGAGGAGGAATGTCTGTGATGTTGGAGGAGGAATGTCTGTGATGTTGGAGGTGTAATGTCGGTGATCTTGGAGGAGGAATGTCGGTGATGTTGGAGGAGGAAATTTGGTGATGTTAGGGGAGGAATGTCGGTGATATTGGGGGTAATGTCGGTGACGTTTGTTGAGGAATGTCGATGATGTTGGAGGAGGAATGCCGGTGATGTTGGAGTAGGAATGTCGGTGATGTTGATGGAGGAATGTCTGTGATGTTGGAGGAGGAATGTCAGTGATGTTGGAGGAGGAATGTCTGTGATTTTGGAGGCCGAATGTTGGTGATGTTGGAGGAGCAATGTCGGTGATGTTAGGGGAGGAATGTCGGTGATGTTGGGGGTAATGTCGGTGACGTTTGTTGAGGAATGTCGATGATGTTGGAGGAGGAAAGCCGGTGATGCTGGAGGATGAATGTCGGTGATGTGGGTGGAGGAATGTCAGTGATGTTGGAGGAGGTTTGTCGGTGATGCTGGAGGATGAATATCGGTGATCTGGGGAAGGAATGTTGGTGATGTTGGTGGAGGAATATCGGGGATGCTGGAGGAGAAATGTCTGTGATGTTGGTGGAGGCATGTCAGTGATGTTGGAGGAGGAATGTCAGTGATTTTGGTGGCGGAATGTCGGTGGTGTTGGTGGAGGAATGTCGGTGATATTGGAGGAGGATTGTTGGTGATGTTGGTGGAGGAATGTCGGTGATGTTGATGGAGGAATCTCGGTGATATATGATGAGGAATGTCAGTGATGTTGGAGGAGGAATGTCGGTGACATTGATGGAGGAATGTCTGTGAAGTTGGTGGAGGCATGTCGGTAATGTTGGAGGAGGAATGTCGGTGATCTTGGAGGAGGAATGTCGGTGATGTTGATGGAGGAATGTCTGTGATGTTGGAGGAGGTATGTCGGTGATGTTGGAGGAGGAATGTCTGTGATGTTGGAGGAGGAATGTCTGTGATGTTGGAGGAGTAATGTCAGTGATCTTGGAGGAGGAATGTCGGTGATGTTGGAGGAGGAAATTCGGTGATGTGAGGGGAGGAATGTCGGTGATATTGGGGGTAATGCCAGTGACGTTTGTTAAGGAATGTCGATGATGTTGGAGGAGGAATGCCGGTGATGTTGCAGTAGGAATGTCGGTGATGTTGATGGAGGAATGTCTGCGATGTTGGAGGAGGTATGTCGGTGATGTTGGAGGAGGTATGTCTGTGATGTTGGAGGAGGAATGTCTGTGATTTTGGAGGCCGAATGTTGGTGATGTTGGAGGAGGAATGTCGGTGATGTTGGAGGAGCAATGTCGGTAATGTTAGGGGAGGAATGTCGGTGATATTGGGGGTAATGTCGGTGATGTTTGTTGAGGAATGTCGATGATGTTGGAGGAGGAATGCCGTTGATGATGGTGGGGGAATGTAGGTGATGTTGTTGGGGGAATGTCGGTGATGGAGGTGGAGGAATGTCGATGGTGTTGCAGGAGGAATGTGTGTGATGTTGGAGGAGGAATGCCGATGATGTTGGAGGAGGTTTGTCAGTGATGCTGGAGGACGAATGTCGGTGATGTTGGTGAAGGAATGTCAGTGATGTTGGAGAAGGTATGTCTGTGATGCTGATGGAGTAATGTCTGTGATGTTGGAGGAGGAATGTCGGTGATGTTGGAGGAGGAATGTCGATGTTGTTGCAGGAGGAATGTCAATGATGTTGGAGGAGGAATGTCGATGATGTTGGAGGAGGCTTGTCGGTGATGCTGGAGGAGGAATGTCGGTGATTTTGGAGGAGGAATGTTGGTGGTCTTGGTGTAGGAATGTCGGTCATGTTGGTGGAGGCAGGTCAGTGATGTTGGTGGAGGAATGACGGTGATTTTGATGGCGGAATGTCGGTGGTGTTGATGGTGGAATGTCGGTGATGTTGGAGGCGGAATGTCGGTGATGTTGGAGGAGGAATGTCTGTGATGCTGATGGAGTAATGTCTGTGATGTTGGAGGAGGAATGTCGGTGATGTTGGAGGAGGAATGTCGATGGTGTTGCAGGAGGAATGTCAATGATGTTGGAGGAGGAATGTTGATGATGTTGGAGGAGGCTTGTCGGTGATGCTGGAGGAGGAATGTCAGTGATTTTGGAGGAGGAATGTTGGTGGTCTTGGTGTAGGAATGTCGGTCATGTTGGTGGAGGCATGTCAGTGATGTTGGTGGAGGAATGACGGTGATTTTGATGGCGGAATGTCGGTGGTGTTGATGGTGGAATGTCGGTGATGTTGGAGGAGGAATGTCGGTGATGTTGGTGGAGGAATGTCGGTGATGTTGGGGGAGGAATGGCGATGATGTTGGTGGAGGAATGTCTGTGATGTTGGAGGAGGAAATTCGGTGATGTGTGGGGACGAATGTCGGTGATATTGGAGGAATGTCGGTGATGTTGGTGGAGGAAATTCGGGGATGCTGGAGGAGGCATGTCGGTGAAGTTGGTGGAGGAATGTCGGTGATGTTGGAGGAAATTCAGGGATGCTGGAGGAGGCATGTCAGTGAAGTTGGTGGACGAATGTCGGTGATGATGGTGGGGGAAGGTCGGTGATGCTGATGGGGCAATGTCGGTGATGTTGGTAGAGGTATATCAGTGATGGTGGAGGAATGTTGGTGATGTTGGAGGAGGAATTTCGGTGATGATGTTGGAGGAATGTCGGTGATGTCGGTGGGGGAATGTGGATGATGTTGATGGAGGTATGTCAGTGATGTTGGAGGAGGAATATCGGTGATGTTGGATGAGGAATGTCGGTGATGTAGGTCGAAGTATGTCGGTGTTCATGCTGGGGGAACGTCGGTGATGCTGGTGGAGGATTGCCGGTGATGTTGGAGGAGGAATCTCGATTGTGTTGGTGGAGGAATGTCAGTGATGTTGGAGGAGAAATGTTCACGACGTTGGTGGAGGAATGTCGGTGATGTAGTAGGAATGTCGGTGATGTTGATGGAGAAATGTCGGTGATGTTTCAGGAGGAATGTCGGTGATGTTGGTGGATGAATGTCGGTGGTGTTGGAGGAGGAATGTTGGAGATGTTGATGGAGGAATGTCGGCGGTGTGTTGCAGGAGAAATGTCGGTGAAGTTGATGGAGGAATGTCGGTGGTGTTTGTGGAGGAATGTCGGGGATGTTGGTGTGGGAATGTGGGTGATATTGGAGGAGGATTGTTGGTGATGTTGGAGGAGGAATGTCGGTGATTTTGATGGCGGAATGTCGGTGGTGTTGATGGTGGAATGTCGGTGATGTTGGAGGAGGAATGTCAGTGATGTTGGAGGAGGAATGTCGGTGATGTTGGGGGAGGAATGGCGATGATGTTGGTGGAGGAATGTCTGTGATGTTGGAGGAGGAAATTCGGTGATGTGAGGGGAGGAATTTCGGTGATATTGGAGGAATGTCGGTGATGTTGGTGGAGGAAATTCGGGGATGCTAGAGGAAGCATGTCGGTGAAGTTGGTGGAGGAATGTCGGTGATGTTGGAGGAAATTCAGGGATGCTGGAGGAGGCATGTCAGTGAAGTTGGTGGACGAATGTCGGTGATGATGGTGGGGGAAGGTCGGTGATGCTGATGGGGCAATGTCGGTGATGTTGGTCGAGGTATATCAGTGATGGTGGAGGAATGTCGGTGATGATGTTGGAGGAATGTCGGTGATGTCGGTGGGGGAATGTGGGTGATGTTGATGGAGGTATGTCAGTGATGTTGGAGGAGGAATGTTAGTGATGTTGTTAGAGGCATGTCGGTGAACTTGGTGGGGGAATGTCGGTGATGTTAACGGAGGAATGTTGGTGGTGTTGACGGAGGAATGTCGGTGATGTTGGAGGAGAATGTCGGTGATGTTGGTGGAGGAATGTCGGTGGTGTTTGTGGAGGAATGTCGGGGATGTTGGTGTGGGAATGTGGGTGATATTGGAGGAGGATTGTTGGTGATGTTGGAGGAGGAATGTCGGTGATTTTGATGGCGGAATGTCGGTGGTGTTGATGGTGGAATGTCGGTGATGTTGGAGGAGGAATGTCAGTGATGTTGGAGGAGGAATGTCGGTGATGTTGGGGGAGGAATGGCGATGATGTTGGTGGAGGAATGTCTGTGATGTTGGAGGAGGAAATTCGGTGATGTGAGGGGAGGAATTTCGGTGATATTGGAGGAATGTCGGTGATTTTGGTGGCGGAATGTTGGTGATGTCGGTGGGGGAAAGTGGATGATATTGGTGGATTTATGACAGTGATGTTGGAAGAGGAATGTCAGTGATGTTGGAGGAGGAATGTTGGTGATCTTGGTGGAGGAATGTCGGTGATGTTGGAGGAGGAATGTCGGTGATGCTGGTGGAGGTATGCCGGTGATGTTGGAAGAGGAATGTCGGTGATGTTGGTGGAGGAATGTCGGTGATATTGATGGGGGAATGTCGGAGATGTTGGTAGAGGAATATCGGTGATGGTGGAGGAATGTCGGTGATGTTGGTGTCGAAATGTCGGTGATGTTGATGGAGAATTGTCTGTGAAGTTGGAGGAGGAATGTTGGTGATGTTGACGGAGGAATGTCGGTGGTGTTGGAGGAAGAATGTCGGTGATGTTGATGGAGGGATGTCGGTGATGATGGTGGCAGTAATACCGTTATGTTGGAGGAGGAATATCGGTGATGTTGGATGAGGAATGTCAGTGATGTAGGTCGAAGTATGTCGGTGTTCATGCTGGGGGAACGTCGGTGATGCTGGTGGAGGATTGCCGGTGATGTTGGAGGAGGAATGTCGATTGTGTTGGTGGAGGAATGTCGGTGATGTTGGAGGAGAAATGTTCACGACGTTGGTGGAGGAATGTCGGTGCTCTAGTAGGAATGTCGGTGATGTTGATGGAGAAATGTCGGTGATGTTTCAGGAGGAATGTCGGTGATGTTGGTGGATGAATGTCGGTGGTGTTGGAGGAGGAATGTTGGAGATGTTGATGGAGGAATGTCGGCGGTGTGTTGCAGGAGAAATGTCGGTGAAGTTGATGGAGGAATGTCGGTGGTGTTTGTGGAGGAATGTCGGGGATGTTGGTGTGGGAATGTGGGTGATATTGGAGGAGGATTGTCGGTGATGTTGGAGGAGGAATGTCGGTGATTTTGATGGCTGAATGTCGGTGGTGTTGGTGGAGGAATGTCGGTGATATTGATGGGGGAATGTCGGAGATGTTGGTAGAGGAATATCGGTGATCGTGGAGGAATGTCGGTGATGTTGGTGTCGAAATGTCGGTGATGTTGATGGAGAATTGTCTGTGAAGTTGGAGGAGGAATGTTGGTGATGTTGATGGAGGAATGTCGGTGGTTTGGAGGAAGAATGTCGGTGATGTTGATGGAGGAATGTCGGTGATGATGGTGGCGGTAATACCGTTATGTTGGAGGAGGAATATCGGTGATGTTGGATGAGGAATGTCGGTGATGTAGGTCGAAGTATGTCGGTGTTCATGCTGGGGGAACGTCGGTGATGCTGATGGAGAATTGCCGGTGATGTTGGAGGAGGAATGTCGATTGTGTTGGTGGAGGAATGTCGGTGATGTTGGAGGAGAAATGTTCACGACGTTGGTGGAGGAATGTCGGTGATGTAGTAGGAATGTCGGTGATGTTGATGGAGAAATGTCGGTGATGTTTCAGGAGGAATGTCGGTGATGTTGGTGGATGAATGTCGGTGGTGTTGGAGGAGGAATGTTGGAGATGTTGATGGAGGAATGTCGGCAGTGTGTTGCAGGGGAAATGTCGGTGAAGTTGATGGAGGAATGTCGGTGGTGTTTGGGGAGGAATGTCGGGGATGTTGGTGTGGGAATGTGGGTGATATTGGAGGAGGATTGTCGGTGATGTTGGAGGAGGAATGTCGGTGATGCTGGAGGAGGAATGTCAGTGATGTTGGAGGAGGAATGATGGTGATCTTGGTGTAGGAATTTCGGTGATGTTGGAGGAGGAATGTCGGTGATGCTGGAGGAGGAATGTCGGTGATTTTGGAGGAGGAATGTTGGTGGTCATGGTGTAGGAATGTCGGAGATGTTGGTGGAGGCATGTCAGTGATGTTGGTGGAGGAGTGACGGTGATTTTGATGGTGGAATATCGGTGGTTTTGATGGTGGAATGTTGGTGATGTTGGAGGATGAATGTCGAAGATGTTGGAGGAGGAATGTCAGTGATGTTGGAGGAGGAATGTCTGTGATGTTGGAGGAGGAATGTCGGTGATGCTGGAGGAGGGGTGTCGGTGATGTTGGAGGAGCAATGTTGGTGATCTTGGTGTAGGAATGTCGGTGATGTTGTTGGAGGCATGTCTGTGATGTTGGAGGATGAATGTTGGTGATGTTGGAGAAGGAATGTCAATAATGTTGGAGGAGGAATGTTTGTGATGTTGGAGGAGGAATTTCAGTGATGCTGATGGAGGAATGTCGGTGATGTTGGAGGAGGAATGTCGGTGATGTTAGGGAGGAATGTCGGTGATGTGGGGGGGGAATGTTGGTGATGTTGTTTGAGGAATGTTGGTGATATTTTTGGAGGAATGTCAGTGATGCTGCTCGAGGAATGTTGGTGATGTTGGTGGGGAATGTCGGTGATGTTGGTGCAGGAAAATCAGTGAAGTAAGAGGAGGAATGTCAGTGATGTTAGTCGGGAATGTCGGTGATGTTGGTGCAGGAATGTCGGTGATATTGGTGGATGAATGTTGGTGATGTTGATGGAGGAATGTCGATGATGTTGGAGGAGGAAAGTCAGTGATGATGGTGGGGGAATATAGGTGATGTTGGGGAAATGTCGGTGATGGACGACGAATGTCGGTGATGTTGTTGGGAGAATGTCGGTGATGGGGAGGAATGTCGGGGATGTTGGAGGAGGAATTTTGTTGATGCTGCTGGAGGAATGTCGGGGATGCTGGAGGAGGAATGTCGGTGATTTTGGTGGCGGAATGTCGGTGGTGTTGGTGGAGTAATGTCGATGATGTTGTTGGAGGAATGTCTGTGATGTTGGAGGATGAATGTCGATGATATTGGAGGAGGAATGTCGGTGATGGATGACGAATATCGGTGATGTTGTTGGGATAATGTCGGTGATGTGGAGGAATGTCGGTGATGTTGGAGGAGGAATTTTGTTGATGTTCCTGAAGGAATGTCGGTGGTGTTGCAGGAGGAATGTCGGTGATGTTGGAGGAGGTTTGTCGGTGATGCTGGAGGACGAATATCGGTGATGTGGCTGGAGGAATGACGGTGATGTTGGAGGAGGAATGTCGGTGATGTTGGTGGGGGAATGTCAGTGATGTTGGAGGAGGAATGTCTGTGATGTTGGTGGGGGAATGTCAGTGATGTTGATGGAGGAATGTCGATGAAGTTGATGGAGGAATGTTGGTGATGTTGGTGGAGGAATGTCGGGGATGCTGGAGGAGAAATGTCAGTGATGTTGGTGGAGGCATGTCAGTGATGTTGGAGGAGGAATTTCGGTGATTTTGTTGGCGGAATGTCGGTGGTGTTGGTGGAGGAATGCCGGGGATGTTGGAGGAGGATAGTCAGTGATGTTGGTGGAGGAATGTCAGTGATGTTGGGGGTGGAATGTCGGTGATGTTGATGGAGTAATGTCTGTGATGTTGTTGGAGGAATGTCGGTGATGTTGGAGGAGGAACGTCGATGATGTTGTTGGAGGAATATCTGTGATGTTGGAGGAGGAATGTCGGTGATGCTGGAGGAGGAATGTCGGTGATGATGGAGGAGGAATGTTGGTGATCTTGGTGTGGGAATGTCGGTGATGTTGTTGGAGGCATGTCTGTGATGTTGGACGAGGAATGTTGGTGATGTTGGAGGAGGAATGTCAGTAATGTTGGAGGTGGAATGTTGGTGATGTTGGAGGAGGAATTTAAGTGATGCTGGTGGAGGAATGTCTGTGATGTTGGAGGAGGACTGTCGGTGATGTTGGGGAGGATTGTCGGTGATGTTGGGGAGGATTGTCGGTGATGTCGGGGGGGGAAAGTTGGTGATATTTTTGGAGGAATGTCGGTGATGCTGCTCGAGGAATGTTGGTGATGTTGGTGGGGAATGTCGGTGATGTTGGTGCAGGAAAATCAGTGAAGTATGAGGTGGAATGTCAGTGATGTTAGTCGGGAATGTCGGTGATATTGGTGGATTAATGTCGATGATGTTGATGGAGGAATGTCGATGATGTTGGAGGAGGAAAGTCAGTGATGATGGTGGGGGAATATAGGTGATGTTGTTGGGGGAATGTCGGTGATGGACGACGAATGTCGGTGATCTTGTTGGGAGAATGTCGGTGATGCGGAGGAATGTCGGTGATGTTGTAGGAGGAATTTTGTTGATGTTGCTGGAGGAATGTCGGTGGTGTTGCAGGAGGAATGTTAGTGATGTTGGAGGTGAAATGTCGGTGATGCTGGAGGACGAATGTCGGTGATGTGGGTGGAGGAATGTCAGTGAAGTTGGAGGCGGTTTGTCGGTGATGTTGGCGGAACAATGTCCGTGATCTGAGTGGAGGAATGTTGGTGATGTTGGTGGAGCAATGCCGGGGAAGCTGGAGGAGAAATCTCTGTGATTTTGGTGGAGGCATGTCAGTGATGTTGTAGGACGAATGCCGGTGATTTTGGTGGCGGAATGTCGGTGGTGTTGCTGGAGGAATGTCGGTGATGTTGGAGGAGGATTGTTGGTGATGTTGGTGGAGGAATGTCAGTGATGTTGGAGGAGGGATTTCTGTGATGTTGGAGGAGGAATGTCGGTGATGTTGATGGAGGAATCTCGGTGATTTATGATGAGGAATGTCAGTGATGGAGGAGGAATGTCGGTGTCATTGATGGAGGAATGTCGGTGAAGTTGGTGGAGGCGTGTCGGTAATGTTGGAGGAGGAATGTCGGTGATTTTGATGGAGGAATGTCTGTGATGTTGGAGGAGGTATGTCGGTGATGTTGGAGGAGGAATGTCTGTGATGTTGGAGGAGGAATGTCTGTGATGTTGGAGGAGTAATGTCGGTGATGTTGGAGGAGGAATGTCGGTGATGTTGGAGGAGGAATTTCGGTGATGCTGATGGAGGAATGTCTGTGATTTTGGAGGCCGAATGTTGGTGATGTTGGAGGAGGAATGTCGGTGATGTTGGAGGAGGATTGTCGGTGATGTTAGGGGAGGAATGTCGGAGATATTGGGGATAATTTCGGTGAAATTTGTTGAGGAATGTCGATGATGTTGGAGGAGGAATGCCGGTGATGATGGTGGGGGAATATAGGTGATGTTCTTGGGGGAATGTCAGTGATAGGGAGGAATGTCGGTGATGTTGGAGGGGGAATTTTGTTGATGTTGCTGGAGGAATGTCGGTGGTGTTGCAGGAGGAATGTCGGTGATGTTGGAGGAGAAATGTCGGTGATGCTGGAGGACGAATGTCGGTGATGTTGGAGGAGGTATGTCGGTGATGCTGGAGGACGAATGTCAGTGATGTGGGTGGAGGAATGTTGTTGATGTTGGTGGAGGACTGTCTGGGATGCTGGAGGAGAAATGTCTGTGATGTTGGTGGAGGCATGTCAGTGATGTTGGAGGAGGAATGTCGATGATTGTGGTGGCGGAATGTTGATGGTGTTGGTGGAGGAATGTCAGTGATGTTGTAGGAGGATTGTTGGTGGAGGAATGTCGGTGATGTTGGAGGAGGGATTTCGGTGATGTTTGAAGAGGAATGTCGGTGATGTTGATGGAGGAATCTCGGTGATACATGATGAGAAATGCCAGTGATGTTGGAGTAGGAATGTCGGTGACATTGATGGAGGAATGTCGGTGAAGTTAGTGGAGGCGTGTCGGTAATGTTGGAGGAGGAATGTCGGTGATGTTGGAGGAGGAATATCGGTGATGTTGATGGAGGAATGTCTGTGATGTTGGCAGAGGTATGTCGGTGATGTTGGAGGAGGAATGTCGGTAATGTTGGAGAAGGAATGTTGGTGATGTTGGAGGAGGAATGTCTGTGATGTTGGAGGAGGAATGTCTGTGATGTTGGAGGTGTAATGTCGGTGATCTTGGAGGAGGAATGTTGGAGATGCTGATGGAGGAATGTCGGCAGTGTGTTGCAGGAGAAATGTCGGTGAAGTTGATGGAGGAATGTCGGTGGTGTTTGTGGAGGAATGTCGGGGATGTTGGTGTGGGAATGTGGGTGATATTGGAGGAGGATTGTCGGTGATGTTGGAGGAGGAATGTCGGTGATGCTGGAGGAGGAATGTCAGTGATGTTGGAGGAGGAATGATGGTGATCTTGGTGTAGGAATTTCGGTGATGTTGGAGGAGGAATGTCAGTGATGCTGGAGGAGGAATGTCGGTGACATTGGAGGAGGAATGTTGGTGGTCATGGTGTAGGAATGTCGGAGATGTTGGTGGAGGCATGTCAGTGATGTTGGTGGAGGAATGACGGTGATTTTGATGGCGGAATATCGGTGGTTTTGATGGTGGAATGTTGGTGATGTTGGAGGATGAATGTCGAAGATGTTGGAGGAGGAATGTCAGTGATGTTGGAGGAGGAATGTCTGTGATGTTGGAGGAGGAATGTCGGTGATGCTGGAGGAGGAGTGTCGGTGATGTTGGAGGAGCAATGTTGGTGATCTTGGTGTAGGAATGTCGGTGATGTTGTTGGAGGCATGTCTGTGATGTTGGAGGATGAATGTTGGTGATGTTGGAGAAGGAATGTCAATAATGTTGGAGGAGGAATGTTTGTGATGTTGGAGGAGGAATTTCAGTGATGCTGATGGAGGAATGTCGGTGATGTTGGAGGAGGAATGTCGGTGATGTTAGGGAGGAATGTCGGTGATGTGGGGGGGGAATGTTGGTGATGTTGTTTGAGGAATGTTGGTGATATTTTTGGAGGAATGTCAGTGATGCTGCTCGAGGAATGTTGGTGCTGTTGGTGGGGAATGTCGGTGATGTTGGTGCAGGAAAATCAGCGAAGTATGAGGAGGAATGTCAGTGATGTTAGTTGGGAATGTCGGTGATGTTGGTGCAGGAATGTCGGTGATATCGGTGGGTGAATGTTGGTGATGTTGATGGAGGAATGTCGATGATGTTGGAGGAGGAAAGTCAGTGATGATGGTGGGGGAATATAGGTGATGTTGGGGAAATGTCGGTGATGGACGACGAATGTCGGTGATGTTGTTGGGAGAATGTCGGTGATGGGGAGGAATGTCGGGGATGTTGGAGGAGGAATTTTGTTGATGCTGCTGGAGGAATGTCGGGGATGCTGGAGGAGGAATGTCGGTGATTTTGGTGGCGGAATGTCGGTGGTGTTGGTGGAGTAATGTCGATGATGTTGTTGGAGGAATGTCTGTGATGTTGGAGGATGAATGTCGATGATATTGGAGGAGGAATGTCGGTGATGGATGACGAATATCGGTGATGTTGTTGGGATAATGTCGGTGATGTGGAGGAATGTCGGTGATGTTGGAGGAGGAATTTTGTTGATGTTCCTGAAGGAATGTCGGTGGTGTTGCAGGAGGAATGTCGGTGATGTTGGAGGAGGTTTGTCGGTGATGCTGGAGGACGAATATCGGTGATGTGGCTGGAGGAATGACGGTGATGTTGGAGGAGGAATGTCGGTGATGTTGGTGGGGGAATGTCAGTGATGTTGGAGGAGGAATGTCTGTGATGTTGGTGGGGGAATGTCAGTGATGTTGATGGAGGAATGTCGATGAAGTTGATGGAGGAATGTTGGTGATGTTGGTGGAGGAATGTCGGGGATGCTGGAGGAGAAATGTCAGTGATGTTGGTGGAGGCATGTCAGTGATGTTGGAGGAGGAATTTCGGTGATTTTGTTGGCGGAATGTCGGTGGTGTTGGTGGAGGAATGTCGGTGATGTTGGAGGAGGATAGTCAGTGATGTTGGTGGAGGAATGTCAGTGATGTTGGGGGTGGAATGTCGGTGATGTTGATGGAGTAATGTCTGTGATGTTGTTGGAGGAATGTCGGTGATGTTGGAGGAGGAACGTCGATGATGTTGTTGGAGGAATATCTGTGATGTTGGAGGAGGAATGTCGGTGATGCTGGAGGAGGAATGTCGGTGATGATGGAGGAGGAATGTTGGTGATCTTGGTGTGGGAATGTCGGTGATGTTGTTGGAGGCATGTCTGTGATGTTGGAAGAGGAATGTTGGTGATGTTGAAGGAGGAATGTCAGTAATGTTGGAGGTGGAATGTTGGTGATGTTGGAGGAGGAATTTATGTGATGCTGGTGGAGGAATGTCTGTAATGTTGGAGGAGGACTGTCGGTGATGTTGGGGAGGATTGTCGGTGATGTTGGGGAGGATTGTCGGTGATGTCGGGGGGGAAGGTTGGTGATATTTTTGGAGGAATGTCGGTGATGCTGCTCGAGGAATGTTGGTGATGTTGGTGGGGAATGTCGGTGATGTTGGTGCAGGAAAATCAGTGAAGTATGAGGTGGAATGTCAGTGATGTTAGTCGGGAATGTCGGTGATATTGGTGGATTAATGTCGATGATGTTGATGGAGGAATGTCGATGATGTTGGAGGAGGAAAGTCAGTGATGATGGTGGGGGAATATAGGTGATGTTGTTGGGGGAATGTCGGTGATGGACGACGAATGTCGGTGATCTTGTTGGGAGAATGTCGGTGATGCGGAGGAATGTCGGTGATGTTGTAGGAGGAATTTTGTTGATGTTGCTGGAGGAATGTCGGTGGTGTTGCAGGAGGAATGTTAGTGATGTTGGAGGTGAAATGTCGGTGATGCTGGAGGACGAATGTCGGTGATGTGGGTGGAGGAATGTCAGTGAAGTTGGAGGCGGTTTGTCGGTGATGTTGGCGGAACAATGTCCATGATCTGAGTGGAGGAATTTTGGTGATGTTGGTGGAGCAATGCCGGGGAAGCTGGAGGAGAAATCTCTGTGATTTTGGTGGAGGCATGTCAGTGATGTTGTAGGACGAATGCCGGTGATTTTGGTGGCGGAATGTCGGTGGTGTTGCTGGAGGAATGTCGGTGATGTTGGAGGAGGATTGTTGGTGATGTTGGTGGAGGAATGTCAGTGATGTTGGAGGAGGGATTTCTGTGATGTTGGAGGAGGAATGTCGGTGATGTTGATGGAGGAATCTTGGTGATTTATGATGAGGAATGTCAGTGATGGAGGAGGAATGTCGGTGTCATTGATGGAGGAATGTCGGTGAAGTTGGTGGAGGCGTGTCGGTAATGTTGGAGTAGGAATGTCGGTGATGTTGGAGGAGGAATGTCGGTGATTTTGATGGAGGAATGTCTGTGATGTTGGAGGAGGTATGTCGGTGATGTTGGAGGAGGAATGTCTGTGATGTTGGAGGAGGAATGTCTGTGATGTTGGAGGAGTAATGTCGGTGATGTTGGAGGAGAAATGTCGGTGATGTTGGAGGAGGAATTTCGGTGATGCTGATGGAGGAATGTCTGTGATTTTGGAGGCTGAATGTTGGTGATGTTGGAGGAGGAATGTCGGTGATGTTGGAGGAGGATTGTCGGTGATGTTAGGGGAGGAATGTCGGAGATATTGGGGATAATTTCGGTGAAGTTTGTTGAGGAATGTCGATGATGTTGGAGGAGGAATGCCGGTGATGATGGTGGGGGAATATAGGTGATGTTCTTGGGGGAATGTCAGTGATAGGGAGGAATGTCGGTGATGTTGGAGGGGGAATTTTGTTGATGTTGCTGGAGGAATGTCGGTGGTGTTGCAGGAGGAATGTCGGTGATATTGGAGGAGAAATGTCGGTGATGCTGGAGGACGAATGTCGGTGATGTTGGAGGAGGTATGTCGGTGATGCTGGAGGATGAATGTCAGTGATGTGGGTGGAGGAATGTTGGTGATGTTGGTGGAGGACTGTCTGGGATGCTGGAGGAGAAATGTCTGTGATGTTGGTGGAGGCATGTCAGTGATGTTGGAGGAGGAATGTCGATGATTTTGGTGGCGGAATGTTGGTGGTGTTGGTGGAGGAATGTCAGTGATGTTGTAGGAGGATTGTTGGTGGAGGAATGTCGGTGATGTTGGAGGAGGGATTTCGGTGATGTTTGAAGAGGAATGTCGGTGATGTTGATGGAGGTATCTCGGTGATACATGATGAGGAATGCCAGTGATGTTGGAGTAGGAATGTCGGTGACATTGATGGAGGAATGTCGGTGAAGTTAGTGGAGGCGTGTCGGTAATGTTGGAGGAGGAATGTCGGTGATGTTGGAGGAGGAATATCGGTGATGTTGATGGAGGAATGTCTGTGATGTTGGCAGAGGTATGTCGGTGATGTTGGAGGAGGAATGTCGGTAATGTTGGAGAAGGAATGTCGGTGATGTTGGAGGAGGAATGTCTGTGATGTTGGAGGAGGAATGTCTGTGATGTTGGAGGTGTAATGTCGGTGATCTTGGAGGAGGAATGTCGGTGATGTTGGAGGAGGAAATTTGGTCATGTTAGGGGAGGAATGTCGGTGATATTGGGGGTAATGTCGGTGACGTTTGTTGAGGAATGTCGATGATGTTGGAGGAGGAATGCCGGTGATGTTGGAGTAGGAATGTCGGTGATGTTGATGGAGGAATGTCTGTGATGTTGGAGGAGGTATGTCAGTGATGTTGGAGGAGGAATGTCTGTGATGTTGGAGGAGGAATGGCTGTGATTTTGGAGGCCGAATGTTGGTGATGTTGGAGGAGGAATGTCGGTGATGTTGGAGGAGCAATGTCGGTGATGTTAGGGGAGGAATGTCGGTGATGTTGGGGGTAATGTCGGTGATGTTTGTTGAGGAATGTCGATAATGTTGGAGGAGGAATGCCGGTGATGATATTGGGGGAAAAAAGGTGATGTTGTTGGGGTAATGTCGGTGATGGACGACGAATGTCGGTGATGTTGTTGGGAGAATGTCGGTGATGGAGGTGGAGCAATGTCGGTGGTGTTGCAGGAGGAATGTGTGTGATGTTGGAGGGGGTATGTCTGTGATGCTGATGGAGTAATGTCTGTGGTGTTGGAGGAGGAATGTCGGTGATGTTGGAGGAGGAATGTCGATGGTGTTGCAGGAGGAATGGTAGTGATGTTGGAGGAGGAATGTCGATGATGTTGGAGGAGATTTGTCGGTGATGCTGGAGGAGGAATGTCGGTGATTTTGGAGGAGGTATGTTGGTGGTCTTGTTGTAGGAATTTCGGTCATGTTGGTGGAGGCATGTCAGTGATGTTGGTGGAGGAATGACGGTGATTTTGATGGCGGAATGTTGGTGGTGTTGATGGTGGAATGTCGGTGATGTTGGAGGAGGAATGTCGGTGATGTTGGAGGAGGAATGTCGGTGATGTTGGGGGAGGAATGTCGATGATGTTGGTGGAGGAATGTCTGTGATGTTGGAGGATCAATGTTGAAGACGTTGGAGGAAGAATGACAGTGAGTTTGGAGGAGGAATGTCTGTGATGTTGGAGGAGGAATATCGGTGATGCTGGAGGAGGAGTGTCGGTGATGTTGGAGGAGCAATGTTGGTGATCTTGATGTAGGAGTGTCGGTGATGTTGTTGGAGGCATGTCTGTGATGTTGGAGGAGGAATGTCGCTGATGTTGGAGGAGGAATGTCGGTGATGTTGGAGGAGGAATGTCGGTGATGTTGGAGGAGGAATGTCGGTGATGTTGGTGAGGAATGTCGGTGATGTGGGGGGCGAATTTTGGAGATGTTGTTTGAGAAATGTTGGTGATATTTTTGGAGGAATGTCGGTGATCCTGCTCGAGGAATATTGGTGATGTTGCTGGGGAATGTCGGTGATGTTGGTGCAGGAAAATCAGTGAAGTATGAGGAGGAATGTCAGTGATGTTAGTCGGGAATGTCGGTGATGTTGGTGCAGGAATGTCGGTGATATTGGTGGATGAATGTAAGTGATGTTGATGGAGGAATGTCAATGATGTTGGAGGAGGAAAGTCAGTGATGATGGTGGGGGAATATAGGTGATGTTGTTGGCGGAATGTCGGTGATGGACGACAAATGTCGGTTATGTTGTTGGGAGAATGTCGGTGATGGGGAGGAATGTCGGGGATGTTGGAGGAGGAACTTTTTTTGATGTTGCTGGCGGAATGACGGTGGTGTTGCAGGAGGAATGTCGTTGATGTTGGAGGAGAAATGTCGGTGATGCTGGAGGACGAATGTCGGTGATGTGGGTGGAGGAATGTCGGTGATGTTGGAGGAGGTTTGTCGGTGATGCTGGATGACAAATGTCGGTGATGTGGGTGGAGGAATGTTGGTGATGTTGGTGGAGGAATGTCGGGGAGGCTGGAGGAGAAATGTCTGTGATGTTGGTGGAGGCGTGTCAGTGATTTTGGAGGAGTAATGTCAGTGATTTTGTTGGCGGAATGTCGGTGGTGTTGGTGGAGGAATGTCGGTGATGTTGGAGGAGGAATGTCGGTGATGTTGGTGGGGAATGTCGGTGATGTTGGTGCAGGAATGTCGGTGATATTGGTGGATGAATGTCGGTGATGTTGATGGAGGAATGTCGATGATGTTGGAGGAGGAAAGTCGGTGATGATGGTCGGGGAATATAGGTGATGTTGGGGGAATGTCGGTGATGGACGACGAATGTCGGTGATGTTGGGAGAATGTCGGTGATTGGGAGGAATGTCGGTGATGTTGGAGGAGAAATGTCGGTGATGCTGGAAGACGAATGTCAGTGATGTGGGTGGAGGAATGTCGGTGATGTTGGAGGAGGTTTGTCGGTGATGCTGGAGGACGAATGTCAGTGATGTGGCTGGAGGAATGACGGTGATGTTGGAGGAGGAATGTCGGTGATGTTGGAGGAGGAATGTCTGTGATGTTGGTGGGGGAATGTCTGTGATGTTGGAGGAGGAATGTTTGTGATGTTGGTGGGGGAATGTCAGTGATGTTGAAGGAGGAATGTCGATGAAGTTGAAGGAGGAATGTTGGTGATGTTGGTGGAGGAATGTCGGGGATGCTGGAGGAGAAATGTCTGTGATGTTGATGGAGGCATGTCAGCGATGTTGGAGGAGGAATGTCGGTTATTTTGGTGGTGGAATGTCGGTGGTGTTGGTGGAGGAATGTTGGTGATGTTGGAGGAGGATAGTCGGTGATGTTGGTGGAGTAATGTCAGTGATGTTGGGGGAGTAATGTCGGTGATGCTGATGGAGTAATGTCTGTGATGTTGGAGGAGGAATGTCGGTGATGTTGGAGGAGGAATGTCGATGATGTTGTTGGAGGAATGTCTGTGATGTTGGAGGATGAATGTCGACGATGTTGGAGGAGGAATGTCGGTGATGTTGGAGGAGGAATATCTGTGATGTTGGAGGAGGAATGTCGGTGATGCTGGAGGAGGGATGTCGGTGATGATGGAGGAGGAATGTTGGTGATCTTGGTGTAGAAATGTTGGTGATGTTGTTGGAGGCATGTCTGTGATGTTGGAGGAGGAATGTTGGTGATGTTGGAGGAGGAATGTCGGTAATGTTAGAGGAGGAATGTTGGTGATGTTGGAGGAGGAATTTCAGTGATGCTGGTGGAGGAATGTCTGTGATGTTGGAGGAGGACTGTCGGTGATGTTGGAGGAGGAATGTCGGTGAAGTTGGGGAGGAATGTCGGTGATATTGGTGGATGAATGTCGGTGATGTTGATGGAGGAATGTCGATGATGTTGGAGGAGGAAAGTCGGTGATGATGGTGGGGGAATATAGGTGATGTTGTTGGGGGAATGTCGGTGATGGACGACGAATGTCAGTGATCTTGTTGGGAGAATGTAGGTGATGGGGAGGAATGTCGGTGATGTTGGAGGAGAAATGTCGGTGATGCTGGAGGACGAATGTCGGTGATGTGGGTGGAGGAATGTCAGTGATGTTGGAGGAGGTTTGTCGGTGATGCTGGAGGATGAATGTCGGTGATCTGGGGGAGGAATGTTGGTGATGTTGGTGCAGGAATATCGGGGATGCTGGAGGAGAAATGTCTGTGATGTTGGTGGAGGCATGTCAGTGATGTTGGAGGAGGAATGTCAGTGATATTGGTGGCGGAATGTCGGTGGTGTTGGTGGAGGAATGTCAGTGATATTGGAGGAGGATTGTTGGTGATGTTGGTGGAGGAATGTCGGTGATGTTGATGGAGGAATCTCGGTGATATATGATGAGGAATGTCAGTGATGTTGGAGGAGGAATGTCGGTGACATTGATGGAGGAATGTCTGTGAAGTTGGTGGAGGCATGTCGGTAATGTTGGAGGAGGAATGTCGGTGATCTTGGAGGAGGAATGTCGGTGATGTTGATGGAGGAATGTCTGTGATGTTGGAGGAGGTATGTCGGTGATGTTGGAGGAGGAATGTCTGTGATGTTGGAGGAGGAATGTCTGTGATGTTGGAGGAGTAATGTCAGTGATCTTGGAGGAGGAATGTCGGTGATGTTGGAGGAGGAAATTCGGTGATGTGAGGGGAGGAATGTCGGTGATATTGGGGGTAATGTCAGTGACGTTTGTTAATGAATGTCGATGATGTTGGAGGAGGAATGCCGGTGATGTTGCAGAAGGAATGTCGGTGATGTTGATGGAGGAATGTCTGTGATGTTGGAGGAGGTATGTCAGTGATGTTGGAGGAGGTATGTCTGTGATGTTGGAGGAGGAATGTCTGTGATTTTGGAGGCCGAATGTTGGTGATGTTGGAGGAGGAATGTCGGTGATGTTGGAGGAGCAATGTCGGTAATGTTAGGGGAGGAATGTCGGTGATATTGGGGGTAATGTCGGTGACGTTTGTTGAGGAATGTCGATGATGTTGGAGGAGGAATGCCGTTGATGATGGTGGGGGAATGTAGGTGATGTTGTTGGGGGAATGTCGGTGATGGACGACGAATGTCGGTGAAGTTGTTGGGAGAATGTCGGTGATGGAGGTGGAGGAATGTCGATGGTGTTGCAGGAGGAATGTGTGTGATGTTGGAGGAGGAATGCCGATGATGTTGGAGGAGGTTTGTCGGTGATGCTGGAGGACGAATGTCAGTGATGTTGGTGAAGTAATGTCAGTGATGTTGGAGGAGGTATGTCTGTGATGCTGATGGAGTAATGCCTGTGATGTTGGAGGAGGAATGTCGGTGATGTTGGAGGAGGAATGTCGATGGTCTTGCAGGAGGTATGTCAATGATGTTGGAGGAGGAATGTCGATGATGTTGGAGGAGGCTTGTCGGTGATGCTGGAGGAGGAATGTCAGTGATTTTGGAGGAGGAATGTTGGCGGTCTTGATGTAGGAATGTCGGTCATGTTGGTGGAGGCATGTCAGTGATGTTGGTGGAGGAATGACGGTGATTTTGATGGCGGAATGTCGGTGGTGTTGATGGTGGAATGTCGGTGATGTTGGAGGAGGAATGTCGGTGATGTTGGAGGAGGAATGTCGGTGATGTTGGGGGAGGAATGGCGATGATGTTGGTGGAGGAATGTCTGTGACGTTGGAGGATGAATGTCGAAGATGTTGGAGGAGCAATGTCAGTGAGTTTGGAGGAGGAATGTCTGTGATGTTGGAGGTGGAATGTCAGGGATGCTGGAGGAGGAGTGTCGGTGATGTTGGAGGAGCAATGTTGGTGATCTTGGTGTAGGAATGTCGGTGATGTTGTTGGAGGCATATCTGTGATGTTGGAGGAGGAATGTTGGTGATGTTGGAGGAGGAATGTCGGTGATGTTGGAGGAGGAATTTTGGTGACCTTGGTGTAGGAATATCAGAGATGTTGTTGGAGGCATGTCTGTGATGTTAGAGGAGGAATGTTGGTGATGTTGGAGGAGGAATGTCAGTAATGTTGGAGGAGGAATGTCGGTGATGTTGGAGGAGGAATTTCAGTGATGCTGATGGAGGAATGTCTGTGATGTTGGAGGAGGAATGTCGGTGATGTTGGAGGAGGAATGTCGGTAATGTTGGGGAGGAATGTCGGTGATGTGGGGGGCGAATTTTGGTGATGTTGTTTGAGGAATGTTTGTGATATTTTTGGAGGAATGTCGATGATGCTGCTCGAGGAATGTTGGTGATGTTGGTGGGGAATGTCGGTGATGTTGGTGCAGGTAAATCAGTGAAGTATGAGGAGGAATGTCAGTGATGTTAGTCGGGAATGTCAGTGATGTTGGTGCAGGAATGTCGGTGATATTGGTGGATAAATGTTGGTGATGTTGATGGAGGAATGTCAATGATGTTGGAGGAGGAAAGTCAGTGATGATGGTGGGGGAATATAGGTGATGTTGTTGTGGGAATGTCGGTGATGGACGACGAATGTCTGTTATGTTGTTGGGAGAATGTCGGTGATGGGGAGGAAAGTCGGGAATGTTGGAGGAGGAATTTTATTGATGTTGCTGGAGGAATGACGGTGGTGTTGCAGGAGGAATGTCGGTGATGCTGGAGGACGAATGTCGGTGATGTGGGTGGAGGAATGTCGGTGATGTTGCAGGAGGTTTGTCGCTGATGCTGGAGGATGAATGTCTGTGATGTGGGTGGAGGAATGTTGGTGATGTTGGTGGAGGAATGTCAGGGATGCTGGAGGAGAAATGTCTGTGATGTTGGAGGAGGAATGTCGGTGATGTTGGAGGAGGGATGTCGGTGATATTGGTAGATGAATGTCGGTGATGTTGATGGAGGAATGTCGATGATGTTGGAGGAGGAAAGTCAGTGATGATGGTGGGTGAATATAGGTGATGTTGTTGGCGGAATGTTGGTGATGGACGACGAATGTCGGTGATGTTGGGAGAATGTCGGTGATGGGGAGGAATGTCGGTGATGTTGGAGGAGGAATTTTGTTGATGTTGCTGGAGGAATGTCGGTGGTGTTGCAGGAGGAATGTCGGTGATGTTGGAGGAGAAATGTCGGGGATGCTGGAGGACGAATGTCGGTGATGTGGGTGGAGGAATGTCAGTGATGTTGGAGAAGGTTTGTCGGTGATGCTGGAGGACGAATGTCGGTGAAGTGGCTGGAGGAATGACGGTGATGTTGGAGGAGGAATGTCGGTGATGTTGGAGGAGGAATGTCAGTGATGTTGGAGGGGGATTGTCAGTGATGTTGATGGAGGAATGTCGATGAAGTTGATGGAGGAATGTTGGTGATGTTGGTGGAGGAATGTCGGAAATGCTGGAGGAGAAATGTCGGTGATGTTGGTGGAGGCATGTCAGTGATGTTGGAGGAGGAATGTCTGTGATTTTGGTGGCGGAATGTCGGTGGTGTTGGTGGAGGAATGTCGGTGATGTTGGAGGAGGAATATCTGTGATGTTGGAGGAGGAATGTCGGTGATGCTGGAGGAGGAATGTCGGTGATGATGGAGGAGGAATGTTGGTGATCTTGGTGTAGGAATGTCGGTGATGTTGTTGGAGGCATGTCTGTGATGTTGGAGGAGGAATGTTGGTGATGTTGGAGGAGGAATGTCGGTAATTTTGGAGGAGGAATGTTGGTGATGTTGGAGGAGGAATTTCAGTGATGCTGGTGGAGGAATGTCTGTGATGTTGGAGGAGGAAAGTCGGTGATGTTGGAGGAAGAATGTCGGTGGTGTTGGGGGGGAATGTCAGTGATGTGGGGGGGGATTGTTGGTGATGTTGGTTGAGGAATGTTGGTGATATTTTCAGAGGAATGTCGGTGATGCTGCTCGAGGAATATTGGTGAGGTTGGTGGGGAATGTCGGTGATGTTGGTGCAGGAAAATCAGTGAAGTATGAGGTGGAATGTCATTGATGTTAGTCGGGAAAGTCGGTGATGTTGGTGCAGGAATGTCGGTGATATTGGTGGATGAATGTCGGTGATGTTGATGGAGGAATGTCAATGATGTTGGAGGAGGAAAGTCAGTGATGATGGTGGGGGAATATAGGTGATGTTGTTGGGGGAATGTCGGTGATGTTGATGGAGGAATGTCGGCGGTGTGTTGCAGGTGAAATGTCGGTGATGTTGTTGGAGGAATGTCGGCGATGTTTCAGGAGGAATGTCAGTGATGTTGGTGGAGGAATGTCAGTGATGTTGGTGGAGGAATGACGGTGATTTTGGTGGCGGAATGTCAGTGGTGTTGATGGTGGAATGTTGGTGATGTTGGAGGAGGAATGTCGGTGATGTTGGAGGAGGAATGTCGATGATGTTGGGGGAAGAATGTCGATGATGTTGGTGGAGGAATGTCTGTGATGTTGGAGGATGAATGTCGATGATGTTGATGGAGGAATGTTGTTGATGTTGCTGGAGGAATGTCGGGGATGCTGGAGGAGATATGTCGGTGATGTTGGTGGAGGAATTTTAGTGATGTTGGAGGAGGAATGTCGGTGATTTTGGTGACGGAATGTCGATGATGTTGGAGGAGGAAAGTCAGTGATGATGGTGGGGGAATATAGGTGATGTTGTTGGGGGAATGTCGGTGACGGACGACGAATGTCGATGATGTTGTTGGGAGAATGTCAGTGATGGAGGTGGAATGTCTGTGATGCTGGAGGACGAATGTTGTTGATGTTGGTGGCGGAATGTCGATGGTGTTCCAGGAGGAATGTCGGTGGTGTTGGAGGAGGTATGTCTGTGATGTTGGTGGGGGAATGTCAGTGATGTTGGTGGAGGAATGTTGATGATGTTAGAGGAGGAATGTTGGTGATGCTGGAGGAGAAATGTCAGTGATGTTGGTGGAGGAATGTCGGTGTTGTTAATGGAGGAAAGTCGGTGATGTTGGAGGAGGAATGTGTGTGATGTTGGAGGAGGAATGTCGGTCATGTTGGAGGAGTAATTTTGGTGATGTTGGAGGTGGAATTTCTGTGAAGCTGATTAAGGAATGTCTGTGATTTTGGAGGAGAAATGTCGGTGATGTTGGGGGAGGAATGTCGGTGATGTTGGGGGGGAATTTCGGTGATGTTAGTTGAGGAATGTCGGTGATGTTGGTGGAGGAATTTGGGTGATATTGGGCGACGAATGTTGGTGATGTTGGTGGTGAATGTCGGTAATGTTGGTGCAGGAATGTTGGTGATATTGTTGGATGAATGTCAGTGATGTTGATGGAGGAATGTCGATGATGTTGGAGGAGGAATGTCGGTGATGATCGTGGGGGAATGTAGGTGATATTGTTGGGGGAATGTCAGTGATGTTGATGGGGGAATGTCGGCAGTGTGTTGCAGGAGAAATGTCGGTGATGTTGACGGAGGAATGCCGCTGGTGTTGGAGGAGGAATGTCGGTGATGTTGTTGGAGGAATGTCGGCGATGTTTCAGGAGGAATGTCGGTGTTGTTGGTGGAGGAATGTCAGTGATGTTGCTGGAGGAATGACGGTGATTTTGGTGGCGGAATGTCGGTGGTGTTGATGGTGGAATGTCGGTGATGTTGGAGGAGGAATGTCAGTGATGTTGGAGGAGGAATGTCGATGATGTTGGGGGAAGAATGTCGATGATGTTGGTGGAGGAATGTCTGTGATGTTGGAGGATGAATGTCGATGATGTTGATGGAGGAATGTTGGTGATGTTGGTGGAGGAATGTCGGGGATGCTGGAGGCGATATGTCGGAGACGTTGGTGGAGGAATTTTAGTGATGTTGGAGGAGGAATGTCGGTGATTTTGGTGGCGGATTGTCGGTGGTGTTGGTGGAGGAATGTCGGTGATGTTGG
Source organism: Somniosus microcephalus (assembly GCF_052327205.1). NCBI lineage: Eukaryota > Metazoa > Chordata > Chondrichthyes > Squaliformes > Somniosidae > Somniosus > Somniosus microcephalus. The sequence goes on along the minus strand of NC_140998.1, from coordinate 110,406,480 downwards.
AGGAGGATAGTCGGTGATGTTGGTGGAGGAATGCCTGTGATGTTGGGGGAGGAATGTCGGTGATGTTGATGGACGAATGTCTGTGATGTTGGAGGAGGAATGTCTGTGATGTTGGAGGAGGAATGTCGGTGATGCTGGAGGAGGAATTTCGGTGATGTTGGAGGAGGAATGTTGGTGATCTTGGTGTAGGAATTTCGGTGATGTTGTTGGAGGCATGTCTGTGATGTTGGAGGAGGAATGTTGATGATGTTGGAGGAGGAATGTCGGTAATGTTTGTGGAGGAATGTTGGGGATGTTGGAGGAGGAATTTCAGTGATGCTGATGGAGGAATGTCTGTGATGTTGGAGGAGGAATGTCGGTGCTGTTGTAGGAGGAATGTCGATGATGTTGGGGAGGAATTTCGGTGATGTCGGGGGGGAATGTTGGTGATGTTAGAGGAATGTTGGTGATATTTTTGGAGGAATGTCGGTGATGTTGGTGCAGGAATGTCGGTGATATTGGTGGATGAATGTCGGTGATGTTGGTGGAGGAATGTCGGTGATGTTGGAGGAGGAACGTCTGTCATGTTGCTGGGGGAATGTCAGTGATGTTGGAGGAGGAATGTCTGTGATGTTGGTGGTGGATTGTCAGTGATGTTGGAGTGGGAATGTCGGTGATTTTGGTGCTGGATTGTCAGTGGTGTTGGTGGAGGAATGTCGGTGATGTTGGAGGAGGATAGTCGGTGATGCTGGTGGAGGATTGTCAGTGATGTTGGGGGATGAATGTCGATGATGTTGGAGGAGGAATGTCGGTGAGGTTGGAGGAGGAATGTCTGTGATGCTGGAGGAGGAATGTCGGTGATGCTGGAGGAGGAATTTCGGTGATGTTGGAGGAGTAATGTTGGTGATCTTGGTGTAGGAATGTCGGTGATGTTGTTGGAGGCATGTCTGTGATGTTGGAGGAGGAATGTTGGTGATATTTTTGGAGGAATATCGGTGATGCTGGTCGAGGAATGTTGGTGATGTTGGTGGGGAATGTCGGTGATGTTGGTGCAGGGAAATCGGTGATATTGGTGGATGAATGTCGGTGATGTTGATGGAGGAATGTCGATGATGTTGGAGGAGGAAAGTCGGTGATGATGGTGGGGGAATATAGGTGATGTTGTTGGGGGAATGTCGGTGATGGACGACGAATGTCGGTGATGTTGGGAGAATGTCGGTGATGGGGAGGAATGTCGAAAATGTTGGAGGAGGAATTTTGTTGATGTTGCTGGAGGAATGTCGGTGGTGTTGCAGGAGGAATGTCGGTGATGTTGGAGGAGAAATGTCAGTGATGCTGGAGGACGAATGTCGATGATGTGGGTGGAGGAATGTTGGTGATGTTGGAGGAGGTTTGTCGGTGATGCTGGAGGACGAATGTCAGTGATGTGGGTGGAGGAATGTTGGTGATGTTGGTGATGTTGGTGGAGGAATGTCGGGGATGCTGAAGGAGAAATGTCTGTGATGTTGGTGGAGGCATGTCAGTGATGTTGGAGGAGGAATGTCGATGGTTTTGGTGGCGGAATGTCAGTGTTGTTGGTGGAGGAATGTCGGTGAATTTGGAGGAGGCATATCGGTGATGTTGATGGGGGAATGTCGGTGATGTTAACGGAGGAATGTCGGTGGTGTTGACGGAGGAATGTCGGTGATGTCGGTGGGGGAATGTGGATGATATTGGTGGAATTATGTCAGTGATGTTGGATAAGGAATGTCAGTGATGTTGATGGAGGCATGTCGGTGATCTTAGTGGGGGAATGTCGGTGATGTTGGAGGAGGAATGTTGGTGATGAATGACGAATATCGGTGATGTTGGGAGAAATTCGGTGAAGGAGGAGGAATGTCGGTGATGTTGGTGGAGTCATGTCAGTGATGTTGGTGGATGAATGTTGATGATGTTGATGAAGGAATGTTGGTGATGTTGGTGGAGGAATGTCGGGGAAGCTGGAGGAAAAATGTCGGTGATGCTGGATGAGAAATGTCGGTGATGTTGATGGAGGAATGTTGATGATGTTGATGGAGGAATGTCGGTGATGTTGATGGAGGAATGTCAATGATGTTGGAGGAGGAAAGTCAGTGATGATGGTGGGGGAATATAGGTGATGTTGTTGGGGGAATGTCGGTGATGTTGATGGAGGAATGTCGGCGGTGTGTTGCAGGAGAAATGTCGGTGATGTTGTTGGAGGAATGTCGGCGATGTTTCAGGAGGAATGTCAGTGATGTTGGTGGAGGAATGTCAGTGATGTTGGTGGAGGAATGACGGTGATTTTGGTGGCGGAATGTCAGTGGTGTTGATGGTGGAATGTTGGTGATGTTGGAGGAGGAATGTCGGTGATGTTGGAGGAGGAATGTCGATGATGTTGGGGGAAGAATGTCGATGATGTTGGTGGAGGAATGTCTGTGATGTTGGAGGATGAATGTCGATGATGTTGATGGAGGAATGTTGTTGATGTTGCTGGAGGAATGTCGGGGATGCTGGAGGAGATATGTCGGTGATGTTGGTGGAGGAATTTTAGTGATGTTGGAGGAGGAATGTCGGTGATTTTGTTGACGGAATGTCGATGATGTTGGAGGAGGAATGCCGGTGATGATGGTGGGGGAATGTAGGTGATGTTGTTGGGGGAATGTCGGTGACGGACGACGAATGTCGATGATGTTGTTGGGAGAATGTCAGTGATGGAGGTGGAATGTCTGTGATGCTGGAGGACGAATGTTGTTGATGTTGGTGGCGGAATGTCGATGGTGTTCCAGGAGGAATGTCGGTGGTGTTGGAGGAGGTATGTCTGTGATGTTGGTGGGGGAATGTCAGTGATGTTGGTGGAGGAATGTTGATGATGTTAGAGGAGGAATGTTGGTGATGCTGGAGGAGAAATGTCAGTGATGTTGGTGGAGGAATGTCGGTGTTGTTAATGGAGGAAAGTCGGTGATGTTGGAGGAGGAATGTGTGTGATGTTGGAGGAGGAATGTCGGTCATGTTGGAGGAGTAATTTTGGTGATGTTGGAGGTGGAATTTCTGTGAAGCTGATTAAGGAATGTCTGTGATTTTGGAGGAGAAATGTCGGTGATGTTGGGGGAGGAATGTCGGTGATGTTGGGGGGGAATTTCGGTGATGTTAGTTGAGGAATGTCGGTGATGTTGGTGGAGGAATTTGGGTGATATTGGGCGACGAATGTTGGTGATGTTGGTGGTGAATGTCGGTAATGTTGGTGCAGGAATGTTGGTGATATTGTTGGATGAATGTCAGTGATGTTGATGGAGGAATGTCGATGATGTTGGAGGAGGAATGTCGGTGATGATCGTGGGGGAATGCAGGTGATATTGTTGGGGGAATGTCAGTGATGTTGATGGGGGAATGTCGGTAGTGTGTTGCAGGAGAAATGTCGGTGATGTTGACGGAGGAATGCCGCTGGTGTTGGAGGAGGAATGTCGGTGATGTTGTTGGAGGAATGTCGGCGATGTTTCAGGAGGAATGTCGGTGTTGTTGGTGGAGGAATGTCAGTGATGTTGCTGGAGGAATGACGGTGATTTTGGTGGCGGAATGTCGGTGGTGTTGATGGTGGAATGTCGGTGATGTTGGAGGAGGAATGTCAGTGATGTTGGAGGAGGAATGTCGATGATGTTGGGGGAAGAATGTCGATGATGTTGGTGGAGGAATGTCTGTGATGTTGGAGGATGAATGTCGATGATGTTGATGGAGGAATGTTGGTGATGTTGGTGGAGGAATGTTGGGGATGCTGGAGGCGATATGTCGGAGACGTTGGTGGAGGAATTTTAGTGATGTTGGAGGAGGAATGTCGGTGATTTTGGTGGCGGATTGTCGGTGGTGTTGGTGGAGGAATGTCGGTGATGTTGGAGGAGGATAGTCGGTGATGTTGGTGGAGGAATGCCTGTGATGTTGGGGGAGGAATGTCGGTGATGTTGATGGACGAATGTCTGTGATGTTGGAGGAGGAATGTCTGTGATGTTGGAGGAGGAATGTCGGTGATGCTGGAGGAGGAATTTCGGTGATGTTGGAGGAGGAATGTTGGTGATCTTGGTGTAGGAATTTCGGTGATGTTGTTGGAGGCATGTCTGTGATGTTGGAGGAGGAATGTTGATGATGTTGGAGGAGGAATGTCGGTAATGTTTGTGGAGGAATGTTGGGGATGTTGGAGGAGGAATTTTAGTGATGCTGATGGAGGAATGTCTGTGATGTTGGAGGAGGAATGTCGGTGCTGTTGTAGGAGGAATGTCGATGATGTTGGGGAGGAATTTCGGTGATGTCGGGGGGGAATGTTGGTGATGTTGTTAGAGGAATGTTGGTGATATTTTTGGAGGAATGTCGGTGATGTTGGTGCAGGAATGTCGGTGATATTGGTGGATGAATGTCGGTGATGTTGGTGGAGGAATGTCAGTGATGTTGGAGGAGGAACGTCTGTCATGTTGCTGGGGGAATGTCAGTGATGTTGGAGGAGGAATGTCTGTGATGTTGGTGGTGGATTGTCAGTGATGTTGGAGTGGGAATGTCGGTGATTTTGGTGCTGGATTGTCAGTGGTGTTGGTGGAGGAATGTCGGTGATGTTGGAGGAGGATAGTCGGTGATGCTGGTGGAGGATTGTCAGTGATGTTGGGGGATGAATGTCGATGATGTTGGAGGAGGAATGTCGGTGAGGTTGGAGGAGGAATGTCTGTGATGCTGGAGGAGGAATGTCGGTGATGCTGGAGGAGGAATTTCGGTGATGTTGGAGGAGTAATGTTGGTGATCTTGGTGTAGGAATGTCGGTGATGTTGTTGGAGGCATGTCTGTGATGTTGGAGGAGGAATGTTGGTGATATTTTTGGAGGAATATCGGTGATGCTGGTCGAGGAATGTTGGTGATGTTGGTGGGGAATGTCGGTGATGTTGGTGCAGGGAAATCGGTGATATTGGTGGATGAATGTCGGTGATGTTGATGGAGGAATGTCGATGATGTTGGAGGAGGAAAGTCGGTGATGATGGTGGGGGAATATAGGTGATGTTGTTGGGGGAATGTCGGTGATGGACGACGAATGTCGGTGATGTTGGGAGAATGTCGGTGATGGGGAGGAATGTCGAAAATGTTGGAGGAGGAATTTTGTTGATGTTGCTGGAGGAATGTCGGTGGTGTTGCAGGAGGAATGTCGGTGATGTTGGAGGAGAAATGTCAGTGATGCTGGAGGACGAATGTCGATGATGTGGGTGGAGGAATGTTGGTGATGTTGGAGGAGGTTTGTCGGTGATGCTGGAGGACGAATGTCAGTGATGTGGGTGGAGGAATGTTGGTGATGTTGGTGATGTTGGTGGAGGAATGTCGGGGATGCTGAAGGAGAAATGTCTGTGATGTTGGTGGAGGCATGTCAGTGATGTTGGAGGAGGAATGTCGATGGTTTTGGTGGCGGAATGTCAGTGTTGTTGGTGGAGGAATGTCGGTGAATTTGGAGGAGGCATATCGGTGATGTTGATGGGGGAATGTCGGTGATGTTAACGGAGGAATGTCGGTGGTGTTGACGGAGGAATGTCGGTGATGTCGGTGGGGGAATGTGGATGATATTGGTGGAATTATGTCAGTGATGTTGGATAAGGAATGTCAGTGATGTTGATGGAGGCATGTCGGTGATCTTGGTGGGGGAATGTCAGTGATGTTGGAGGAGGAATGTTGGTGATGAATGACGAATATCGGTGATGTTGGGAGAAATTCGGTGAAGGAGGAGGAATGTCGGTGATGTTGGTGGAGTCATGTCAGTGATGTTGGTGGATGAATGTTGATGATGTTGATGAAGGAATGTTGGTGATGTTGGTGGAGGAATGTCGGGGAAGCTGGAGGAAAAATGTCGGTGATGCTGGATGAGAAATGTCGGTGATGTTGATGGAGGAATGTTGATGAGGTTGATGGAGGAATGTCGGTGATTTTGGTGGTGGAATGTCAGTGGTGTTGGTGGAGGAATGTCAGTGATGTTGGAGGAGGCATGTCGGTGATGTTGATGGAGGAATGTCGGTGATTGTGGAGGAATGTCAGTGATGTTGGCGGAGGAATCTCGGTGTTGTTGGTGTAGGAATGTCATTGATGTGGGAGGAGGAATGTCGGTGATGTTGGTGGAGGAATGTCGGTGATGTCGGTGGGGGAATGTGGATGACGTTGGTGGAGGTATGTCGTGATGTTGGAGGAGGAATGTCAGTGATGTTGATGGAGGCATGTCGGTGATCTTGGCGCGGGAATGTCGGTGATGTTAACGGAGGAATGTCGGTCGTGTTGATGGAGGAATGTCGGTGATGTTGGAGGAGAATGTGGGTGATGTTGGTGGATGAATTTCAGTGTTGTTGGTGGAGGAATGTCAGTGATGTTGATGGAGGCATGTCGGCGATGTTGGTGGGGGAATGTCGGTGATGTTGGACGAGGAATGTTGATGATCTTGGTGGAGGAATGTCGGTGAAGTTGGAGGAGGAATGTCGGTGATGTTGGTGGATGAATTTCAGTGATGTTGGAGGAGGAATGTCAGTGATGTTGATGGAGGAAAGTCGGTGATTTTGGAGGCGGAATGTCGGCGATTTTGGTGGAGGAGTGTCGGTGATGTTGGAGGAGGAATGTCGGTGATGTTGGTGGAGGAATGTCGGTGATGTTGGAGGAGGAATCTCGGTGATGTTGGAAGAGGAATGTCGGTGATGTTGTTGGAGGCATGTCTGTGATGTTGGAGGAGGAATGTCGGTAATGTTGGTGGAGGAATGTTGGGGATGTTGGGGAGGAATTTCTGTGATGCTGATGGAGGATTGTCTGTGATGTTGGAGGAGGAATGTCGGTGCTGTTGGCGGAGGAATGTCGGTGATTTTGGGGAGGAATGTCGGTATTGTTGGTGGAGGAATGTTGGGGATGTTGGAGGAGGAATTTCTGTGATGCTGATGGAGGATTGTCTGTGATGTTGGAGGAGGAATGTCGGTGCTGTTGGCGGAGGAATGTCGGTGATGTTGGGGAGGAATGTCGGTGATGTGGGGGGGAATGTTGGTGGTGTTGTTTGAGGAATGTTGGTGATACTTTTGGAGGAATGTCGGTGATTTTGGTGCAGGAATGTCGGTGATATTGGTGGATGAATGTCGGTGATGTTGATGAAGGAATGTCGATGATGTGGGTGGAGGAATGTCAGTGATGTTGGAGGAGGAACATCTGTGATGTTGCTGGGGGAATGTCAGTAATGTTGGAGGAGGAATGTCTGTGATGTTTGTGGTGGATTGTCAGTGATGTTGGAGGAGGAATGTTGGTGATTTTGGTGCTGGAATGCCAGTGGTGTTGGTGGAGGAATGTCGGTGATGTTGGAGGAGGATAGTCGGTGATGCTGATGGAGGATTGTCAGTGATGTTGGGGGAGGAATGTCGGTGATGTTGATGGAGGAATGTCGGTGGTGTTGACGGAGGAATGTCGGTGATGTCGGTGGGGGAATGCGGATGATATTGGTGGAGTTATGTCAGTGATGTTGGATAAGGAATGTCAGTGATGTTGATGGAGGCATGTCGGTGATCTTGGTGGGGGAATGTCGGTGATGTTGGAGGAGGAATGTTGGTGATGAATGACGAATGTCGGTGATGTTGTTGGGACAAAGTAGGTGATGGAGGAGGAATGTCGGTGATGTTGGTGGAGGCATGTTAGTGATGATGGTGGATGAATGTTGATGATGTTGATGAAGGAATGTTGGTGATGTTGGTGGAGGAATGTCGGGGAAGCTGGAGCAAAAATGTCGGTGATGCTGGAGGAGAAATGTCGGTGATGTTGATGGAGGAATGTTGATGATGTTGATGGAGGAATGTCGGTGATTTTGGTCGTGGAATGTCAGTGGTGTTGGTGGAGGAATGTCTGTGATGTTGGAGGAGGCATGTCGCTGATGTTGTTGGAGGAATGTCAGTGATGTTGGTGGAGGAATGTCGGTGATGGTGGAGGAATGTCGGTGATGTTGGCGGAGGAATTTCGGTGATGTTGGTGTAGGAAAGTCAGTTATGTGGGAGGAGGAATGTCGGTGATGTTGGTGGAGGAATGTCAGTGATGTCGGTGGGGGAATGTGGATGATGTTGGTGGAGGTATGTCAGTGATGTTGGAGGAGGAATGTCAGTGATGTTGATGGAGGCATGTCGGTGATCTTGGTGGGGCAATGTTAGTGATGTTAACGGAGGAATATCGGTCATGTTGATGGAGGAATATCGGTGATGTTGGAGGAGAATGTGGGTGATGTTGGTGGATGAATTTCAGTGTTGTTGGTGGAGGAATGTCAGTGATGTTGCAGGAGGAATGATGGCGATGATGGTGGGGGAATGTCGGTGATGTTGGAGGAGGAATGTTGGTGATCTTTGTGGAGAAATGTCGGCGATGTTGGAGGAGGAATGTCGGTGATGTTGGTGGATGAATTTCAGTGATGTTGGAGGAGGAATGTCAGTGATGTTGATGGAGGAAAGTCGGTGATTTTGGAGGCGGAATGTCGGCGATTTTGGCGGAGGAATGTCGGTGATGTTAGAGGAGGAATGTCGGTGATGTTGGTGGAGGAATGTCGGTGATGTTGGAGGCGGAATTTCAGTGATCACAGAATCACAGAAACCCCACAGTGCAGATAGAGGCCATTTCAGCCCATCGAGCCTGCACCGACACATATCCCACCCGATCCCCGTAACCCCTACACCAACACATATCCCACCCTATCCCCGTAACCCCATGTATTTAATCCCCCTAACACTAAGGGTCAATTTATCATAGCCAATCAACCTAACCCGCACATCTTTGGACTGTGGGAGGAAACCGGAGCACCCGGAGGAAACCCACGCAAACACGGGGAGAATGTGCAAACTCCACACAGACAGTCGCCCGAGGCCGGATTCGAACCCGGGTCCCTGGTGCTGTGAGGCAACAGTGCTAACCACGATGCCACCGATGTTGGAGGAGGAATGTCGGTGATGTTGGAGGAGGAATTTCGGTGATGTTGGAGGAGGAATGTTGATGATGTTAGAGGAGGAATGTCGGTAATTTTGGTGGAGGAATGTCAGTGATGTTAGAGGAGGAATGTCGGTGATGTTGGAGGAGGAATGTCGGTAATGTTGGTGGAGGAATGTTGGGGATGTTGGAGGAGGAATTTCAGTGATGCTGATGGAGGAATGTCTGTGATGTTGGAGGAGGAATGTCGGTGCTGTTGGCGGAGGAATGTCGGTGATGTATGGGAGGAATGTCGGTGATGTGCGGGGGGAATATTGGTGAAGTTGTTTGAGGAATGTTGGTGATATTTTTGGAGGAATGTCGGTGATGTTGGTGCAGGAATGTCGGTGATATTGGTGGATGAATGTCGGTGATGTTGATGAAGGAATGTAGATGATGTGGGTGGAGGAATGTCTGTGATGTTGGTGGAGGAATGTCAGTGATGTTGGAGGAGGAACGTCTGTGATGTTGCTGGGGGAATGTCAGTGATGTTGGAGGAGAAATGTCTGTGATGTTGGTGGTGGATTGTCAGTGATGTTGGAGGAGGAATGTCGGTGATTTTGGTGCTGGAATGTCGGTGGTGTTGGTGCAGGAATGTCGGTGATGTTGGAGGAGATTTGTCGGTGATGTTGGAGGAGGATTGTCAGTGATGTTGGGGGAGGAATGTCGGTGATGTTGATGGAGGAATTTCTGTGATGTTGGAGGAGGAATGTCGGTGATGTCGGAGGAGGAATGTCGATGATGTTGTTGGAGGAATGTCTGTGATGTTGGAGGATGAATGTCGATGATGTTGGAGGAGGAATGTCGGTGAGGTTGGAGGAGGAATGTCTGTGATGTTGGAGGAGGAATGTCGGTAATGCTGGAGGAGGAATTTCGGTGATGTTGGAGGAGTAATGTTGGTGATCTTGGTGTAGGAATGTCAGTGATGCTGGAGGACGAATGTCATTGATGTGGGTGGAGGAATGTCGGTGATGTTGGAGGAGGTTGTCAGTGATGCTGGAGGACGAATGTCGGTGATGTGGGTGGAGGAATGTTGGTGATGTTGGTGGAGGAATGTCGGGGATGCTGGAGGAGAAATGTCTGTGATGTTGGTGGAGGCATGTCCGTGATGTTGGAGGAGGAATGTCGATGATTTTGGTGGCGGAATGTCAGTGGTGTTGGTGGAGGAATGTCGGTGAAGTTAACGGAGGAATGTCGGTGGTGTTGACGGAGGAATGTCGGTGATGTCGGTGGGGGAATGTGGATGATATTGGTGGAGTTATGTCAGTGATGTTGGATAAGGAATGTCAGTGATGTTGATGGAGGCATGTCGGTGATCTTGGTGGGGGAATGTCGGTGATGTTGGAGGAGGAATGTTGGTGATGAATGACGAATGTCAGTGATGTTGTTGGGAGAAAGTCGGTGAAGGAGGAGGAATGTCGGTGATGTTGGTGGAGGCATGTCAGTGATGTTGGTGGATGAATGTTGATGATGTTGATGAAGGAATGTTGGTGATGTTCGTGGAGGAATGTCGGCGATTTTGCAGAGGAATGTCGGTTATGTTGGAGGAGGAATGTCGGTGATGTTGGTGGAGGAATGTCGGTGATGTTGGAGGAGGAATTTCAGTGATGTTGGAGGAGGAATGTCGGTGATGTTGGAGGAGGAATTTCGGTGATGTTGGAGGAGGAATGTCGGTGATGTTGGAGGAGGAATTTTGGTGATGTTGGAGGAGGAATGTCGGTAATGTTGGTGGAGGAATGTCGGTGATGTTGGTGGAGGAAAGTCGGTGATGTTGTTGGAGGCATCTCTGTGATGCTGGAGGAGGAATTTCGGTTATGTTGGAGGAGGAATGTTGATGATGTTGGCGGAGGAATGTCGGTAATGTTGGTGGAGGAATGTCGGTGATGTTGTTGGAGGCATCTCTTTGATGTTGGAGGAAGAATGTCGGTGCTGTTGGTGGAGGAATGTCGGTGATGTTGGGGAGGAATATCGGTGATTGGGGGGGAATGTTGGTGATGTTGTTTGAGGAATGTTGGTGATATTTTTGGAGGAATGTCGGTGATGTTGGTGCAGGAATGTCGGTGATATTTGTGGATGAATGTCGGTGATGTTGATGAAGGAATGTCAATGATGTGGGTGGAGGAATGTCGGTGATGTTGGTGGAGGAATGTCGGTGATGTTGGAGGGGGAACGTCTGTGATGTTGGTGGTGGATTGTCAGTAATGTTGGAGGAGGAATGTTGGTGCTTTTGGTGCTGGAATGTCGGTGGTGTTGGTGGAGGAATGTCGGTGATGTTGGAGGAGGATAGTCGGTGATGTTGGTGGAGGATTGTCAGTGATGTTGGGGGAGGAATGTCGGTGATGTTGATAGAGGATGGCCTGTGATGTTGGAGGAGGAATGTCGGTGATGTCGGAGGAGGAATGTCGATGATGTTTTTGGAGGAATGTCTGTGATGTTGGAGGATGAATGTCGATGATGTTGGAGGAGGAATGTCGGTGAGGTTGGAGGAGGAATGTCTGTGATGTTGGAGGAGGAATGTCGGTGATGCTTGAGGAGGAATTTCGGTGATGTTGGAGGAGTAATGTTGGTGATCTTGGTGTAGGAATGTCGGTGATGTTGTTGGAGGCATGTCTGTGATGTTGGAGGAGGAATGTTGGTGATGTTGGAGGAGGAACATCGGTAATGTTGGAGGATTAATGTTGGTGATGTTGGAGGAGGAAGTTCAGTGATGCTGATGGAGGAATGTCTGTGATGTTGGAGGAGGAATGTCGGTCATGTTGGAGGAGGAATGTCAGTGAAGTTGGGGAGGAATGTTGGTGATCTGGGGTGGGAATGTCGGTGATGTTGGTTGAGGAATGTTGGTGATATTTTTGGAGGAATGTTGGTGATGCTGGTCGAGGAATGTTGGTAATGTAGTTGGGGAATGTCGGTGATGTTGGTGCAGGAAAATCGGTGAAGTATGAGGAGGAATGTCAGTGCTGTTAGTCGGGAAAGTTGGTGATGTTGGTGCAGGAATGTCGGTGATATTGGTGGATGAATGTCGGTGATGTTGATGCAGGAATGTCGATGATGTTGCAGGAGGAAAGTCGGTGATGATGGTGGGGGAATATAGGTGATGTTGGGGGAATGTCGGTGATGGACGACGAATGTCGGTGATGTTGTTGGGAGAATGTCGGTGATGGGGAGGAATGTCGATGATGTTGGAGGAGGAATTTTGTTGATGTTGCTGGAGGAATGTCGGTGGTGTTGCTGGAGGAATGTCGGTGATGTTGGAGGAGAAATGTCAGTGATGCTGGAGGATGACTGTCGGTGATGTGGGTGGAGGAATGTCGGTGATGTTGGAGGTGGTTTGTCGGTGATGCTGGAGGATGAATGTCGGTGATGTGGGTGGAGGAATGTTGGTGATGTTTGTGGAGGAATGTCGGGGATGCTGGAGGAGAAGTGTCTGTGATGTTGGAGGAGGCATGTCAGTGATGTTGGAGGACGAATGTCAGTGATTTTGGTGGCGGAATGTCAGTGGTGTTGGTGGAGGAATGTCGGTGAAGTTGGAGGAGGCATATCGGTGATGTTGGTGGGGGAATGTCAGTGATGTTGGAGGAAGAATTTCGGGGATGTTGGAGGAGGAATGTCGGTGATGTTGAAGGAGGAATGTCGGTGATGTTGGAGGAGGAATGTCGGTGATGTTGGAGGAGGATTGTCAGTGATGTTGTTGGGGGAATGTTAGTGATGTTATGGGACGAATGACGGTGATGTTGGAGGGGGAATGTCAGTGATGTTGGAGGAGGAATGACAGTGATGTTGGAGGAGGAATGTTGGTGTTGTTGGGGAGGAATGTCGGTGATGTTTCTGGAGGAATGTCGGTGATGATGGAGGAATGTTGGTGATGTTGGAGGAGGAATGTCGGTGATGTTGGTGGAGGAATGTTGGTGATGATGGAGGAATGTCGATGATGTTGGAGGAGGAATGTCGGTGATGATGGTGGAGTCATGTCCGTGATGTTGGTGGAAGTATGTCGGGGATGCTGGAGGAGAAATATTGGTGATGTTGGTGGAGGAATGTTGATGATGTTGATGGAGAAATGTCAGTGATGTTGGTGGAGGAATGTCGATGATGTTGGAGGAGGAATGTCGGTGATGATGGTGGAGTCATGTCCGTGATGTTGGTGGAAGTATGTCGGGGATGCTGGAGGAGAAATATTGGTGATGTTGGTGGAGGAATGTTGTTGATGTTGATGGAGAAATGTCAGTGATGTTGGTGGAGGAATGTCGGGGATGCTGGAGGATGAATGTCGGTGATGTTGATGGAGGAATGTCTGTGATGTTGGAGGAGGAATTTCGGTGATGTTGGAAGAGGAAAGTCTGTAATGTTAGAGGAGGAATGTCATTGATGTTGGAGGAGGAATGTCGGTGATGTTGATGGAGGAATGTCGGTGATGTTGGCGGAGGAATGTCAGTGATGTTGGCGGAGGAATGTCAGTGATGTTGGAGGAGGAATGTCGGTGATGTTGAGGGGCATTGTCGGTGATGTTGGTTGAGGAATGTTGGTGATGATTGTAAAGTCTGTAGGTATTATGGCGAATTAATACACAGACTACAAGAGTAACTTTAACAGGACTTTACTATTCGAAGGTCAGGGCGAATCTGCCCAATAAATCCTGACACAGCACTTATATACCGGTGTGGTCACCGTCGGTATTACAGTATACAGCAGCCAAGATAAAGTAGTGCCACACCTAAAATAGTTCTCTTAAAGGTGGACGGTTACATACAATAGTTCTCTTAAAGGTAGAACAGTTACATACACTACAATCCTCCCTTTTTAGCTTACAACATTCTTATTCCCCATTAACATAACATCATAACATATATACAACTTATGCAAAACAGTTCACAGATTCAGTCTCTCTGGAGGCTTCCTGACTCTGTCCGGATAACGCCTCAGTGGTGTAGTAGTTTTCGGCGGGGTAGTAGGTTCTTCTGGCAAGGTCGATTTGGCTTGAAGGACAGTGTCAGGTTCATCTGATTCCAGTATTACCAGATCGGAGGTAGGTGCTCTGGGTATCTCTGCTTCAACATTAGCCGTGTAAGGTTGTGGAGTAGGTTGGTCCTTTGTGGATGACCCTATGATCTGGTCAACATGGCGCCTTATTATGCTGTCACCAATGTCCACGGTATACATCAGCGGCCCTAGCCTTTTCCCAATAGTTCCAGGCTGCCATTTCTCGGTACGGTAGTCCCGGGCCAAAACTTGTTGACCTATCTGAAAGGATCTAGTTGGCCTTTCATTCATGCCCTGAAATTGCCAGTTCTCTACGTCCCTTCTGACATTTGGCTTAATCAAATCCAGCCGGCATCTTAGTCTTCTATTGAAAAACATCATGGCAGGAGTTTGGTTTGTGACCGCATGTGTTGCATTCCTGTACGCCAACAAGAAGTTATCTACCTTATGTTGTAGGTTGATGTCTTCATTACCCATGGCCTTTATGGCCTTCTTGAAGGTCTGGACAAACCTTTCAGCTAATCCATTGGTGGCGGGATGGTATGGGGCTGATGTGTAGTGCTTGACCCCATTCCTTTTTAAGAACTTCCTGAATTCTTCGGACACAAATTGCGGTCCATTATCAGAACAGATCTGTTCCGGCAGTCCATTCCTGGCAAATATGGTCCTTAATACTGTGATGGTTTTTTCCGTGGTGGTGGAAGACATCTTTATTACCTCCGGCCACTTGGAGTGTGCATCCACCGTGATTAGAAACATTGAGTCCATAAATGGACCAGCAAAGTCGACGTGTACCCTTTGCCAAGGAGATGAGGGCCACTCCCATGGATGCAGAGGAGCTTGTGGTGGCGCATTTTGGACCTTCTGGCATCCTAGACAGCTCTTGGTTATTTCTTCGATGTCTCCATCAATACCTGGCCACCACACAAACGCTCTTGCTAGGTTCTTCATTTTCACTCCACCCAGATGCCCCTCGTGAAGCTCCTTTAGCACCTTCTGCTGAAGTTTGGGTGGAATCACCACTCTAGATCCACACATCAAGGTTCCTTGGCACACTGACAGCTGTTCTTTTCTTTGCGAAAATGCGGGCAGCGTTGGTTCGCCATGTGCTGGCCATCCCTCCACTGTTAAATCGTAGACTCGTGAGAGAGTCGGGTCATTTCTTGTTTCATTTTCGATCATCGAATTTGTTACTGGTAGACATTCCACTATGGATGAGTGGAACATCTCTACCGGGTCCACTGTAGCCGCCTCTTCTACTACTGGCAACGGTAGGTGCAATAACCCATCCGCATTTCCATGCTGTTTGGACCTTTTGTATTCGATGTCATATTGGTGTGCCCCAAGTAACACGGACCACCTCTGTAGCCTTTGCGCTGTCATAGTGGAAACGGCCTTGTTAGGGTTGAATATGGACACCAACGGCTGGTGGTCTGTCAGTAGTGTGAACTTCTTGCCCTGCAGGTAATGATTGAATTTCTTTACTCCCCACACAAGGCTGAGGGCCTCCCTATCTATCTGAGCATAATTTCGCTCAGCGGAGGTCAATGATCGGGACGCAAATGCGACTGGCCTTTCCGAGCCATTTGGTAACTTGTGTGAAAGTACTGCTCCAATTCCATAAGGGGAAGCATCACAAGCTAGACGAAGAGGTAACGTTGGGTTGAAATGAGCCAACACTTCCTCAGAGGTAATCAACGCCTTGCTTCTGCGAAAGGCCTTCTTACAGTCCTCGCTCCACTTCCATGGTACTTCTTTCCGCAACAGAGCATTCAGCGGATGCAGCACCGTGGATAGATTTGGCAGAAACTTGTGGTAATAATTAATCAACCCCAGAAACGATCTCAACTGTGATAAATTTTCCGGAGCGGGGGCCTTCACGACAGCTTCTATGTTGTCAGGTGACTTGTGCAGCCCCTCTTGGTCAATGACATGACCGCAGTACGAGATCCGTTTCTGGAAGAACTCGCATTTCTGGCGATTAACTCGAAGGCCATTTTCCTTCAACCTGGTGAGCAGCAGTTTCAAATTTGTAAGGTGTTCCTCCTCGTCTTCTCCCGTAATCAGGATATCGTCCAAGTAACACTGCATGCTTGGAATACCCTGTAAGACCTGCTCCATGGCCCCCTGCCAAATTGCTGGAGCCGAAGCTACTCCAAAAACCAGTCTATTATAACGATACAAGCCTCTGTGCGTGTTGATTGTGAGATACTGGCGCGACTCTTCCTCGACTTCCATTTGTAAGTATGCTTGTGCCAGGTCTATCTTGGTGAAGTGTTTCCCGCCAGACAATGAAGCAAAGATATCCTCAATCTGCGGGAGCGGGTATTGTACCGTGTGAAGCACCGGATTAACTGTGGTCTTGAAGTCTCCGCAGATGCGGACCTTTCCCGGTCCCCCTGGCTTGTTACTTGATGAAGACTTCATGACGGGAACAATGGGCGTGGCCCACTCACTCCAGTCCACCTTAGACAGTACCCCTGAACGTTCAAGCTCTTGCAGTTCTGCCTCCACAGCAGGTCGTATCGCGTAAGGTACCGATCTGGCTTTGAAAAATTTTGGGCTTGCTTGTTCTGCAATCTTGATTTTTGCTTTAATTCCTCTCAGTGTTCCCAGTCCTTGCTGGAATACCCCTTTAGCTTCGTCCAATATTCTGGACAACCGTTCAGGTTTGACATCTTCCTTTCCGGAATCTACCGTCATTGTGTTTAGTGAATGCCAGTCTATCTTTATTTTCCTGATCCACTCCCGTCCCAGAAGTGGTGGACCTCCCTTGGGCAGCACATACATGTCCATCCCTAGGTGATCTTTGTCCTTGTATCTCACCTTGACTTCTATCTTTCCGATGGGGTATACTCTGTGCCCCGTGTATGTCTGCAATACTATCTCCGTATCCCGTAGGGGAATATGTTTGAATAACTTTTTGTAATCTTGCTTATTCATGACCGTCAACGCCGATCCGGTGTCCACTTCCATCTTCACTTGGACTTTTGCAATCTGTAGTGTGACCCAGATAGTTTGTCGGTCAGCTTCTTTACTCACATTGTGAATCCTCAGACTACCCAGTTCCTTGCTGTTGGAGTCTGAGTCCGAATTCTGTTCATCTGGACTCTTCCCAGTCACCTTATGTACCTTTCTGCACTTCTTCTGCGGTGACTTATTATTGCTGGTCTTCTTTCCTGACCAGCATACCTTAGCTATGTGACCAAGCTTGCAACATTTTCTACATTCCTGGTTTTTAAACCAGCATTGGTTCTGGTCGTGTGTTGTCTTCCCACAACGATAACATTTCGTTGTACCCGAAGTCATTTGACCCACACTGAGTACCGCTGTCTTCCGCTGCATTTCCGCCGTGCCTCTCGCTGCGGCTTCGTGCGATGCTGCAATAAGGACAGCCTTATCAAGTGTAAGATCGTTCTCTTCGAGCAGTCGTTTTTGTGTTCCTTCCTTCGACATCCCGCACACGAACTTGTCTCTCAGTGCCTCTGTCAGATTTACCCCAAACTGACAGTATTTTGCTATCCTACGCAGTTCAACCAGGTACTCCGCGTTGCTTTCCTCTTTTCGTTGCGTTCTCACGTAAAATTTTGATCGTTCCGCTAACATCAGCGGTGCGGGGTTAAAATGATCCTTCAGGACAGCAACAATATTAGCGAAAGACTGATCCGCCGGTTTAGCTGGTGATAGAAGATGCTTCAATAACCCGTATGTCTTTGCACCCATTGAGTTTAGTAAGGTTAGAGCTTTGTCATAATTTGCTATCTTATTGACCTTACAATATATCTCGATGCGTTCTACATACGTGGCCCAATCTTCCACATCGGAATCGAAACCGTTGATGTTACTACGCTTAGGCATCTTCACACTCTTCCTGAGAAACAACAACGAAATATTTCTTTAACTTTTCTTTTCAAAATGGCGGTTTCCCGCGCTTGTCTTCTTTCCCCGCCTACTGGCGGCTTCCCGCGTTTCATCCCCTGGCGGGAGGGGTAAGCTTTTCCCTCGGGCGACGACCGCTGGCTTTCGGGGTTCGCAGCCTGCGCGTCGGCTTCAGTGCGTTCCTTGTTCCCTTTTCTCGGCAGGGCAACCGGCGCTGGGTACAACCCATTGACGGCGAACAGTTTCAGCCGCTGGGCTGGATCTCGCTCAGTCTCCCTCGCTCGGGCCCTGTCTCTCCCGCTCGCTCGGGCTCTGTCTCTCCCTCAGCGGCTTCCAATCGCGCCTCCCAGCCCTCTCACAGTCTGGTGCTTTCCTCCCCGGCTGCGGCTGAGTTCTCCGCGATTTATTTATTTTTATATCTTCCCGCGCCTTACGATCCCGGTCGCAGCGCTTCGTGGCCTCGGTCGCTGCCCAGCCTTTTTCACTCCAATCGCGCCTCCCAGCCCTCTCGCAGTCCGGTGCTTTCCTCCCCGGCTGCGGCTGAGTTCACCGCGGTTTATTTATTTTTATATCTTCCCGCGCCTTACGATCCCGGTCGCAGCGCCTCGTGGCCTCGGTAGCTGCCCGGCCTTTCTCGCCGGTCGCAGTCTAGCTGTCTCACGACGCCGTTGCATCTCCCAGCCCGCTTGTACCGCGGCTTCCGTGCTCCACGCTGCCCCAGTCTCAGCGCCTCTGGGCCCGACTTCTGTCCGGCTCCTTTCCCCCGACCATGGTCGAGTTCACCGCCCTTATCCTCCGTTTATTTTTTTTATTTTCCCTTTACTCACAGTCACCGTGGCCGACTTGCTTCTCGTGCTGATCGGCTCACTCACCACCGTGGCAGAAGGGACAATCGGTGCCTGGTGCTGATGGAAGGCTTCGTGTCTGAATTCTTCCTTCTTCCTTGCTCTGCAGACTCGAGTTTTCTCTCAGCAGAACGACGAGGGCGGGTGCCTCTTCTTGACGCTCGTTAACTGCTTCGGAAGTATTGTTGCCGCAGGGTAAGATCGAACTCGTCGCCACTGTAAAGTCTGTAGGTATTATGGCGAATTAATACACAGACTACAAGAGTAACTTTAACAGGACTTTACTATTCGAAGGTCAGGGCGAATCTGCCCAATAAATCCTGACACAGCACTTATATACCGGTGTGGTCACCGTCGGTATTACAGTATACAGCAGCCAAGATAAAGTAGTGCCACACCTAAAATAGTTCTCTTAAAGGTGGACGGTTACATACAATAGTTCTCTTAAAGGTAGAACAGTTACATACACTACAATGATGGTGGAGGAATGTCAGTAATGTTGATCAAGGAATGTTGGTTATGTTGGTGCAGGAATGTCGGTGAAGTATGAGGAGGAATGTCTGTGATGTTTGTGGGGAATGTCGGTGATGTTGGTGCAGGAATGTTGGTGATATTGGTGGATGAATGTCGGTAATGTTGATGGAGGAATGTCGCAGATGTTGGAGGAGGAATGTCGGTGATGATGGTGGGGGAATATAAGTGATGTTGTTGAGGGAATGTCGGTGATGGATCATGAATGTCGGTGATGTTGTTGAGAGAATGTTGGTGATGGAGGAGGATTGTCGGTGATGTTGGAGGAGGAATGTCGGTGATGTTGGAGGAGGAATGTCGGTGATGTTGGAGGAGGTTTGTCGATGATGCTGGAGGAGGAATGTCAGTGATGTTGGTAGAGGAATGTCGTTGATGTTGGGAGAGGAATGTTGGTGATGTTGGTGGAGGAATTTCAGTGATGTTGGAGGAGGAATGTCTGTGTTGTTGGTGGGGGAATGTCTGTGATGTTGGAGGAGGCATGTCAGTGGTGTTGGTGGATGAATGTTGATGATGTTGACGGAGGAATGTCGGTGATGTTGGTGGAGGATTGTTGATGATGTTGGTGGAGGAATGTCGGGCATGCTGGAGGAGAAATGTCGGTGATGTTGGTGGAGGAATGCCGGTGATGTCGTTGGGGGAATGGCGGTGATTTTGTTGGCAGAACGTCGGTGTTGTCGGTGGAGGATTGTCGGTGATGTTGGAGGAGGCATGTCGGTGAAGTTGGTGGAGGAATGTCGGTGATGTTGGTGGAGGAATATCAGTGATGCTGCAGGAATATCGATTATGTTGGAGGAGGAATGTCGGTGATGTTGGTGGAGGAGTGTCGGTGATGTTGGTGGGGAAAGTAAGTGATGTTGGTGGATGAATGTCAGTGATATTGGTGGAGGAATGTCGGTGATGTTGGTGGAGGAATGTCAGGGATGCTGGAGGAGACTTGTCGGTGATGTTGTTGGAGGAATGTCAGTGATGTCAGTGGGGGAATGTGGGAGATGTTGGTGAAGGAAAGTTGGTGATGTTGATGGAGGAATGTCGGTGATGTTGGAGGAGGAATGTCGGTTTTGTTGGATGAGGAATGTCGGTGAAGTTGGAGGAGGAATCTCAGTGATGTTGGAGGAGGATTGCCTGTGATGTTGGTGGAGGAATGTCAGTGATCTTGGTGGAGGAATGTCGGTGATGTTGGTGGAGGAATGTCGGTGCTGTTGGAGAAGGAATGTAGTGATATTGGAAGAGGAATGTCAGTGATGTAGGAGGAGTGTCGTTGATGGTGGACGAGGAATGTCAGTGATGTTGGAGTAGGAATGTCAGTGATGTTGGATGAGGATTGTCAGTGATGTCGGAGGAGGAATGTCAGTAATGTTGGAGGATTAATGTTGGTGATGTTGGAGGAGGAAGTTCAGTGATGCTGATGGAGGAATGTCTGTGATGTTGGAGGAGGAATGTCGGTCATGTTGGAGGAGGAATGTCAGTGAAGTTGGGGAGGAATGTTGGTGATCTGGGGTGGGAATGTCGGTGATGTTGGTTGAGGAATGTTGGTGATATTTTTGGAGGAATGTTGGTGATGCTGGTCGAGGAATGTTGGTAATGTAGGTGGGGAATGTCGGTGATGTTGGTGCAGGAAAATCGGTGAAGTATGAGGAGGAATGTCAGTGCTGTTAGTCGGGAAAGTTGGTGATGTTGGTGCAGGAATGTCGGTGATATTGGTGGATGAATGTCGGTGATGTTGATGCAGGAATGTCGATGATGTTGCAGGAGGAAAGTCGGTGATGATGGTGGGGGAATATAGGTGATGTTGGGGGAATGTCGGTGATGGACGACGAATGTTGGTGATGTTGTTGGGAGAATGTCGGTGATGGGGAGGAATGTCGATGATGTTGGAGGAGGAATTTTGTTGATGTTGCTGGAGGAATGTCGGTGGTGTTGCTGGAGGAATGTCGGTGATGTTGGAGGAGAAATGTCAGTGATGCTGGAGGATGACTGTCGGTGATGTGGGTGGAGGAATGTCGGTGATGTTGGAGGTGGTTTGTCGGTGATGCTGGAGGATGAATGTCGGTGATGTGGGTGGAGGAATGTTGGTGATGTTTGTGGAGGAATGTCGGGGATGCTGGAGGAGAAGTGTCTGTAATGTTGGAGGAGGCATGTCAGTGATGTTGGAGGACGAATGTCAGTGATTTTGGTGGCGGCATGTCAGTGGTGTTGGTGGAGGAATGTCGGTGAAGTTGGAGGAGGCATATCGGTGATGTTGGTGGGGGAATGTCGGTGATGTTAACGGAGGAATGTCGGTGATGTCGGTGGGGGAATGTGGATGATATTGGTGGAGTTATGTCAGTGATGTTGGATAAGGAATGTCAGTGATGTTGATGGAGGCATGTCGCTGATCTTGGTGGGGAAGGTTGGTGATGTTGGAGGAGGAATGTTGGTGATGAATGACGAATGTCGGTGATGTTGTTGGGAGAAAGTCGGTGAAGGAGGAGGAATGTCGGTGATGTTGGTGGAGGCATGTCAGTGATGTTGGTGGATGAATGTTGATGATGTTGGCGGAGGAATGTCGGTGATGTTGGAGGAGGAATGTCGGTGATATTGGTGGAGGAATGTCGGTGATGTTGGAGGAGGAATTTCGGTGAAGTTGGAGGAGGAATGTCGATGATGTTGGATGAGGAATGTCGGTGATGTTGGAGGAAGAATATTGGTAATGTTGGAGGAGGAATGTCGGTGATGTTGGAGGATGAATGTCGGTGATGTTGATGGAGGAATGTCGGTGATGTTGATGGAGGAATGTCTGTGATGTTGGAGGAGGAATGTCGGTGATGTTGGAGGAGGAAAGTCTGTAATGTTGGAGGAGGAATGTCAGTGATGTTTGAGGAGGAATGTCGATGATGTTGATAGAGGAATGTCAGTGATGTTGGCGGAGGAATGTCGGTGATGTTGGGGGGCATTGTCGGTGATGTTGGTTGAGGAATGTTGGTGATGTTGGTGGAGGAATGTCAGTGATGTTGGCCAAGGAATGTTGGTTATGTTGGTGCAGGAATGTCGGTGAAGTATGAGGAGGAATGTCAGTGATGTTGGTGGGGAATGTCGGTGATGTTGGTGCAGGAATGTTGGTGTAATTGGTGGATGAATGTCGGTATTGTTGATGGACGAATGTCGCAGATGTTGGAGGAGGAATGTCAGTGATGATGGTGGGGGAATATAGGTGATGGTGTTGGGGGAATGTTGGTGATGGATGATGAATGTCGGTGAAGTTGTTGAGACAATGTTGGTGATGGAGGAGGATTGTAGGTGATGTTGGAGCAGGAATGTCAGTGATGTTGGAGGAGGAATGTCGGTGATGTTGGAGGAGGTTTGTCGGTGACGCTGGAGGATGAATGTCGATGATGTTGGTAGAGGAATGTCGGTGATTTTGGGAGAGGAATGTCGGTGATGTTGCTGGAGGAATTTCAGTGATGTTGGAGGAGGACTGTCTGTGATGTTGGTGGGGGAATGTCTGTGATGATGGAGGAGGCATGTCAGTGATGTTGGTGGATGAATGTTGATGATGTTGATGGAGGAATATCGGTGATTTTGGTGGCGGAATGTCAGTGGTGTTAGTGGAGGTATGTCGGTGATGTTGGAGGAGGCATGTCCGTGATGTTGGTGGAGGAATGTTGATGATGTTGATGGAGAAATGTCGGTGATGTAGGAGGAGGAATGTCGGTGTTGTTATTGGAGGAATGTTGGTGATGTTGGTGGAGGAAGACCGGTGATGTCGGTGGAGGATTGTCGGTGATGTTGAAGGAGGCATGTCGGTGAAGTTGGTGGAGGAATGTCGGTGATGTTGGTGGAGGAATATCAGTGATGGTGCAGGAATGTCGATGATGTTGGAGGAGGAATGTCGGTGATGTTGGTGGAGGAATGTCGGTGATTTTGGTGGGGAAAGTAGGTGATGTTGGTGGATGAATGTCAGTGATATTGGAGGAGGAATGTCGGTGATGTTGGTGGAGGATTGTCAGGGATGCTGGAGGAGACATGTCGGTGATGTTGTTGGAGGAATGTCAGTGATGTCAGTCGGGGAATGTGGGAGAAGTTGGTGGAGGAAAGTCGGTGATGTTGATGGAGGAATGTCGGTGATGTTGGAGGAGGAATGTCAGTTTTGTTGGATGAGGAATGTCGGTGAAGTTGGAGGAGGAATCTCAGTGATGTTGGAGGAGGATTGTCTGTGATGTTGGTGGAGGAATGTCAGTGATCTTGGTGGAGGAATGTCGGTGATGTTGGTGGAGGAATGTCGGTGATTTTGGTGAAGGAATGTTGGCGATATTGGAGGAGGAATGTCAGTGATGTAGGAGGAATGTCGTTGATGGTGGACGAAGAATATCAGTGATGTTGGAGGAGGAATGTCAGTGATGTTGGAGGAGGATTGTCAGCGATGTCGGAGGAGGAATGTCAGTGATGTTGGAGGAAGAATTTCGGGGATGTTGGAGGAGGAATGTCGGTGATGTTGGAGGAGGAATGTCGGTGATGTTGGAGGAGGAATGTCGGTGATGTTGGAGGAGGATTGTCAGTGATGTTGTTGGGGGAATGTTAGTGATGTTATGGGACGAATGACGGTGATGTTGGAGGGGGAATGTCAGTGATGTTGGAGGAGGAATGACAGTGATGTTGGAGGAGGAATGTTGGTGTTGTTGGGGAGGAATGTCGGTGATGTTTCTGGAGGAATGTCGGTGATGATGGAGGAATGTTGGTGATGTTGGAGGAGGAATGTCGGTGATGTTGGTGGAGGAATGTTGGTGATGATGGAGGAATGTCGATGATGTTGGAGGAGGAATGTCGGTGATGATGGTGGAGTCATGTCCGTGATGTTGGTGGAAGTATGTCGGGGATGCTGGAGGAGAAATATTGGTGATGTTGGTGGAGGAATGTTGATGATGTTGATGGAGAAATGTCAGTGATGTTGGTGGAGGAATGTCGGGGATGCTGGAGGATGAATGTCGGTGATGTTGATGGAGGAATGTCTGTGATGTTGGAGGAGGAATTTCGGTGATGTTGGAAGAGGAAAGTCTGTAATGTTAGAGGAGGAATGTCGGTGATGTTGGAGGAGGAATGTCGGTGATGTTGATGGAGGAATGTCGGTGATGTTGGCGGAGGAATGTCAGTGATGTTGGCGGAGGAATGTCAGTGATGTTGGAGGAGGAATGTCGGTGATGTTGAGGGGCATTGTCGGTGATGTTGGTTGAGGAATGTTGGTGATGATTGTAAAGTCTGTAGGTATTATGGCGAATTAATACACAGACTACAAGAGTAACTTTAACAGGACTTTACTATTCGAAGGTCAGGGCGAATCTGCCCAATAAATCCTGACACAGCACTTATATACCGGTGTGGTCACCGTCGGTATTACAGTATACAGCAGCCAAGATAAAGTAGTGCCACACCTAAAATAGTTCTCTTAAAGGTGGACGGTTACATACAATAGTTCTCTTAAAGGTAGAACAGTTACATACACTACAATCCTCCCTTTTTAGCTTACAACATTCTTATTCCCCATTAACATAACATCATAACATATATACAACTTATGCAAAACAGTTCACAGATTCAGTCTCTCTGGAGGCTTCCTTACTCTGTCCGGATAACGCCTCGGTGGTGTAGTAGTTTTCGGCAGGGTAGTAGGTTCTTCTGGCAAGGTCGATTTGGCTTGAAGGACAGTGTCAGGTTCATCTGATTCCAGTATTACCAGATCGGAGGTAGGTGCTCTGGGTATCTCTGCTTCAACATTAGCCATGTAAGGTTGTGGAGTAGGTTGGTCCTTTGTGGATGACCCTATGATCTGGTCAACATGGCGCCTTATTATGCTGTCACCAATGTCCACGGTATACATCAGCGGCCCTAGCCTTTTCCCAATAGTTCCAGGCTGCCATTTCTCGGTACGGTAGTCCCGGGCCAAAACTTGTTGACCTATCTGAAAGGATCTAGTTGGCCTTTCATTCATGCCCTGAAATTGCCGGTTCTCTACGTCCCTTCTGACGTTTGGCTTAATCAAATCCAGCCGGCATCTTAGTCTTCTATTGAAAAACATCATGGCAGGAGTTTGGTTTGTGACCGCATGTGTTGCATTCCTGTACGCCAACAAGAAGTTATCTACCTTATGTTGTAGGTTGATGTCTTCATTACCCATGGCCTTTATGGCCTTCTTGAAGGTCTGGACAAACCTTTCAGCTAATCCATTGGTGGCGGGATGGTATGGGGCTGACGTGTAGTGCTTGACCCCATTCCTTTTTAAGAACTTCCTGAATTCTTCGGACACAAATTGCGGTCCATTATCAGAACAGATCTGTTCCGGCAGTCCATTCCTGGCAAATATGGTCCTTAATACTGTGATGGTTTTTTCCGTGGTGGTGGAAGACATCTTTATTACCTCCGGCCACTTGGAGTGTGCATCCACCGCGATTAGAAACATTGAGTCCATAAATGGACCAGCAAAGTCGACGTGTACCCTTTGCCAAGGAGATGAGGGCCACTCCCATGGATGCAGAGGAGCTTGTGGTGGCGCATTTTGGACCTTCTGGCATCCTAGACAGCTCTTGGTTATTTCTTCGATGTCTCCATCAATACCTGGCCACCACACAAACGCTCTTGCTAGGTTCTTCATTTTCACTCCACCCAGATGCCCCTCGTGAAGCTCCTTTAGCACCTTCTGCTGAAGTTTGGGTGGAATCACCACTCTAGATCCACACATCAAGGTTCCTCGGCACACTGACAGCTGTTCTTTTCTTTGCGAAAATGCGGACAGCGTTGGTTCGCCATGTGCTGGCCATCCCTCCACTGTTAAATCGTAGACTCGTGAGAGAGTCGGGTCATTTCTTGTTTCATTTTCGATCATCGAATTTGTTACTGGTAGACATTCCACTATGGATGAGTGGAACATCTCTACCGGGTCCACTGTAGCCGCCTCTTCTACTACTGGCAACGGTAGGTGCAATAACCCATCAGCATTTCCATGCTGTTTGGACCTTTTGTATTCGATGTCATATTGGTGTGCCCCAAGTAACACGGACCACCTCTGTAGCCTTTGCGCTGTCATAGTGGAAACGGCCTTGTTAGGGTTGAATATGGACACCAACGGCTGGTGGTCTGTCAGTAGTGTGAACTTCTTGCCCTGCAGGTAATGATTGAATTTCTTTACTCCCCACACAAGGCTGAGGGCCTCCCTATCTATCTGAGCATAATTTCGCTCAGCGGAGGTCAATGATCGGGACGCAAATGCGACTGGCCTTTCCGAGCCATTTGGTAACTTGTGTGAAAGTACTGCTCCAATTCCATAAGGGGAAGCATCACAAGCTAGACGAAGAGGTAACGTTGGGTTGAAATGAGCCAACACTTCCTCAGAGGTAATCAACGCCTTGCTTCTGCGAAAGGCCTTCTTACAGTCCTCGCTCCACTTCCATGGTACTTCTTTCCGCAACAGAGCATTCAGCGGTTGCAGCACCGTGGATAGATTTGGCAGAAACTTGTGGTAATAATTAATCAACCCCAGAAACGATCTCAACTGTGATAAATTTTCCGGAGCGGGGGCCTTCACGACAGCTTCTATCTTGTCAGGTGACTTGTGCAGCCCCTCTTGGTCAATGACATGACCGCAGTACGAGATCCGTTTCTGGAAGAACTCGCATTTCTGGCGATTAACTCGAAGGCCATATTCCTTCAACCTGGTGAGCAGCAGTTTCAAATTTGTAAGGTGTTCCTCCTCGTCTTCTCCCGTAATCAGGATATCGTCCAAGTAACACTGCGTGCTTGGAATACCCTGTAAGACCTGCTCCATGGCCCCCTGCCAAATTGCTGGAGCCGAAGCTACTCCAAAAACCAGTCTATTATAACGATACAAGCCTCTGTGCGTGTTGATTGTGAGATACTGGCGCGACTCTTCCTCGACTTCCATTTGTAAGTATGCTTGTGCCAGGTCTATCTTGGTGAAGTGTTTCCCGCCAGACAATGAAGCAAAGATATCCTCAATCTGCGGGAGCGGGTATTGTACCGTGTGAAGCACCGGATTAACTGTGGTCTTGAAGTCTCCGCAGATGCGGACCTTTCCCGGTCCCCCTGGCTTGTTACTTGATGAAGACTTCATGACGGGAACAATGGGCGTGGCCCACTCACTCCAGTCCACCTTAGACAGTACCCCTGAACGTTCAAGCTCTTGCAGTTCTGCCTCCACAGCAGGTCGTATCGCGTAAGGTACCGATCTGGCTTTGAAAAATTTTGGGCTTGCATGTTCTGCAATCTTGATTTTTGCTTTAATTCCTCTCAGTGTTCCCAGTCCTTGCTGGAGTACCCCTTTAGCTTCGTCCAATATTCTGGACAACCGTTCAGGTTTGACATCTTCCTTTCCGGAATCTACCGTCATTGTGTTTAGTGAATGCCAGTCTATCTTTATTTTCCTGATCCACTCCCGTCCCAGAAGTGGTGGACCTCCCTTGGGCAGCACATACATGTCCATCCCTTGGTGATCTTTGTCCTTGTATCTCACCTTGACTTCTATCTTTCCGATGGGGTATACTCTGTGCCCCATGTATGTCTGCAATACTATCTCCGTATCCCGTAGGGGAATATGTTTGAATAACTTTTTGTAATCTTGCTTATTCATGACCGTCAACGCCGATCCGGTGTCCACTTCCATCTTCACTTGGACTTTTGCAATCTGTAGTGTGACCCAGATAGTTTGTCGGTCAGCTTCTTTACTCACATTGTGAATCCTCAGACTACCCAGTTCCTTGCTGTTGGAGTCTGAGTCCGAATTCTGTTCATCTGGACTCTTCCCAGTCACCTTATGTACCTTTCTGCACTTCTTCTGTGGTGACTTATTATTGCTGGTCTTCTTTCCTGACCAGCATACCTTAGCTATGTGACCAAGCTTGCCACATTTTCTACATTCCTGGTTTTTAAACCAGCATTGGTTCTGGTCGTGTGTTGTCT
Source organism: Somniosus microcephalus (assembly GCF_052327205.1). Taxonomy (NCBI): domain Eukaryota; kingdom Metazoa; phylum Chordata; class Chondrichthyes; order Squaliformes; family Somniosidae; genus Somniosus; species Somniosus microcephalus. The sequence continues at coordinate 110,378,353 of NC_140998.1, read as the reverse complement.
TCCCACAACGATAACATTTCGTTGTACCCGAAGTCATTTGACCCACACTGAGTACCGCTGTCTTCCGCTGCATTTCTGCCGTGCCTCTCGCTGCGGCTTCGTGCGATGCTGCAATAAGGACAGCCTTATCAAGTGTAAGATCGTTCTCTTCGAGCAGTCGTTTTTGTGTTCCTTCCTTCGACATCCCGCACACGAACTTGTCTCTCAGTGCCTCTGTCAGATTTACCCCAAACTGACAGTATTTTGCTATCCTACGCAGTTCAACCAGGTACTCCGCGTTGCTTTCCTCTTTTCGTTGCGTTCTCACGTAAAATTTTGATCGTTCCGCTAACATCAGCGGTGCGGGGTTAAAATGATCCTTCAGGACAGCAACAATATTAGCGAAAGACTGATCCGCCGGTTTAGCTGGTGATAGAAGATGCTTCAATAACCCGTATGTCTTTGCACCCATTGAGTTTAGTAAGGTTAGAGCTTTGTCATAATTTGCTATCTTATTGACCTTACAATATATCTCGATGCGTTCTACATACGTGGCCCAATCTTCCACATCGGAATCGAAACCGTTGATGTTACTACGCTTAGGCATCTTCACACTCTTCCTGAGAAACAACAACGAAATATTTCTTTAACTTTTCTTTTCAAAATGGCGGTTTCCCGCGCTTGTCTTCTTTCCCCGCCTACTGGCGGCTTCCCGCATTTCTTCCCCTGGCGGGAGGGGAAAGCTTTTCCCTCGGGCGACGACCGCTGGCTTTCGGGGTTCGCAGCCTGCGCGTCGGCTTCAGTGCGTTCCTTGTTCCCTTTTCTCGGCAGGGCAACCGGCGCTGGGTACAACCCATTGACGGCGAACAGTTTCAGCCGCTGGGCTGGATCTCGCTCAGTCTCCCTCGCTCGGGCCCTGTCTCTCCTGCTCGCTCGGGCTCTGTCTCTCCCTCAGCGGCTTCCAATCGCGCCTCCCAGCCCTCTCGCAGTCCGGTGCTTTCCTCCCCGGCTGCGGCTGAGTTCTCCGCGATTTATTTATTTTTATATCTTCCCGCGCCTTACGATCCCGGTCGCAGCGCTTCGTGGCCTCGGTCGCTGCCCAGCCTTTTTCACTCCAATCGCGCCTCCCAGCCCTCTCGCAGTCCGGTGCTTTCCTCCCCGGCTGCGGCTGAGTTCACCGTGGTTTATTTATTTTTATATCTTCCCGCGCCTTACGATCCCGGTCGCAGCGCCTCGTGGCCTCGGTAGCTGCCCGGCCTTTTTCGCCGGTCGCGGTCTAGCTGTCTCACGACGCCGTTGCGTCTCCCAGCCCGCTTGTACCGCGGCTTCCGTGCTCCACGCTGCCCCAGTCTCAGCGCCTCTGGGCCCGACTTCTGTCCGGCTCCTTTCCCCCGACCATGGTCGAGTTCACCGCCCTTATCCTCCGTTTATTTTTTTTATTTTCCCTTTACTCACAGTCACCGTGGCCGACTTGCTTCTCGTGCTGATCGGCTCACTCACCACCGTGGCAGAAGGGACAATCGGTGCCTGTTGCTGATGGAAGGCTTCATGTCTGAATTCTTCCTTCTTCCTTGCTCTGCAGACTCGAGTTTTCTCTCAGCAGAACGACGAGGGCGGGTGCCTCTTCTTGACGCTCGTTAACTGCTTCGGAAGTATTGTTGCCGCAGGGTAAGATCGAACTCGTCGCCACTGTAAAGTCTGTAGGTATTATGGCGAATTAATACACAGACTACAAGAGTAACTTTAACAGGACTTTACTATTCGAAGGTCAGGGCGAATCTGCCCAATAAATCCTGACACAGCACTGTGTGGTCACCGTCGGTATTACAGTATACAGCAGCCAAGATAAAGTAGTGCCACACCTAAAATAGTTCTCTTAAAGGTGGACGGTTACATACAATAGTTCTCTTAAAGGTAGAACAGTTACATACACTACAATGATGGTGGAGGAATGTCAGTAATGTTGATCAAGGAATGTTGGTTATGTTGGTGCAGGAATGTCGGTGAAGTATGAGGAGGAATGTCTGTGATGTTTGTGGGGAATGTCGGTGATGTTGGTGCAGGAATGTTGGTGATATTGGTGGATGAATGTCGGTAATGTTGATGGAGGAATGTCGCAGACGTTGGAGGAGGAATGTCGGTGATGATGGTGGGGGAATATAAGTGATGTTGTTGAGGGAATGTCGGTGATGGATCATGAATGTCGGTGATGTTGTTGAGAGAATGTTGGTGATGGAGGAGGATTGTCGGTGATGTTGGAGGAGGAATGTCGGTGATGTTGGAGGAGGAATGTCGGTGATGTTGGAGGAGGTTTGTCGATGATGCTGGAGGAGGAATGTCAGTGATGTTGGTAGAGGAATGTCGTTGATGTTGGGAGAGGAATGTTGGTGATGTTGGTGGAGGAATTTCAGTGATGTTGGAGGAGGAATGTCTGTGTTGTTGGTGGGGGAATGTCTGTGATGTTGGAGGAGGCATGTCAGTGGTGTTGGTGGATGAATGTTGATGATGTTGATGGAGGAATGTCGGTGATGTTGGTGGAGGATTGTTGATGATGTTGATGGAGGAATGTCGGTGATGTTGGTGGAGGAATGTCGGGCATGCTGGAGGAGAAATGTCGGTGATGTTGGTGGAGGAATGCCGGTGATGTCGTTGGGGGAATGGCGGTGATTTTGTTGGCAGAACGTCGGTGTTGTCGGTGGAGGATTGTCGGTGATGTTGGAGGAGGCATGTCGGTGAAGTTGGTGGAGGAATGTCGGTGATGTTGGTGGAGGAATATCAGTGATGCTGCAGGAATATCGATTATGTTGGAGGAGGAATGTCGGTGATGTTGGTGGAGGAGTGTCGGTGATGTTGGTGGGGAAAGTAAGTGATGTTGGTGGATGAATGTCAGTGATATTGGTGGAGGAATGTCGGTGATGTTGGTGGAGGAATGTCAGGGATGCTGGAGGAGACATGTCGGTGATGTTGTTGGAGGAATGTCAGTGATGTCAGTGGGGGAATGTGGGAGATGTTGGTGAAGGAAAGTTGGTGATGTTGATGGAGGAATGTCGGTGATGTTGGAGGAGGAATGTCGGTTTTGTTGGATGAGGAATGTCGGTGAAGTTGGAGGAGGAATCTCAGTGATGTTGGAGGAGGATTGCCTGTGATGTTGGTGGAGGAATGTCAGTGATCTTGGTGGAGGAATGTCGGTGATGTTGGTGGAGGAATGTCGGTGCTGTTGGAGAAGGAATGTTGTGATATTGGAAGAGGAATGTCAGTGATGTAGGAGGAGTGTCGTTGATGGTGGACGAGGAATGTCAGTGATGTTGGAGTAGGAATGTCAGTGATGTTGGATGAGGATTGTCAGTGATGTCGGAGGAGGAATGTCAGTGATGTTGGAGGAGGAATGTCGGTGATGATGGTGGGGGAATATAAGTGATGTTGTTGAGGGAATGTCGGTGATGGATCATGAATGTCGGTGATGTTGTTGAGAGAATGTTGGTGATGGAGGAGGATTGTCGGTGATGTTGGAGGAGGAATGTCGGTGATGTTGGAGGAGGAATGTCGGTGATGTTGGAGGAGGTTTGTCGATGATGCTGGAGGAGGAATGTCGGTGATGTTGGTGGAGGAATTTCAGTGATGTTGGAGGAGGAATGTCTGTGATGTTGGTGGGAGAATGTCTGTGATGTTGGAGGAGGCATGTCAGTGATGTTGGTGGATGAATGTTGATGATGTTGATGGAGGAATGTCGGTGATGTTGGTGGAGGATTGTTGATGATGTTGATGGAGGAATGTCGGTGATGTTGGTGGAGGAATGTCGGGCATGCTGGAGGAGAAATGTCGGTGATGTTGGTGGAGGAATGCCGGTGATGTCGTTGGGGGAATGGCGGTGATTTTGTTGGCAGAACGTCGGTGTTGTTGGTGGAGGATTGTCGGTGATGTTGGAGGAGGCATGTCGGTGAAGTTGGTGGAGGAATGTCGGTGATGTTGGTGGAGGAATATAAGTGATGCTGCAGGAACATCGATTATGTTGGAGGAGGAATGTCGGTGATGTTGGTGGAGGAGTGTCGGTGATGTTGCTGGGGAAAGTAAGTGATGTTGGTGGATGAATGTCAGTGATATTGGTGGAGGAATGTCGGTGATGTTGGTGGAGGAATGTCAGGGATGCTGGAGGAGACATGTCGGTGATGTTGTTGGAGGAATGTCAGTGATGTCAGTGGGGGAATGTGGGAGATGTTGGTGGAGGAAAGTTGGTGATGTTGATGTAGGAATGTCGGTGATGTTGGAGGAGGAATGTCAGTTTTGTTGGATGAGGAATGTCGGTGAAGTTGGAGGAGGAATCTCAGTGATGTTGGAGGAGGATTGTCTGTGATGTTGGTGGAGGAATGTCAGTGATCTTGGTGGAGGAATGTCGGTGATGTTGGTGGAGGAATGTCGGTGCTGTTGGAGAAGGAATGTTGTGATATTGGAAGAGGAATGTCAGTGATGTAGGAGGAATGTCGTTGATGGTGGACGAGGAATGTCAGTGATGTTGGAGTAGGAATGTCAGTGATGTTGGAGGAGGATTGTCAGTGATGTCGGAGGAGGAATGTCAGTGATGTTGGAGGAGGAATTTCGGTGATGTTGGAGGAGGAATGTCAATGATGTTGGAGTAGGAATGTCAGTGATGTTGGAGGAGGAATTTCGGTGATGTTGCAGGAGGAATGTCAGTGATGTTGGAGGAGGAATGTCAGTGATGTTGTTGGGGGAATGTCGGTGATGTTAGGGGACGAATGTCAGTGATGTTGGAGGAGGAATGTCAGTGATGTTGGAGGAGGAATGTCAGTGATGTTGGAGGAGAAATGTCGGTGTTGTTGGGGGAGGAATGTCGGTGATGTTTCTGGATGAATGTCGGTGATGATGGAGGAATGTTGGTGATGTTGCAGGAGGAATGTCAGTGATGTTGGTGGAGGAATGTTGGTGATGATGGAGGAATGTCGATGATGTTGGAGGAGAAATGTCGGTGATGATGGTGGAGTCATGTCAGTGATGTTGGTGGATGTATGTCGGGGATGCTGGAGGAGAAATATTGGTGATGTTGGTGGAGGAATGTTGATGATATTGATGGAGGAATGTCGGTGATTTTGGTGGCGTTATGTCAGTGGTGTTGGTGGAGGAATGTCGGTGATGTTGGAGGAGGCATGTCGGTGATGTTGTTGGAGGAATGTTGATGATGTTGATGGAGAAATGTCGGTAATGTTGGTGGAGGAATGTCAGGGATGCTGGGGGAGAAATGTCGGTGATGTTCGTGGAGGATTGCCGCTGATTCTGTTGGCGGAATGTTGGTGGTGTTGGTGGAGGAATGTCGGTGAGGTTCGATGAGGCATGTCGGTGATGTTGGTGGAGGAATGTCGGTGATGTTGGAGGAATGTCGGTGATGGTGGAGGAATGTCGGTGATGTTGGAGGAGGATTGTCGGTGATTTTGTTGGCGGAATGTCAGTGGTGTTGGTGGAGGAATGTCGCAGATGTTGGAGGAGGCATGTCAGTGATGATGGTGGGGGAATATAGGTGATGTTGTTGGGGGAATGTTGGCGCTGGCTGATGAATGTCGGTGATGTTGTTGAGACAATGTTGGTGATGGAGGAAGATTGTCGGTGATGTTGGAGCAGGAATGTCAGTGATGTTGGAGGAGGAATGTCGGTGATGTTGGAGGAGGTTTGTCGGTGATGCTGGAGGATGAATGTCGATGATGTTGGTAGAGGAATGTCGGTGATTTTGGGAGAGGAATGTCGGTGATGTTGCTGGAGGAATTTCAGTGATGTTGGAGGAGGAATGTCTGTGATGTTGGTGGGGGAATGTCTGTGATGTTGGAGGAGGCATGTCAGTGATGTTGGTGGATGAATGTTGATGATGTTGATGGAGGAATATCGGTGATTTTGGTGGCGGAATGTCAGTGGTGTTAGTGGAGGTATGTCGGTGATGTTGGAGGAGGCATGTCGGTGATGTTGGTGGAGGAATGTTGATGATGTTGATGGAGGAATGTCGGTGATGTAGGAGGAGGAATGTCGGTGTTGTTAATGGAGGAATGTCGGTGATGTTGGAGGAGGAATGTCAGTTTTGTTGGATGAGGAATGTCGGTGAAGTTGGAGGAGGAATGTCGGTGATATTGGTGGAGGAATGTCGGTGATGTTGGTGGAGGAATGTCGGTGCTGTTGGAGAAGGAATGTTGGTGATATTGGAAGAGGAATGTCAGTGATGTAGGAGGAATGTCGTTGATGGTGGACGAGGAATGTCAGTGATGTTGGAATAGGAATGTCAGTGATGTTGGAGGAGGATTGTCAGTGATGTCGGAGGAGGAATGTCAGTGATGTTGGAGGAGGAATTTCGGTGATGTTGGAGGAGGAATGTCGATGATGTTGGAGTAGGAATGTCAGTGATGTTGGAGGAGGAATTTCGGTGATGTTCGAGGAGGAATGTTGATGATGTTGATGGAGGAATGTCGGTGATTTTGGTGGCGTTATGTCAGTGGTGTTGGTGGAATAATGTCGGTGATGTTGGAGGAGGAATGTCAGTGATGTTGATGGAGGCATGTCGGTGATTTTGGCGGGGGAATGTCGGTGATGTTAACGGAGGAATGTCGGTCGTGTTGACGGAGGAAAGTTGGTGATGTTGATGTAGGAATGTCGGTGATGTTGGAGGAGGAATGTCAGTTTTGTTGGATGAGGAATGTCGATGAAGTTGGAGGAGGAATCTCAGTGATCTTGGTGGAGGAATGTCGGTGATGTTGGTGGAGGAATGTCGGTGCTGTTGGAGAAGGAATTTTGTGATATTGGAAGAGGAATGTCAGTGATGTAGGAGGAATGTCGTTGATGGTGGACGAGGAATGTCAGTGATGTTGGAGTAGGAATGTCAGTGATGTTGGAGGAGGATTGTCAGTGATGTCGGAGGAGGAATGTCAGTGATGTTGGAGGAGGAATTTCGGTGATGTTGGAGGAGGAATGTCGATGATGTTGGAGTAGGAATGTCAGTGATGTTGGAGGAGGAATTTCGGTGATGTTGCAGGAGGAATGTCAGTGATGTTGGAGGAGGAATGTCAGTGATGTTGGAGGAGGAATTTCGGTGATGTTCGAGGAGGAATGTCAGTGATGTTGGAGGAGGATTGTCAGTGATGTTGTTGGGGGAATGTCGGTGATGTTAGGGGACGAATGTCAGTGATGTTGGAGGAGGAATGTCAGTGATGTTGGAGGAGAAATGTCGGTGTTGTTGGGGGAGGAATGTCGGTGATGTTTCTGGAGGAATGTCGGTGATGATGGAGGAATGTTGGTGATGTTGCAGGAGGAATGTCAGTGATGTTGGTGGAGGAATGTTGGTGATGATGGAGGAATGTCGATGATGTTGGAGGAGAAATGTCGGTGATGATGGTGGAGTCATGTCAGTGATGTTGGTGGATGTATGTCGGGGATGCTGGAGGAGAAATATTGGTGATGTTGGTGGAGGAATGTTGATGATATTGATGGAGGAATGTCAGTGATTTTGGTGGCGTTATGTCAGTGGTGTTGATGGAGGAATGTCGGTGATGTTGGAGGAGGCATGTCGGTGATGTTGTTGGAGGAATGTTGATGATGTTGATGGAGAAATGTCGGTAATGTTGGTGGAGGAATGTCAGGGATGCTGGAGGAGAAATGTCGGTGATGTTCGTGGAGGAATGCCGCTGATTCTGTTGGCGGAATGTTGGTGGTGTTGGTGGAGGAATGTCGGTGAGGTTCGATGAGGCATGTCGGTGATGTTGGTGGAGGAATGTCGGTGATGTTGGAGGAATGTCGGTGATGGTGGAGGAATGTCGGTGATGTTGGAGGAGGATTGTCGGTGATTTTGTTGGCGGAATGTCGGTGGTGTTGGTGGAGGAATGTCGCAGATGTTGGAGGAGGAATGTCAGTGATGATGGTGGGGGAATATAGGTGATGTTGTTGGGGGAATGTTGGTGCTGGCTGATGAATGTCGGTGATGTTGTTGAGACAATGCTGGTGATGGAGGAAGATTGTCGGTGATGTTGGAGCAGGAATGTCAGTGATGTTGGAGGAGGAATGTCGGTGATGTTGGAGGAGGTTTGTCGGTGATGCTGGAGGATGAATGTCGATGATGTTGGTAGAGGAATGTCGGTGATTTTGGGAGAGGAATGTCGGTGATGTTGCTGGAGGAATTTCAGTGATGTTGGAGGAGGAATGTCTGTGATGTTGGTGGGGGAATGTCTGTGATGTTGGAGGAGGCATGTCAGTGATGTTGGTGGATGAATGTTGATGATGTTGATGGAGGAATATCGGTGATTTTGGTGGAGGAATGTCAGTGGTGTTAGTGGAGCTATGTCGGTGATGTTGGAGGAGGCATGCCGGTGATGTTGGTGGAGGAATGTTGATGATGTTGATGGAGGAATGTCGGTGATGTAGGAGGAGGAATGTCGGTGTTGTTAATGGAGGAACGTCGGTGATGTTGGAGGAGGAATGTCAGTTTTGTTGGATGAGGAATGTCGGTGAAGTTGGAGGAGGAATGTCGGTGATATTGGTGGAGGAATGTCGGTGATGTTGGTGGAGGAATGTCGGTGCTGTTGGAGAAGGAATGTTGGTGATATTGGAAGAGGAATGTCAGTGATGTAGGAGGAATGTCGTTGATGGTGGACGAGGAATGTCAGTGATGTTGGAGTAGGAATGTCAGTGATGTTGGAGGAGGATTGTCAGTGATGTCGGAGGAGGAATGTCAGTGATGTTGGAGGAGGAATTTCGGTGATGTTGGAGGAGGAATGTCGATGATTTTGGAGTAGGAATGTCAGTGATGTTGGAGGAGGAATTTCAGTGATGTTCGAGGAGGAATGTTGATGATGTTGATGGAGGAATGTCGGTGCTTTTGGTGGCGTTATGTCAGTGGTGTTGGTGGAATAATGTCGGTGATGTTGGAGGAGGAATGTCAGTGATGTTGATGGAGGCATGTCGGTGATTTTGGCGGGGGAATGTCGGTGATGTTAACGGAGGAATGTCGGTCGTGTTGACGGAGGAATGTCGGTTATGTTGGAGGAGAATGTGGGTGATGTTGGTGGATGAATTTCTGTGTTGTTGGTGGAGGAATGTCAGTGATGTTGCAGGAGGAATGTCAGTGATGTTGATGGAGGCATGTCGGCGATGTTGGTGGGGGAATGTCGGTGATGTTGGAGGAGGAATGTTGGTGATCTTGGTGGAGGAATGTCGGTGATGTTGGAGGAGGAATGTCGGTGATGTTGGTGGATGAATTTCAGTGATGTTGGAGGAGGAATGTCAGTGATGTTGATGTAGGAAAGTCGGTGATTTTGGAGGAGGAATGTCGGCGATTTTGGCGGAGGAATGTCGGTGATGTTGGAGGAGGAATGTCAGTGATATTGGTGAAGGAATATCGGTGATGTTGGAGGAGGAATTTCGGTGATGTTGGAGGAGGAATGTTAGTGATGTTGGAGGAGGAATTTCAGTGATGTTGATGGAGGAATGTCGGTGATGTTGGAGGAGGAATGTCGATGATGTTGAATGAGGAATGTCAGTGATGTTGGAGGAAGATTATTGGTGATGTTGGAGGAGGAATGTTGGTAATGTTGGAGGATGAATGTCTGTTATGTTGGAGGGTGTATGTCGGTGATGTTGATGGAGGAATGTCGGTAATGTTGGAGGAGGAATGTCGGTGATGTTGGAGGATGAATGTCGGTGATGATGATGGAGGAATGTCTGTGATGTTGGAGGAGGAATGTCGGTGATGGAGGAGGAAAGTCTGTAATGTTGGATGAGGAATGTCAGTGATGTTGGAGGAGGAATGTCGATGATGTTGATAGAGGAATGTCGGTGATGTTGGCGGAGGAATGCCAGTGATGTTGGACGAGGAATGTCGGTGATGTTGGGGGTCATTGTCGGTGATGTTGGTTGAGGAATGTTGGTGATGTTGGTAGAGGAATGTCAGTGATGTTGGTCAGGGAATGTTGGTTATGTTGGTGCAGAAATGTCGGTGAAATATGAGGAGGAATATCAGTGATGTTTGTGGGGAATGTCGGTGATGTTGGTGCAGGAATGTTGGAGATACTGGTGGATGAATGTCGGTACTGTTGATGGAGGAATGTCGCAGATGTTGGAGGAGGAATGTCAGTGATGATGGTGGGGGAATATGGGTGATGTTGTTGGGGGAATGTTGGTGATGGATGATGAATGTCGGCGATGTTGTTGAGACAATGTTGGTGATGGAGGAGGATTGTCGGTGATGTTGGAGGAGAAATGTCAGTGATGTTGGAGGAGGAATGTCGGTGATGTTGGAGGAGGTTTGTCGGTGATGCTGGAGGACGAATGTCGGTGATGTTGGTAGAGGAATGTCGGTGATTTTGGGAGAGGAATGTCGGTGATGTTGCTGGAGGAATATCAGTGATGTTGGAGGAGGAATGTCTGTGATGTTGGTGGGTGAATGTCTGCGATGTTAGAGGAGGCATGTCAGTGATGTTGGTGGATGAATGTTAATGATGTTGATGGAGGAATATCGGTGATTTTGGTGGCGGAATGTCAGTGGTGTTAGTGGAGGTATGTCGGTGATGTTGGAGGAGGCATGTCGGTGATGTTGGTGGAGGAATGTTGATGATGTTGATGGAGGAATGTCGGTGATGTTGGAGAAGGAATGTCGGTGTTGTTACTGGAGCAAATGTCTGTGATGTTGGTGGAGGAATGCCGGTGATGTCGGTGGGGGAATGGCGATGATTTTGTTGGCAGTACGTCGGTGTAGTTGGTGGAGGATTGTCGGTGATGTTGGAGGAGGCATGTCGGTGAAGTTGGTGGAGAAATGTCGGTGATGTTGGTGGAGGAATATCAGTGATGGTGCAGGAATGTCGATGATGTTGGAGGAGGAATGTCGGTAATGTTGGTGGAGGAATGTTGGTGATGTTGGTGGGGAAAGTAGGTGATGTTGGTGGATGAATGTCAGTGATATTGGAGGAGGAATGTCGGTGATGTCGGTGGAGGAATGTCAGGGATGCTGGAGGAGAAATGTCGGTGATGTTGTTGGAATAATGTCAGTGATGTCAGTGGGGGAATGTGGGAGATGTTGGTGGAGGAAAGTCGGTGATGTTGATGGAGGAATGTCGGTGATGTTGGAGGAGGAATGTCGGTTTTGTTGGATGAGGATAGTCGGTGAAGTTGGAGGAGGAATCTCAGTGATGTTGGAGGAGGATTGTCTGTGATGTTGGTGGAGGAATGTCAGTGATCTTGGTGGAGGAATGTCGATGATGTTGGTGGAGGAATGTCGGTGCTGTTGGAGAAGGAATGTTCGTGATATTGGAGGAGGAATGGCAGTGATGTAGGACGAATGTCGTTGATGGTGGACGAGGAATGACGGTGATGTTGGAGGAGGAATGTCAGTGATGTTGGAGGAGGAATGTCAGTGATGTTGGTGGGGGAATGTCGGTGATGTTGGAGGACGAATGTTGGTGATCTTGATGGGGGAATGTCGGTGATGTTGGAGGAGGAATGTCAGTGATGTTGATGGAGGAAAGTCGGTGATTTTGGAGGCGGAATGTCGTCGATTTTGGCGGAGGAATGTCGGTGATGTTGGAGGAGGAATGTCAGTGATATTGGTGGAGGAATGTCGGTGATGTTGGAGGAGGAATTTCGGTGATGTTGGAGGAGGAATGTCGGTGATGTTGGAGGAGGAATTTCGGTGATGTTGATGGAGGAATGTCGGTGACGTTGGAGGAGGAATGTCGATGATGTTGGATGAGGAATGTCGGTGATGTTGGAGGAAGAATATTGGTGATGTTGGAGGAGGAATGTTGGTGATGTTGGAGGATGAATGTCTGTTATGTTGGAGGAGGTATGTCGGTGATGTTGATGGAGGAATGTCGGTAATGTTGGAGGAGGAATGTCGGTGATGTTGATGGAGGAATGTCGGTAATGTTGGAGGAGGAATGTCGGTGATGTTGGAGGATGAATGTCGGTGATGTTGATGGAGGAATGTCTGTGATGTTGGAGGAGGAATGTCGGTGATGTTGGAGGAGGAAAGTCTGTAATGTTGGAGGAGGAATGTCAGTGATGTTTGAGGAGGAATGTCGATGATGTTGATAGAGGAATGTCAGAGATGTTGGCGGAGGAATGTCGGTGATGTTGGGCATTGTCGGTGATGTTGGTTGAGGAATGTTGGTGATGTTGGTGGAGGAATGTTAGTGATGTTGGTCAAGGAATGTTGGTTATGTTGGTGCAGGAATGTCGGTGAAGTATGAGGAGGAATGTCAGTGATGTTGGTGGGGAATGTCGGTGATGTTGGTGCAGGAATGTTGGTGATATTGGTGGATGAATGTCGGTATTGTTGATGGACGAATGTCGCAGATGTTGGAGGAGGAATGTCAGTGATGATGGTGGGGGAATATAGGTGATGTTGTTGGGGGAATGTTGATGATGGATGATGAATGTCGGTGATGTTGTTGAGACAATGTTGGTGATGGAGGAGGATTGTAGGTGATGTTGGAGCAGGAATGTCAGTGATGTTGGAGGAGGAATGTCGGAGATGTTGGAGGAGGTTTGTCGGTGATGCTGGAAGACGAATGTCGATGATGTTGGTAGAGGAATGTCGGTGATTTTGGGATAGGAATGTCGGTGATGTTGCTGGAGGAATTTCAGTGATGTTGGAGGAGGACTGTCTGTGATGTTGGTGGGGGAATGTTGATGATGTTGATGGAGGAATGTTGGTGATGTAGGAGGAGGAATGTCGATGTTGTTAATGGAGGAATGTCGGTGATGTTGGTGGAGGTAGGCCGGTGATGTCGGTGGAGGATTGTCGGTGATGTTGAAGGAGGCATGTCGGTGAAGTTGGTGGAGGAATGTCAGTGATGTTGGTGGAGGAATATCAGTGATGGTGCAGGAATGTCGATGATGTTGGAGGAGGAATGTCGGTGATGTTGGTGGAGGAATGTCGGTGATGTTGGTGGGGAAAGTAGGTGATGTTGGTGGATGAATGTCAGTGATATTGGAGGAGGAATGTCGGTCATGTTGGTGGAGGAATGTCAGGGATGCTGGAGGAGACATGTCGGTGATGTTGTTGGAGGAATGTCAGTGATGTCAGTGGGGGAATGTGGGAGAAGTTGGTGGAGGAAAGTCGGTGATGTTGATGGAGGAATGTCGGTGATGTTGGAGGAGGAATGTCAGTATTGTTGGATGAGGAATGTCGGTGAAGTTGGAGGAGGAATCTCAGTGATGTTGGAGGAGGATTGTCTATGATGTTGGAGGAATGCCAGTGATCTTGGTGGAGGAATGTCGGTGATGTTGGTGGAGGAATGTCGGTGCTTTTGGTGAAGGAATGTTGGCGGTATTGGAGGAGGAATGTCAGTGATGTAGGAGGAATGTCATTGATGGTGGACGAGGAATGTCAGTGATGTTGGAGGAGGAATGTCAGTGATGTTGGAGGAGGAATGTCGGAGATGTTGGAGGAGGTTTGTCGGTGATGCTGGAAGACGAATGTCGATGATGTTGGTGGAGGAATGTCGGTGATTTTGGGATAGGAATGTCGGTGATGTTGCTGGAGGAATTTCAGTGATGTTGGAGGAGGACTGTCTGTGATGTTGGTGGGGGAATGTTGATGATGTTGATGGAGGAATGTTGGTGATGTAGGAGGAGGAATGTCGATGTTGTTAATGGAGGAATGTCGGTGATGTTGGTGGAGGTAGGCCGGTGATGTCGGTGGAGGATTGTCGGTGATGTTGAAGGAGGCATGTCGGTGAAGTTGGTGGAGGAATGTCAGTGATGTTGGTGGAGGAATATCAGTGATGGTGCAGGAATGTCGATGATGTTGGAGGAGGAATGTCGGTGATGTTGGTGGAGGAATGTCAGTGATGTTGGTGGGGAAAGTAGGTGATGTTGGTGGATGAATGTCAGTGATATTGGAGGAGGAATGTCGGTCATGTTGGTGGAGGAATGTCAGGGATGCTGGAGGAGACATGTCGGTGATGTTGTTGGAGGAATGTCAGTGATGTCAGTGGGGGAATGTGGGAGAAGTTGATGGAGGAAAGTCGGTGATGTTGATGGAGGAATGTCGGTGATGTTGGAGGAGGAATGTCAGTATTGTTGGATGAGGAATGTCGGTGAAGTTGGAGGAGGAATCTCAGTGATGTTGGAGGAGGATTGTCTATGATGTTGGAGGAATGCCAGTGATCTTGGTGGAGGAATGTCGGTGATGTTGGTGGAGGAATGTCGGTGCTTTTGGTGAAGGAATGTTGGCGGTATTGCAGGAGGAATGTCAGTGATGTAGGAGGAATGTCATTGATGGTGGACGAGGAATGTCAGTGATGTTGGAGGAGGAATGTCAGTGATGTTGGAGGAGGATTGTCAGCGATGTCGGAGGAGGAATGTCAGTGATGTTGGAGGAGGAATTTCGGGGATGTTGGAGGAGGAATGTCGGTGATGTTGGAGGAGGAATGTCAGTGATGTTGGAGGAGCAATTTCGGTGATGTTCGAGGAGGAATGTCGGTGATGTTGGAGGAGGATTGTCAGTGATGTTGTTGGGGGAATGTCGGTGATGTTATGGGATGAATGACGGTGATGTTGGAGGAGGAATGTTGGTGTTGATGGGGGAGGAATGTCGGTGATGTTTCTGGAGGAATGTCGGTGATGATGGAGGAATGTTGGTGATGTTGGAGGAGGAATGTCGGTGATGTTGGTGGAGGAATGTTGGTGATAATGGAGGAATGTCGATGATGTTGGAGGAGGAATGTCAGTGATGATGGTGGAATCATGTCCGTGATGTTGGTGGAAGTATGTCGGGGATGCTGGAGGAGAAATATCGGTGATGTTGGTGGAGGAATGTTGATGATGTTGATGGAGAAATGTCAGTGATGTTGGTGGAGGAATGTCGGGGATGCTGGAGGATGAATGTCGGTGATGTTGATGGAGGAATGTCTGTGATGTTGGAGGAGGATTGTCGGTGATGTTGGAAGAGGAAAGTCTGTAATGTTGGAGGAGGAATGTCAGTGATGTTGGAGGAGTAATGTCGGTGATGTTGATGGAGGAATGTCGGTGATGTTGGCGGTGGAATGTCAGTGATGTTGGAGGAGGAATGTCGGTGATGTTGGGGGCATTGTCGGTGATGTTGGTTGAGGAATGTTGGTGATGATGGTGGAGGAATGTCAGTAATGTTGATCAAGGAATGTTGGTTATGTTGGTGCAGGAATGTCGGTGAAGTATGAGGAGGAATGTCTGTGATGTTTGTAGGGAATGTCGGTGATGTTGGTGCAGGAATGTTGGTGATATTGGTGGATGAATGTCGGTAATGTTGATGGAGGAATGTCGCAGATGTTGGAGGAGGAATGTCGGTGATGATGGTGGGGCAATATAAGTGATGTTGTTGAGGGAATGTCGGTGATGGATCATGAATGTCGATGATGTTGTTGAGAGAATGTTGGTGATGGAGGAGGATTGTCGGTGATGTTGGAGGAGGAATGTCGGTGATATTGGAGGAGGTTTGTCGATGATGCTGGAGGAGGAATGTCGGTGATGTTGGTAGAGGAATGTCGGTGATGTTGGGAGAGGAATGTTGGTGATGTTGGTGGAGGAATTTCAGTGATGTTGGAGGAGGAATGTCTGTGATGTTGGTGGGGGAATGTCTGTGATGTTGGAGGAGGCATGTCAGTGATGTTGGTGGATGAATGTTGATGATGTTGATGGAGGAATGTCGGTGATGTTGGTGGAGGATTGTTGATGATGTTGATGGAGGAATGTCGGTGATGTTGGTGGAGGAATGTCGGGCATGCTGGAGGAGAAATGTCGGTGATGTTGGTGGAGGAATGCCGGTGATGTCATTGGGGGAATGGCGGTGATTTTGTTGGCGGAATGTCGGTGGTGTTGGTGGAGGAATGTCGCAGATGTTGGAGGAGGAATGTCAGTGATGATGGTGGGGGAATATAGGTGATGTTGTTGGGGGAATGTTGGTGCTGGCTGATGAATGTCGGTGATGCTGTTGAGACAATGCTGGTGATGGAGGAAGATTGTCGGTGATGTTGGAGCAGGAATGTCAGTGATGTTGGAGGAGGAATGTCGGTGATGTTGGAGGAGGTTTGTCGGTGATACTGGAGGATGAATGTCGATGATGTTGGTCGAGGAATGTCGGTGATTTTGGGAGAGGAATGTCGGTGATGTTGCTGGAGGAATTTCAGTGATGTTGGAGGAGGAATGTCTGTGATGTTGGTGGGGGAATGTCTGTGATGTTGGAGGAGGCATGTCAGTGATGTTGGTGGATGAATGTTGATGATGTTGGTGGAGGAATGTCGGTGATGTTGGTGGAGGATTGTTGATGATGTTGATGGAGGAATGTCGGTGATGTTGGTGGAGGAATGTCGGGCATGCTGGAGGAGGCATGTCGGTGAAGTTGGTGGAGGAATGTCGGTGATGTTGGTGGAGGAATATCAGTGATGCTGCAGGAATGTCGATTATGTTGGAGGAGGAATGTCAGTGATGTTGGTGGAGGAGTGTCGGTGATGTTGGTGGAGGAATGTCAGGGATGCTGGAGGAGACATGTCGGTGATGTTGTTGGAGGAATGTCAGTGATGTCAGTGGGGGAATGTGGGAGATGTTGGTGGAGGAAAGTTGGTGATGTTGATGGAGGAATGTCGGTGATGTTGGAGGAGGAATGTCGGTTTTGTTGGATGAGGAATGTCGGTGAAGTTGGAGGAGGAATCTCAGTGATGTTGGAGGAGGATTGTCTGTGATGTTGGTGGAGGAATGTCAGTGATCTTGGTGTAGGAATGTCGGTGATGTTGGTGGAGGAATGTCGGTGCTGTTGGAGAAGGAATGTTGGTGATATTGGAAGAGGAATGTCAGTGATGTAGGAGGAATGTCGTTAATGGTGGACGAGGAATGTCAGTGATGTTGGAGTAGGAATGTCAGTGATGTTGGAGGAGGATTGTCAGTGATGTCGGAGGAGGAATGTCAGTGATGTTGGAGGAGGAATTTCGGTGATGTTGGAGGAGGAATGTCGATGATGTTGGAGTAGGAATGTCAGTGATGTTGCAGAAGGAATTTCGGTGATGTTGCAGGAGGATTGTCAGTGATGTTGGAGGAGGAATGTCAGTGATGTTGGAGGAGGAATTTCGGTGATGTTCAAGGAGGAATGTCGGTGATGTTGGAGGAGGATTGTCAGTGATGTTGTTGGGGGAATGTCGGTGATGTTAGGGGACGAATGTCAGTGATGTTGGAGGAGGAATGTCAGTGATGTTGGAGGAGGAATGTCGGTGATGTTGGAGGAGAAATGTCGGTGTTGTTGGGGGAGGAATGTCGGTGATGTTTCTGGAGGAATGTCGGTGATGATGGACGAATGTTGGTGATGTTGCAGGAGGAATGTCAGTGATGTTGGTGGAGGAATGTTGGTGATGATGGAGGAATGTCGGTGATGTTGGAGGAGAAATGTCAGTGATGTTGGTGGAGGAATGTTGGTGATGATGGAGGAATGTTGGTGATGTTGCAGGAGGAATGTCAGTGATGTTGGTGGAGGAATGTTGGTGATGATGGAGGAATGTCGATGATGTTGGAGGAGAAATGTCGGTGATGATGGTGGAGTCATGTCAGTGATGTTGGTGGATGTATGTCGGGGATGCTGGAGGAGAAATATCGGTAATGTTGGTGGAGGAATGTTGATGATATTGATGGAGGAATGTCGATGATTTGGTGGCGTTATGTCAGTGGTGTTGGTGGAGGAATGTCGGTGATGTTGGAGGAGCCATGTCGGTGATGTTGTTGGAGGAATGTTGATGATGTTGATGGAGAAATGTCGGTAATGTTGGTGGAGGAATTTCAGGGATGCTGGAGGAGAAATGTTGGTGATGTTCGTGGAGGAATGCCGCTAATTCTGTTGGCGGAATGTCGGTGTTGTTGGTGGAGGAATGTCGGTGAGGTTCGATGAGGCATGTCGGTGAGGTTGGTGGAGGAATGTCGGTGGTGTTGGAGGAATATCGGTGATGGTGGAGGAATGTCGGTGATGTTGGAGGAGAATTGTCGGTGATATTGTTGGCGGAATGTCGGTGGTGTTGGTGGAGGAATGTCGCAGATGTTGGAGGAGGAATGTCAGTGATGATGGTGGGGGAATATAGGTGATGTTGTTGGGGGAATGTTGGTGATGGATGATGAATGTCGCTGATGTTGTTGAGACAATGTTGGTGATGGAGGAGGATTGTCGGTGATGTTGGAGCAGGAATGTCAGTGGTGTTGGTGGAGGAATGTCGGTGATGTTGGAGGAGGCATGTCGGTGATGTTGTTGGAGGAATGTTGATGATGTTGATGGAGAAATGTCGGTAATGTTGGTGGAGGAATGTCGGGAATGCTGGAGGAGAAATGTCGGTGATGTTCGTGGAGCAATGCCGCTGATTTTGTTGGCGGAATGTCGGTGGTGTTGGTGGAGGAATGTCGGTGAGGTTCGATGAGGCATGTCGGTGATGTTGGTGGAGGAATGTCGGTGATGTTGGAGGAATATCGGTGATGGTGGAGGAATGTCGGCGATGTTGGAGGAGGATTGTCGGTGATTTTGTTGGCGGAATGTCGGTGGTGTTGGTGGAGGAATGTCGCAGATGTTGGAGGACGAATGTCAGTGATGATTGTGGGGGAATATAGGTGATGTTGTTGGGGGAATGTTGGTGATGGATGATGAATGTCGGTGATGTTGTTGAGACAATGTTGGTGATGGAGCAGGATTGTCGATGATGTTGGAGCAGGAATGTCAGTGATGTTGGAGGAGGAATGTCGGTGATGTTGGGGGAGGTTTGTCGGTGATGCTGGAGGACGAATGTCGATGATGTTGGTCGAGGAATGTCGGTGATTTTGGGAGAGGAATGTCGGTGATGTTGCTGGAGGAATTTCAGTGATGTTGGAGGAGGAATGTCTGTGATGTTGGTGGGGGAATGTCTGTGACATTGGAGGAGGCATGTCAGTGATGTTGGTGGATGAATGTTGATGATGTTGATGGAGGAATATCGGTGATTTTGGTGGCGGAATGTCAGTGGTGTTAGTGGAGGTATGTCGGTGATGTTGGAGGAGGCATGTCGGTGATGTTGGTGGAGGAATGTTGATGATGTTGATGGAGGAATGTCGGTGATGTAGGAGGAGGAATGTCGGTGTTGTTAATGGAGGAATGTCGGTGATGTTGGTGGAGGAAGGCCGGTGATGCCGGTGGGGGAATGGCGGTGATTTTGTTGGCAGTACATTGGTGTTGTTGGTGGAGGATTCTCGGTGATGTTGGAGGAGGCATGTCGGTGAAGTTGGTGGAGGAATGTCGGTGATGTTGGTGGAGGGATATCAGTGATGGTGCAGGAATGTCGATGATGTTGGAGGAGGAATGTCGGTGATGTTGGTGGAGGAATGTCGGTGATGTTGGTGGGGAAAGTAGGTGATGTTGGTGGATGAATGTCAGTGATATTGGAGGAGGAATGTCGGTGATGTTGGTGGAGGAATGTCAGGGATGCTGGAGGAGACATGTCGGTGATGTTGGAGGAATGTCAGTGATGTCAGTGGGGGAATGTGGGAGATGTTGGTGGAGGAAAGTCGGTGATGTTGATGGAGGAATGTCGGTGATGTTGGAGGAGGAATGTCAGTTTTGTTGGATGAGGAATGTCGGTGAAGTTGGAGGAGGAATCTCAGTGATGTTGGAGGAGGATTGTCTGTGATGTTGGTGGAGGAATGTCAGTGATCTTCGTGGAGGAATGTCAGTGGTGTTGGTGGAGGAATGTCGGTGATGTTGGAGGAGGCATGTCGGTGATGTTGTTGGAGGAATGTTGATGATGTTGATGGAGAATTGTCAGTAATGTTGGTGGAGGAATGTCGGGGATGCTGGAGGAGAAATGTCGGTGATGTTCGTGGAGGAATGCCGGTGATTTTGTTGGCGGAATTTCGGTGGTGTTGGTGGAGGAATGTCAGTGAGGTTGGATGAGGCATGTCGGTGATGTTGGTGGAGGAATGTCGGTGATGATGGAGGAATGTTGGTGATGTTGGAGGAGGAATGTCGGTGATGTTGGTGGAGGAATGTTGGTGATAATGGAGGAATGTCGATGATGTTGGAGGAGGAATGTCAGTGATGATGGTGGAATCATGTCCGTGATGTTGGTGGAAGTATGTCGGGGATGCTGGAGGAGAAATATCGGTGATGTTGGTGGAGGAATGTTGATGATGTTGATGGAGAAATGTCAGTGATGTTGGTGGAGGAATGTCGGGGATGCTGGAGGATGAATGTCGGTGATGTTGATGGAGGAATGTCTGTGATGTTGGAGGAGGATTGTCGGTGATGTTGGAAGAGGAAAGTCTGTAATGTTGGAGGAGGAATGTCAGTGATGTTGGAGGAGTAATGTCGGTGATGTTGATGGAGGAATGTCGGTGATGTTGGCGGTGGAATGTCAGTGATGTTGGAGGAGGAATGTCGGTGATGTTGGGGGCATTGTCGGTGATGTTGGTTGAGGAATGTTGGTGATGATGGTGGAGGAATGTCAGTAATGTTGATCAAGGAATGTTGGTTATGTTGGTGCAGGAATGTCGGTGAAGTATGAGGAGGAATGTCTGTGATGTTTGTAGGGAATGTCGGTGATGTTGGTGCAGGAATGTTGGTGATATTGGTGGATGAATGTCGGTAATGTTGATGGAGGAATGTCGCAGATGTTGGAGGAGGAATGTCGGTGATGATGGTGGGGCAATATAAGTGATGTTGTTGAGGGAATGTCGGTGATGGATCATGAATGTCGATGATGTTGTTGAGAGAATGTTGGTGATGGAGGAGGATTGTCGGTGATGTTGGAGGAGGAATGTCGGTGATATTGGAGGAGGTTTGTCGATGATGCTGGAGGAGGAATGTCGGTGATGTTGGTAGAGGAATGTCGGTGATGTTGGGAGAGGAATGTTGGTGATGTTGGTGGAGGAATTTCAGTGATGTTGGAGGAGGAATGTCTGTGATGTTGGTGGGGGAATGTCTGTGATGTTGGAGGAGGCATGTCAGTGATGTTGGTGGATGAATGTTGATGATGTTGATGGAGGAATGTCGGTGATGTTGGTGGAGGATTGTTGATGATGTTGATGGAGGAATGTCGGTGATGTTGGTGGAGGAATGTCGGGCATGCTGGAGGAGAAATGTCGGTGATGTTGGTGGAGGAATGCCGGTGATGTCATTGGGGGAATGGCGGTGATTTTGTTGGCGGAATGTCGGTGGTGTTGGTGGAGGAATGTCGCAGATGTTGGAGGAGGAATGTCAGTGATGATGGTGGGGGAATATAGGTGATGTTGTTGGGGGAATGTTGGTGCTGGCTGATGAATGTCGGTGATGCTGTTGAGACAATGCTGGTGATGGAGGAAGATTGTCGGTGATGTTGGAGCAGGAATGTCAGTGATGTTGGAGGAGGAATGTCGGTGATGTTGGAGGAGGTTTGTCGGTGATACTGGAGGATGAATGTCGATGATGTTGGTCGAGGAATGTCGGTGATTTTGGGAGAGGAATGTCGGTGATGTTGCTGGAGGAATTTCAGTGATGTTGGAGGAGGAATGTCTGTGATGTTGGTGGGGGAATGTCTGTGATGTTGGAGG
The DNA here is from genome assembly GCF_052327205.1 of Somniosus microcephalus. Lineage (NCBI taxonomy): Eukaryota > Metazoa > Chordata > Chondrichthyes > Squaliformes > Somniosidae > Somniosus > Somniosus microcephalus. The sequence continues at coordinate 110,356,840 of NC_140998.1, read as the reverse complement.
AGGCATGTCAGTGATGTTGGTGGATGAATGTTGATGATGTTGGTGGAGGAATGTCGGTGATGTTGGTGGAGGATTGTTGATGATGTTGATGGAGGAATGTCGGTGATGTTGGTGGAGGAATGTCGGGCATGCTGGAGGAGGCATGTCGGTGAAGTTGGTGGAGGAATGTCGGTGATGTTGGTGGAGGAATATCAGTGATGCTGCAGGAATGTCGATTATGTTGGAGGAGGAATGTCAGTGATGTTGGTGGAGGAGTGTCGGTGATGTTGGTGGAGGAATGTCAGGGATGCTGGAGGAGACATGTCGGTGATGTTGTTGGAGGAATGTCAGTGATGTCAGTGGGGGAATGTGGGAGATGTTGGTGGAGGAAAGTTGGTGATGTTGATGGAGGAATGTCGGTGATGTTGGAGGAGGAATGTCGGTTTTGTTGGATGAGGAATGTCGGTGAAGTTGGAGGAGGAATCTCAGTGATGTTGGAGGAGGATTGTCTGTGATGTTGGTGGAGGAATGTCAGTGATCTTGGTGTAGGAATGTCGGTGATGTTGGTGGAGGAATGTCGGTGCTGTTGGAGAAGGAATGTTGGTGATATTGGAAGAGGAATGTCAGTGATGTAGGAGGAATGTCGTTAATGGTGGACGAGGAATGTCAGTGATGTTGGAGTAGGAATGTCAGTGATGTTGGAGGAGGATTGTCAGTGATGTCGGAGGAGGAATGTCAGTGATGTTGGAGGAGGAATTTCGGTGATGTTGGAGGAGGAATGTCGATGATGTTGGAGTAGGAATGTCAGTGATGTTGCAGAAGGAATTTCGGTGATGTTGCAGGAGGATTGTCAGTGATGTTGGAGGAGGAATGTCAGTGATGTTGGAGGAGGAATTTCGGTGATGTTCAAGGAGGAATGTCGGTGATGTTGGAGGAGGATTGTCAGTGATGTTGTTGGGGGAATGTCGGTGATGTTAGGGGACGAATGTCAGTGATGTTGGAGGAGGAATGTCAGTGATGTTGGAGGAGGAATGTCGGTGATGTTGGAGGAGAAATGTCGGTGTTGTTGGGGGAGGAATGTCGGTGATGTTTCTGGAGGAATGTCGGTGATGATGGACGAATGTTGGTGATGTTGCAGGAGGAATGTCAGTGATGTTGGTGGAGGAATGTTGGTGATGATGGAGGAATGTCGGTGATGTTGGAGGAGAAATGTCAGTGATGTTGGTGGAGGAATGTTGGTGATGATGGAGGAATGTTGGTGATGTTGCAGGAGGAATGTCAGTGATGTTGGTGGAGGAATGTTGGTGATGATGGAGGAATGTCGATGATGTTGGAGGAGAAATGTCGGTGATGATGGTGGAGTCATGTCAGTGATGTTGGTGGATGTATGTCGGGGATGCTGGAGGAGAAATATCGGTAATGTTGGTGGAGGAATGTTGATGATATTGATGGAGGAATGTCGATGATTTGGTGGCGTTATGTCAGTGGTGTTGGTGGAGGAATGTCGGTGATGTTGGAGGAGCCATGTCGGTGATGTTGTTGGAGGAATGTTGATGATGTTGATGGAGAAATGTCGGTAATGTTGGTGGAGGAATTTCAGGGATGCTGGAGGAGAAATGTTGGTGATGTTCGTGGAGGAATGCCGCTAATTCTGTTGGCGGAATGTCGGTGTTGTTGGTGGAGGAATGTCGGTGAGGTTCGATGAGGCATGTCGGTGAGGT